>NC_054379.1:156584916-156939916 GCF_017654675.1 Xenopus laevis
AAAATGTTCGATTAAATCCTTTGAATCGTTCAATTGATCCATTGATCGAACGATTTTTGTTTGACCAAAAAAATATAGCTAAGCCTATGGGGACCTTCCCCATAGGCTAACATTGACTTCGGTAGCTTATAGGTGGCGAACTAGGGGGTCGAAGTTTTTTTTTAAAGAGACAGTACTTTGACTATCGAATGGTCGAATAGTCAAACGATTTTTAGTTTTAATCGTTCGATTCGAAGTCGTAGTCGAAGGTCGAAGTAGCAAAAAAAATAATTCGAAGTTTTTTTCCCTCTATTCCTTCACTCGAGCTAAGTAAATGGGCCCCTAAATGTATCAATTTAAAACAGTTTACAGGGTCGGCGACCCTCCCTCCCAGAGCTGCTTCAGAAGGTGAAAAATGACACTTTACGCTTCAATATTAGAAAAACGGTAACACATAGAAAATAGAATGTAATTGGAAAAAGTCTTTATTTCTGGTGATCTATCTGAACTATCCAACTAGTTGTTTGAAGCTGAACAACCCCTTTAAGCAAAATTTGGGTTCACAGCCCCTTTAACTTATCACTAGGGGAACAAGCAGGGTACGGGAAATTTATGAAACAAAAAAGACAAAAACAACTGCAGAGCAGAAAACAAAATCATAATAGTGTCAGAAAACCTAAACTAGCACATATGGTCCATCCAGCCTGTTGCTGTTCCCGGGGGTGCTGGTAATTACTCCAAATTATGTCTGTGCCGCTGAGATGTTTTAGTGGGTAGCGCCGGGCGCACAAGTTATTTACAATGTACTTTGTGGTTCCCAATGAGAGAGGAATTAGCGATCCAATCCAGGAGGAGGGGGGAGGCTAGAATCACCGGCTTCTCATCCGCTCAGTTTAGGAACCGACGCAGCATTGCTGTAGAGTATAAACACGGACGCTCGCGGAGGGAGTAATAAACTCTATAAGTAATGATCACGCATTTCGCTACATAAACACACTCGTTCCATCCGATGAACATATACCTGTTATCCCAATAAGCAATTAACAGAGAAAAACTGATTCCAAAAACTCCCCGTCTGGATTAATGGGGGGAATCACTATTCTGGAAATCTGTTATCCAGAAAGCAATGGAATATGGACCCTCCCTTTACCATAGAGTGTTATTTAAAGGAGAACTAAACCTCTTTCTAATAAAAACCCCTACCCTCCATAGTCTCCTCTCCCTGCTCCCCCCGCAATGGAGTTAACACAAGTAAATACCCCTAAACCGGTAATTACCCCTTGTTGCAGAGTCAGCAGAGCTCACGACGGCTATCTTTAGTCGATTCAGTGCTAAAGATGGCCGCTGTGATATCTGCTGACTCTGCAACAAGGGTTAATTACCGTCTTAGGGGTATTTACTTGTGTTTACTCCTGTGCAGGAGGGGAGAGCAGGGAGGGAACACTATGGAGGGTAGGGGTTTTTAATTGAAAGGGGTTTTAGTTTTCCTTTAAACAAATAAGTCTTTCTAATTTTCTAAAGGATTTTTTGTCTGATTTCCCTCAGGGGGGGTTTTTCAGCAAAATTGTTAAATTTTTTTCCCAGTAGGCTATTGCAATATGAATTTGAAAAATTCCTGAACCGTTTCTTTTTTCGTACCAGGATACATATAGGGGCAGATTTATCAAGGGGGTCAAAACTGTCAAATTCGACTAAGGAATTATTCAAATTCGATTCCAGTTTTTCAAAAAATTTCAATTTGATTTTCAAGATTTATCAAACTCTGGCCCTTTAAGAACTCAAATTCGACTATTCACTACCTAAACATGCTGTTAAAAGTCAATGGGAGATGTCCAGGGATCAATTTGGGGTTATTTTGGAGTCATTCGAGTTTTTTTCGGGAAAAAAAACCTCGAATCGAGTTTTTAAAATTTGTTTTGAGTTCGATTTCAGTTTTCGGGTCGATCCTTTTCACCCGAGTTTCAAAAATTTGATTCTTATAATATATTTTGATTGGTCGAATTTCGAGTTTATGGGAGTTTTAAAAAACTCACATGAATTCGAAATTCGACCCGTGATAAATGTGCTTCTTAATACTGATTTTCTTTTAAGCCTGGTAGACAGTTGTGTGGCCTGATCTCACATGGGATTGGCTAAAAGAGAAGGGAACAGTAATAGCAGAGAGCAGACATTGATCAGCTGACAAATATGGTTATAGGCTTCACAAACAGAGAAAACACTGATACATCAGTGTTTTTTAAGGACTTAACTGATGACTTTCTGAAATAAGAGTGCAAAGGAAATGAAGAGCAAACCAAACCACAGTAGCTTTAAAATAAGAAAACTACAATGTAATAGCAGGGCTGGCAAAGGGAAAGGTAATTCAGGCATCTTAGCAGGATTATGTCTGCCCAAGTTCACTACCCTAAATAGGTTTTCTACTGAGGGACGTCTCTTAACAGAAATCTAAATAAACGTGTTCTTATATATATATATATATATATATATATATATATATGTATATATATATATATATATATATATATATATACAGGTATACTGTACTTCCTTTTGAGAGAGCTTTAGTGACAAGCAGTGGGGAGGAAAGTAGAACAATTTGCTGTGTGTGGGTGAGGCAATTCTTTGAATCCATTTGTTGCAGTGATCCTACTGACATGTCAGGGGTTAATGCAGTAATCATTATCCATTTGTTTTGCAGTAAATGCATTAGCATGTCTGGGGTTAATGCGGTGTTTCCTTTTTGGCAGTGATCTTATTGGCATGTTTTGAGTTAATGCAGTGCTCAAGTCATTAGCCATTGGCTGCAGTGATTATGCTAGCATGGCAATGCAGTTCTCTCATATGTTTTCTGCTCTGATCTTATCAGCATGTCTGGGGTTAATGCAGTGTTTCCTTTTTTGCAGTGATTTTATTGGCATGTCTTGAGTTAATGCAGCGCTTATTATGCATTTTCTGCAGTAATTATATTAGCATGTCTAGATTTATGCAGTTTCTGATTCTGCAATGATCTTATTGGCATGTTTTGAGTTAAAGCAGTGCTCATTATCCATGTTCTGCAGTGATCAGACTAGCAAGTCTTCTGAATCTGTTTTCTGCTGTGATCTTATTAGCATGTCTGGGGTTAATGCAGTGTTTCCTTTTTTCAGTGATGTTATTGACATGTCTTGAGTTAATGCAGCGATTATTAGTCATTTTTGCAGTTATCTTACTGGCATTTCTGAGGTTAATTGATGCTCTGAATCCATTTTCTGTAGTGACCATGCTGGCACGTCGTTGTCATTATAGCTAAAGGGAGAGGTAAAAGGGGGCACATGGTAGAGTCCTGCGTGGAACCAATTTGTTAAACCCGACCCGCAACCCGCATACTTACCCGGTTGGACCCACCACCTGACCCGCAAGTACCTTATCTGCAACCCGATCTGCGACCCGCTGACCATCAAGAAACCGGAAGTGATGTAAACTGGAAGTGACATCATTAGAAGTAGGCATGATCAGAAAAAAGGGAGTAAACAGGAAGTGATGTCATTGTAAACCGGAAGTGACATCATTAGAAGTAGGCATGATCAGAAAAAAGGGAGTAAACAGGAAGTGATGTCATTGCAAACTGGAAGTGACATCATTAGAGGTAGGCATGATCAGAAAAAAGGGAGTAAAACTCGCTATTGAGAAGACCCGTGCCCTGCAAACCCGAAGAACCGCTGTCCCGCGTCTATACCCATTCCCGAAATCTCTACCTGTAACCCGCTTGGTGCTGCCGGTTTTTGTGGGTAACTCGCAGCCACCCGACCCGCTGCAGGACTCTAACAAGTGGTAAAGAGGGAGTGGCCTGCATTTTTACGGGCACCATATTTTGTCAAGATGCCCCTGTATAACAGAAGACATGGGATAGTGAGGTAAAGGGAAAATATAAAACTTGAGATTATAGAAGCTGAAATGAAAAGTAATTGTACAATGATCCTTTGTTATTTCAAACGATTGAAATGACCCTAAAGGTAATATAAAAGTAAAGAAGCCATCGCTTAGCAGTGTGTCGCTCATTATTGTCTCAAGGCGAGTTGGAGAGGAAGCTCTTCTACCTGCTTCCAAGGACATCGCTTATTGTCCCACTGAGCTAGAAGCAATAAAATAGCAATCCAATAAGAATCACAGCTCCGTAATAGACTTCGGCTGCGATTGTTCTTACGCCGTTGTGTATAGTTCCATCAAATACATGATCTTTCCCAGCCAACCCTGGATTATGATGCTTGTGCTCTCATGTTTATTCTGAATTCTTTTTTACTTCGGCACAGGTTGGCCACGGCACCAGACAGGGCAAGTAAGGTCCGGATATTTGAAGGGCTGTCCAGGTCAAAACTTTCTGCCCGGTTTTACAAATTAGGAAAACTGGGCACTATTTCCTATGATTGACGATTGCCCGATTTCCATGTCATAGCTCCGCCCCTGACATCATGGTCGGTCCCTGCCGCATCACAGACCCGCCCATTTATGTTGTGGCTCCGCCCCCTGTCTATAGTTCCACGGGACAGAAGGTGGCAACCCTAAGGGCAAGTCTGGTGCCCTGGTAAATATAAACAAAGCATCTCCAGCAACAAGCACTGATCTTGCGGAAGATCCGGTAGCTGATATACCCCTTATGGCACCCATGGTATCACAAGGAAGGTGCCTTTCTTTTATGGGTTGGTACTTAGTAAAATGGGTTGTTCACCTTTTACGTTAACTTTTAGTATAATGTAGAGAGTGATATTCTGAGACAATTTGCAATTGGTTTTCATTTTTTTTATTATTTGTGGTTTTTGAGTTATTTAGCTTTTTATTCAGCGGCTCTCCAGTTTTCAGTTTGGAATTTCAGCAATCTGGTTGCCAGGTTCCCCTAGCAACCATGCATTGATTTCAATAAGTGACTGGTATATTAATAGGAGAGGCCTGAATAGAAACATAAAAAAAAGTAGCAATAACAATACATTTGTAGCTTTAAAGAGCATTTGTTTTTTTTTTGGGATGGGGTCAGTGACCTCCAAGCTGAATACAGTATCTCCTATTCATATTCAAGTCTCTTGTTCAAATCAGTGCATGATTGCTGAAATTGCAAACTGCTGAATAAAAAGCTAAATAACTCAAAAAAGCATAAAGAATAAAAAATGAAAACCAATGGCAAATTGGCTCAGAGTATCTCTGTCTTTGTCATAACAAAAGTTCATCTCACTCTCTTCAGATCACATTTTCACATTAAAAAAATAGATTTTTCCCTTGATATGTTTATTGCATTCCTGATGTCCCATGCATTGTATAAGGATACGGACATAACTCCATATAAATATCCTACAGCAAATAGAATGGGGGTGGAAATGTACTTCCTTATGAGCGAGAGAGAAATTGAAGTTTTTGGATCATAGCTCAGAAGACAGATGTTTAATGGCACGGTTCCCTTATTGTTGTTGTTAAAATAATACAATTATTTCTGTATATTCCTCTCCTTCATTTCTCTCCGGCAGCTGCATGGCAAATGTGCCCCCTGCTTACACTTAGCAGCGCAGAGGAATCATTATCAAAAGCTGAAATTACCTTTAGCTCAGCAAGTTATTGCTCAAAGCATATGAGGAGGGGGGCATTTATAAGGCAATAAGGTAAAGTAAATTTTAAGAAATTAATCTGCTTCAAGTATTTTTTTTTTTCTATCCCTTTTCAGCACGGAAGTAGCAGGAGCTATTCTTTCTTCAACTTCCTCACTTAGGGCCTCATTTACAGAAAAGGGGCTCAGAGTTTTTGCATTAAGGCCAGTGGGGTTCAAACACAATCTGGGACCAGTGTGGTCTAAAGTGTCTGTATTCAAGTCTGCTAGACTCTCAGCCATAAAGCAGGGCAGAACTGCTGCAAAGTGAGAAAAGGGCATTAGTAATCGGATGACTCTTCTTAACTATAAAGCCAGGTGCAAATAGAGGGTCTACATGGATTGAAAATGTTAACTACATAAGCACATTTGCAGTAGGGATGCAACGAATCCACTATTTTGGATTTGGCAGATTGCAAATCCTTCGCAAAAGATTTGGCCGAATACCGAACCGAATCCGTGGAAAGGGGAAAAAAATTTTTACTTCCTTGTTTTGTGACAAAAAGTCACGGGATTTCCCTCCCCGCCCCTGATTTGCATATGCATATGCAAATTAGGATTCGGTTCAGTCTGGCAGAAATATTCGAGCGAATCCGAATCCTGCTGAAAAAAGCCAAATCCCGAACTAAATCCTGGATTCAGTGCAGGCATAGTGCACTTGGGGCGGATTTATTAAGGTTCGGGTTGTGTTTTCCATGAAAATCAAGTTTTCAAGTTTTATTTTTTGGTCAAAACTCATATTTTCAGGTTTAGAAAAAAACTCGAATTTGTCCAGTTTTTTTTTAAAAAATGTTTAAAAACACAATTTTTCTAAATTTATTATACCCCGGCCCTAGAAATGGCTTGAATCTGAAAATACACCATCTAAAACCTGTCACGGCCATGTAGGAGTCAATGGCAGAGGTCCCTTGAACCATTTGAAGATTTGAACTGAAATCATTCCAGCCAGTCGAGCTTTTTTTCGATGAAAACTTGATTAACTAAAGTTTTCTGGTTTCGGGACTTGAACTTGCAGAATCGGCTTTTTCCCATTCAAGTTTTTTCTTAAATAAGTAGGGATGCACCGAATATAGGATTCGGTTTGGGATTCAGCCAGGATTCAGCCTTTTTCAGCAGGATTCGGTCGAATCCTACTGCCTGGCTGAACAGAACCTGAATCCTAATTTACATATGCAAATTGGGGACAGGGAGGGAAATTGTGTGACTTTTTGTCACGAAACAAGGAAGTAAAAAATGTTTTCCCCTTCCCACCCCTAATTTACATATGCAAATTAGGATTTGGTTCGGTATTCGGGCAAATCTTTCCCGAAGGATTCGGGGGTTCAGCCGAATCCAAAATAGTGGATTTGGTGCTTTCCTATAAATAAGAAACGGTTCCAGATTTGAAGTATAAAAAAACTCTAACACTCGACCTTTGATAATTAACCCCCTAGTGGTTTCATGCATTTCACAATTGATTTAAATGCTAAAACATTAACGGGGATGTTCACCTTTGAGATATTTTTTAGTAAGATGTAGAAAGTAATATTCTGAGACAATTTGCAATTGGTTATCCTTTTTTATTATTTTTAGCTATGTAGCTTTTTATCCAGCATCTCTCCAGTTTGCAATTTCACCAGTTCGGTTGCTGGGTTCCAAATTCCCCTAGCAACCATGCATTGATTTGAATAAGAGATTGGAATGTGAATAGGAGAGGCCTGAATAGAAAGATGAGTAATATAAAGTAGCCTTACCGAGTGTTTGTTTTTTTAGATGGAGTCAGTGGAAAGTATAGGGCAAATAGTTAAAAAACTATATAAAAAAAAATTGGGACGACCAATTGAAAAGTTGCTTAGAATTAGCTAACATTCTAACAACATACTGAAAATTAACGACAACTTTAAACATGTCCTTCACTAGGAGCCTTAAAATAGTTTATTCCCATTATTTTAGGATGAGACAGTCCTCCCCACTGCCTTATTTTTGATGGCTGATCTCACTGGATATTTACTTTCTATACCGATGGAAAATTTCTGTATAATTTGTTTACTGAGAGATGCAAACCCTGGGCTGGGTCGTGATCTGTGATGAATAAAGTTCCCTTTTTCCCCAGCCTCTAAAGCCTAACTAAAGCAAACCATGGAATAATAATAATAATAATAATAATGATAATACAGTGATATAAGCCACAGGCTGAAATGTTACAGCCAATCAGAATGTCCCCTGAATTTCAGTGGGTGTTCTGGTGACAAGCCAAGAAATGGACAAAATTGTAGACACATTTTTTTACCAGTAGGTCTTTCCAGCTGACCCGAGGGAACTCAATCCGATTAGGAATATTCAGAAATGATTTTACAGTGAGAGTTCTCTCCCTGAATTAGTGGTGCAGGCTGATACATTAGATAGCTTTACAGGAGAACTAAAGCCTAACTAAAGAAGTAGCTAGTAATGCTGTACATTATGTTTTGTGATTCTGTACCAGCCCAAGGCAACCACAGCCCTTTAGCAGTAAAGATCTGTGTCTCCAAAGATGCCCCAGTAGCTCCCCATCTTCTTTTCTGCTGATTCACTGCACATGCTCTGTGCTGCTGTCACTTACTGAGCTTAGGGAGCCACTCACAATATACAGTACACATAGAATAGAAATGTCACAATATAAGGCTGATTAGCAATTAATACAGATAATTAGAAACCAGTGCAATTAGCATCAGAATTTAATAATCAGCCCTGTAGCATCAGCTTATATTACAGGGGAAGCTCATTTTCTGCTGGATAATTAGTGATGACCCCTAAGCTTAGCTTCTCAACAGCCAATCAGAGCCCACTGAGCATGTGAGTGTCACAGACACTTTCCAAGATGGTGACCCCCTGTGACAAGTTTGAAGTCCTGGATCATTGCTGCTATTGACAAGCTGGAACTTTAGCCTCGTGCAATAAGTTCACTATATAAAATATGGCATTTTTACCATATTCATTTTTAGGGTTTAGTTCTCCTTTAAATTAAGAAGGCGTTGGATGGTGTTTGGCAAGTGAGGGAATACAGGGTTATGGGAGATAGTTCATAGTACAAGTTGATCCAGGGACTGGTCTAAGTCTAAGGCTGCTCTGATGGTCCTTTGCTTAGGAAAAAAAATAGAAATATTACTCAAATCTTTCCCAAGCAGAAGAACATCAGAGCAGCCTCTCAGGGGTGCTTTGCCAATGAGGCGAGTTGAGGCTGTCGCCTCAGGCGGCAGCGCCCCACTAGGTACATGGGGCAGCAAAAATGCTGCTCCTGGTACTTTAAGAGCGAATTTCTGGGGGAGGGGGGGCAGCAGCAACTGCTGCTGCCTCAGGCAGCAGAGGGGCCAGGATCGCCCCTGCAGCCTCTTTCTGACAACTTCCTTGACTACTCGGTGGTCAGACTGGTCGGAAAAGGACCAGCAGGTGGCGATGTTTTACCAAAATTAATTCATATTAACAGTACATTTATCCCTTAAAATCTTGAAATGGGAAAAAAAAAATAATGAATGTACATTACAAAAGTGCTTAGAATAGCCCCCATGTCAATTTTACGTTCACTTATTTGAAAGGTTTACTTATCCTTTAAGTCAATGTTTATTTTTATTGTCATAGTCATCTGACCATTCACTCTGGCTTGGATCACGTCGGGCCCTCGGAGAAACAGAATTGCTGCATTCCCGTTGACTACACGAGCTTCATCTTGTTCCGTCCCAAGTCCCTGGCAGCTCGCGAGGCTCCGGGAAGACAAGATGAGCTTTGCCTTTTTGACAAATGAGGCTGCCCGGGGCTTAGCATTTGATGAGAACTTTTATTAACAAATAGGAAAAGGCTGTGCGTGGAACATTAAGCGCGAGAGGGGAAACTTTCCCTGGCAGATAAGAAATAGCACAGAGAAAAGTGGAAAAGCAGAATAAAAGAGATGGATCCGTGGCGAGCCAACATGGCTCCTAATGAACTCAGTCCTCGGGGGAAATTGTGATTTGCATTTATATTTATTTCTACTTATACAGAAACACTTCATAACATTTTCTTATGTGTCCTCACCCTCCCAATACAGGTATAGAACCTGTTATCCAGAATGCTCGGGACCCGGCATTTTCCGGATAATGGATCTTTCTGTAATTTGGATCCCATACCTGTATATTGTTTCATGAATACAATTTTATAAATACTTTAGTATAGAGGGCCTCTCTGAGACCCTAAAATCCAGGGCAAATCTAGGGCTGGCACCTTTTGCCGAATGCCAGACTGGGTGAGGGGTCGTTCGAGAATATCATCAGGGGGTGGGTCTAATGATGTGGCGATCACCGATTGGCTGATCATTGCACCATTCACTTTAAAGCCCTGTCAGGATTTTCTAATTTGGAAACCCGGACGTCCCTCATGAAAACTGGGCAAATCTTTACCCCAACTTATAACCAAAAAAAAAAGCACACATTATTACATAACTTCTGACATTTTGGAAATAGAAAGGGGGACAAAAAAAATTTGGCGCTCAGAGTGCTGCAAATTTATTTTGACCACGCCCATTTTTGTGGCAAAAATTACCATTACATTACCATGTTCATTTTACAAAAGTTGGCAGGTTGTGAAAGTTTGAACACAATTCTGTGGTTATTACAGTTTTGCTAATGAAGGCGAATTGCCCTTTAAGCTGCAAGTCAGTTTCCCCAAGAGATCTGCTTATCTTGAATTGTTACAATAGTTTCTTTGCTTATCTTAAATTGTTACAAAAGTATCAAAAGTGAAGCTGCCATGTAATTTGGGCTCTCTGCCAAAAGCCAATTTAGTTAGAAACTTTGTATCTTTTTCTGGCTGTTCAGTGCAGGAAATCAAAGAGAAAGTCAGGACATTTCAGTAACAAACCTGGGACTGTTGGACAAAATCGGGACTGTCCCGCGAAAAACATGACAGTTGGGAGGTATGTTATTAGTATATGCCACCTTGTTTCTCTGTTTATAGGAGGAAGGTGCTTGTAGTGCCATGAACGGCTCTTCCAAGTCGAGCCAATGGTAAAGCACAACCCTCCTAATTTGTTATGTTTAATGGCGCAGCTATTGTCATTAGTTCCTACGTGTTAATTACATTTAACGGCTGGGCTGTAATAACTTTGTGTTCTGAACAAATTGGAATTGAAGGTGTGACGTATGGATTGACAGTGCTTTCTATAAGTGTCTGTACAAAATATCAGGGAATGTAACGGTGTATTACATGGATTTGTTTCCTCTAATAATATCTGACAGATAGTGGCCGCCAGCTACCTGTATGTGACTGTCATTTACAAGCCATGACTAAGCATCAGCTGTGCATCTAAGTAACATAGTAAGTAAGGTTGAAAAAAGACACACGTCCTTCAAGTTCAACCTTTTTGTTTTTTTTTTAATCTGCCTAACTGCCAGTTGATCCAGAGGAAGGCTAAAAAACCCCATCTGAAGCCTCTCCAATTTGCCTCAGTGGGGAAAAAATTCCTTCCTGACTCCAAAATGGCAATGGGACCAGTCCCTGGATCAACTTGTACTATGAGCTATCTCCCATATCCCTGTATTCCCTCACTTGCTAAACACCATCCAACCCCTTCTTATACCTATCTAATGTATCAGCCTGTACCACTGATTCAGGGAGACAATTCCACATCTTCACAGCTCTCACTGTAGCAAACCCCTTCCCAATATTTAGCTGGAACCTCTTTTCTTCTAATCAGAATGGGTGACCTTGTGTCAGCTGGAAAGACCTACTGGTAAATAAAGCATTAGAGAGATTATTATATGATCCCCTTATATATTTATACATAGTCATCATATCACCCCTTAAGCGCCTCTTCTCCAACGTGAACATCCCCAATTTGGCCAGTCTTTCCTCATAGCTAAGATTTTCAATACCTTTTACCAGCTTAGTTGCCCTTCTCTGTACCCTCTCTAATACAATAATGTCCTGTTTGAGTGATGGAGACCAAAACTGTACGACATATTCTAGAGGGGCCTTACCAGTGCTCTATACAGTGGAAGAATGACCCCCTCCTCCCGTGACTCTATGCCCCTTTAAATACAGCTCAAGACCTTATTTGCCCTTGATGCTGCTGACTGGCATTGTTTGCTACAGACAAGTTTATCATCTACAAGGACTCCAAGGTCCTTTTCCATAATGGATTTGCCTAGTGCAGTCCCATTAAGAGTATAAGTGGATATTTTTACATCCCAGGTGCAGGACTTTACATTTATCAACATTGAATCTCATTTGCCACTTAGCTGCCCAGACTGCCAGTTTGTCAAGATCCTGTTGCAAGTGCCACATCCTGGATGGAATTAATTGGGCTGGATAGTTTTGTGTCATCTGCAAACACTGATACATTACTTACAATACCCTCCCCTAAGTCATTAATGAACAAGTTAAATAAAAGTGGACCCAATACTGAGCCCTGGGGGACCCCACTAAGAACCTTACTCCAAGTAGAGAATGTCCCATTAACAACCACCCTCTGTACCCGATCCTGTAGCCAGTTTCCTATCCACGTGCAAACGACTTCATTAAGCCCAAAAGACCTTCGTTTAGAAAGCAGTTGTTTGTGGGGCACAGTATCAAACGCTTTGGCAAAATCCAAATAGATCACATCTACTGCCCCCCCCCCCCACTGTCCAGCATCTTACTTACCTCATCATAAAAATCAATCAAATTAGTCTGACATGACCTATCCTTCATAAAGCTATGCTGATCTCTTAGAACCCGGGGGTGTATGCCATCAGGCCCTGGAGCCTTGTTTACATTAATTTTTATTAAAGCTGTATGAATCATATCCGGAGTCAGCCACTGACTAGATTGAGCTGAACCATTAGTGCAGCTATGAAGTGAGCCTGGGAACTCAGACTCCTCTATTGTATGAAGAAAATAACTGATTCAGCACATTTGCCTTTTCTGTAGTTCTTACAACACTTACAGCAACACTCTCAACCTGCATCTTTATACTATTCCACCGCAATTAACTCTTCATTTCCTTTCGTTGCCTTCCGGATTGCTGATTTACAACATTTATTACAATGTTTATATTCATTAAATGCAGCTTCTGTCCCAACAGATTTGTAGTTTTTAAATTCCTTTCTCTTCTTTCCCATTAACTTCTTTACTTCTGTATTAAGCCACACAGGATGATTCTTAGAGCTTCTACATTTACTCCTTAAAGCTCTTCCACATGTTGTTTGTAAATGGTGGCAGTAGCAAGTGGTTTAGTGTGATAATGAAGCACAAATTTAATTTTTGTACTTGGATAATGATTTTAATGTTCAACTCTCCAATCGTGAATTTCAACTGCTTTCTGGTCGCTAAGGTACCTGTTATCCTAGAAACAAGGCAGTGTTCACAGAACCCCTGTAAATTATAATATCCTTATAATTTACAATAGGAGGTACAATATTCCTCCTATATAACTTAGCCTGCAGCCTTGTGCCTTTATATGGTCACAGAACCCCTCAGTGACGTCTAATATCCTTATCATTTACAGTAGGGGGTACATTATCCCTTATAATACATGAGTGATACTCAGACTTCCCTGTATAACTCAGCCTGCAGCCTTGTGCCTTTATATGGTCACAGAACAACCCCTCAGTGACTTCTAATATCCTTATCATTTACAGTAGGGGTACATTATCCCTTATAATACATGAGTGATACTCAGAGTTCCCTGTATAACTCAGCCTGCAGCCTTGTGCCTTTATATGGTCACAGAACAACCCCTCAGTGACTTCTAATATCCTTATCATTTACAGTAGGGGTACATTATCCCTTATAATACATGAGTGATACTCAGAGTTCCCTGTATAACTCAGCCTGCAGCCTTGTGCCTTTATATGGTCACAGAACAACCCATCAGTGACTTCTAATATCCTTATCATTTACAGTAGGGGGTACATTATCCCTTATAATACATAAGTGATACTCAGAGTTCCCTGTATAACTCAGCCTGCAGCCTTGTGCCTTTATATGGTCACAGAACAACCCCTCAGTGACTTCTAATATCCTTATCATTTACAGTAGGGGGTACATTATCCCTTATAATACATGAGTGATACTCCCTGACGTGTATAACTTGTCTCCCTTGAGTTTTAATCTGTCCCTATATGAGTGGTCTAGATCCATGGCTGGGGAAGTTTTGGGTTGAATGTCTGTTTCCCTCATATAAAGCTCAGTAAGTACAGGTGGAAGTTACATTCGGGTGAGATCTGGGGGAGGCACATAAATATATTAACCAATATAATAATTGGATGTATACATGAATCATGTGACCAAATAATGAGGCCCAAAAGAGGCTTGAAGTAAAATAGTATGAAAATCAGTTATTTTATTGTTAAAGAACTTCTGAGTGACTTCTGATATCCTTATTATGTACAGTTGGGGGTATGACCTGTATAACTCAGCCTGTGGCTTTGTGCTTTTATATGGTCCCCAAACTCCACCGGAGCCCATTATCCCCTCACTAAACCTCAGCAGGGGATACTTTATCTCTTCCATTTAAAAGAAAGTGAATATGATTTAATTATTTTCTTTTGAATATTTTAACACTTTTTTCTTCTCCATCTGTTTGGATAAGGGACTTTGGGTCTTTTTTTCTTTTTTTTTTCATTTGAAAAATCACTGTTGGTGATGAGACTTCGGAGATATAATTACACCGTTTCTATAATAAGCTGCCGATATGCCTTGGGGATCATGCAAATCACAGGCATCCTACTTCGGTGTAATCGCATGCAAAGCATCAGGGTAGGAGCATCCATAATGCTTGCTTCATACGGAACATCTAGATCATTCATGTTGCCGTGCGTCCAGGGTTGGACTGGGACCTCTGTCCAGGGCCCCCTCTGGCCCCACTACCTTGAGGTGCCCATAGGGCCACACCATGAATGCGCACACAGCGCGCATGCGCGAACAGCGGGCGCATGCGCAGACGGCATTGAGCGGTGCCGAAAGAAAACTTTTTTTATATTTTACCATTCCTATATAAGAAGAGGGGTCTGGCCGGACGAGGGGCCATGAGGGTTGGGCACACTGGGTTTTTTCCCGGTTTCCCGTTGGGCCAGTCCGGCACATCAGATGGAGCAGACGTAGAGACTGGAGGATGGCATGAGCAAAGAAGGTCACAGACCTGGTTCCATGTCCACGTTCAGTCTTGTAACCCATAGCAACCAAGCAGCAGTTTACTTCTACTGTTCCAATGCAGTTAAAGCATTTGGCTGATTTCTGAATCCATCGGCATCCTTATGCGATCACTAAAGTGCAAGCTGCTGGGGGGAAACCTGGATGTTGCACCACCTTGACACATCTATGAATAATCATCCGGAGTTATAATGGACTTTATAACCATGGGTTAAGAAGCACTTCTCTAGTCCTATGGCCTCTGCTAAAGCCCCAGTACAAACCTTCACTTTGTTTTACCCCCAAACAAACCATGAGCATCTTCTTCTATCCCAGGGGTCCCCAACTATACAATTCAAATATAATATAGAACACCACTGAGTACACTTTCGCTGTGGGAATTGTATTGTGTGAACACGACTAGATCTGCTTGTACTGTGCCAATGTACCTGAGTAACTCCCGGTACCTTGTGTAGTTCCGTGCAGCAAAGGATCCAGTCGCAGAGATGATTTCTCGCAGCAAGATAACTGCTTTATTTACAGTGAACAGTTGAAATGAAGTAATTTACAGGCACTTTGATACCCAGCAGAGTAATAATAGCAGGATCCCCTTTCAGAGGTGAAATAGGCAAGATATAGGTTACCACACTCCTGGGGTAAGCGGCGAAAAGACCCAAAGTCACAAAAGGAGGCGAAGTTGAAGCCCTGAAGCCACGAGTTCAATTCCTCTGAACACCAATGTGTGTGTTTTTTTATTTTTTAATCCGCTGACCATCAATGTATTATTTTAATAATTATTTACTGGTCATCTTATTGGTTGCTTTTGTTTCTATGGGTTACTGCTCTTTACTTAGTGCCTTTTATTACATAACCCCCTAAGTGTTACGATGTATGTTCAACATATAGAGGAAAATGTTATCTATCCGGGGACAGTTACTGGTAGACAACCCAGAGCCTCTTGTGCAAAATTGCTCTGTTGCACATAAGAATGGATCAGTGATTGAATTTCCGTTATTAGCCTAAAGCTGGCCATAGACGCACAGATCCTATCGTACGAATCGAGGATTTGTATAATTTTCGGATCGTGTGTGGAGAGTGCCGACATCTTTCGTCCGCCGGAGATCGGTTGTTTGGTCGAACAGGTTTGATTTTGACCCGAACGATCCTGCCGGAGCCCATTGCACATCGTAATCGGATTGTACGGCCGAACGTTCAGATTACCCCCGATATAGCCATGCTCGTTAATGGCATATCGGGGAAAGATCCGTTCGTTTGGCGATATCGCCAAACGGGCGGATCTTTGCTTCTATGGCCACCTTTACTGGGACCTGACTGACTACTCTGCGCTTTAGTCTTCCATTATGGAAATTGTTAAATTGTTAAATAAAGAACAGTAATAGGCACAGTTTAGGCAGAGAAGAGCCAAGACAACAGACCAGACTACTTAGTAATGTAACTGGCGGGCCCCATGAGCCCTGACGCAATTGCACTTCCAGCCCTCCAGTAGTTCAGACACTGAGACTCCCTAAACATTGAAACCTATGGTTATTGCGCCTCCTGGGACTGAAGGCAACAGACGTCATTTAAAGGAACACTAAACCCAACCATAAAGCTTCCCCACTGCGCCCCCTAGTTCTCGATAGAAGTTGAGAAAAAAAAACGTAATTGAACATGGAAACCAATTCACCTATGAGAAGTCAACTGACCAAAAACTTAATTGCAGATGCAAGAGAGTCGGCCAATGAGAATGCTGATTCCCACCACTATCTTACATACAGAGATTATTGGGGTCATTATAGTTCAATTCTGGGAAACTGTGCTTAATGTTTCCAACTCCGAATTCACGAGCAAAAAACATGGAGCCAGATTTACACCAATCAGATGGGATTTTCATTGGAGAACTATTCTGCATTTTAATGCTGCATCAGGCCCTGGAAAGCTGGGGAAAAGTTTTATCGAGTAATATTGCTTTAAGAATTCACCCCTAATGATGCTGGACTACAGCTCCCAGCATGCCTTAACCTTGATAATATGTTAAACTATGGTGGGATTTGTATTCCAGCGACAGCTGAGTAAAGTGTGATTGAGCAGTACAGTGCAGCAGGGTTTGGTGTCCCTTTAAAGGAGAAGGAAAGGCTACAATTAAGTAAATATTAATAAATACATCAGTAAACCCTCAAATTAATGCTGCTCTGAGTCCTCTGTCAAAAGAAACACAGCATTTCTTTCCTTCTATTGTGTACTCATGGGCTTCTATTGTGTACTTAGACTTCCTGTTTTCACCTTAAACCTCCAGGGCTAGGGCTTGAGCATGCTCAGTTTGCTTCTCCCTCCCTCCTCCCCTCCCTGCTGTAATCTGAGCCCAGAGCTATGAGTGAGCAGGGAGAGACTCAGGCAGGAAGTGATGTCACACCAAGCTAATATGGCAGCTGTATCCTAAACAAACAGAGAGCTTCTAGAGCTGTTTAGTCTGGTATGGTAAAGTGTTCTGCAGAATAAATATTGTCTTATAGCTTGCACTATTGTGGTTATTCTATTGCCAATAAACTGCTTCGGTAGCTTTCCTTCCTACCTTTAAAGTTTGCTGCCTGCCGCAAACTGGCGCCTGCAAGAAGTGGCCAGTAGGCTTTGAGGTGGGGTTGGAGTTAGGTTTTGCTGCCAGTCGGATCTGGCAGGGGGGAGTGGTACTGTCAGGGGACTCCATTAGTAGGACAAGAACATTATTTGCCTTGGGCCTAGGGTTGCCACCTTTCCAACTCCGGATGGGGAGGTGGGACTGCGACGTAGTGGGAGGTCGGGCTGTGACGTTGGCTATGACACGGCAATCGACAATTGGCCGATCTCTGCGTCAATCTCATGGAATCCTGCCCAATTTTCCTCATTTGGAAAAACGGGCAGGCAGTTTTCACCCGGACAGTATACCTCCCAACATTTTGGAAATAAAAAGACAGATAAAAAGTTGCCGCTGTAGCGCAGCAAAATGTTTTTTGACCACACCTATTTTTGTGGTCACACCCCCTAATTACCATGTTCGTTGTACAAAATTTGGCTGGTTATGGAACTTTGAACATATTTCTGTTTTTTTTTTTCAAGTTATTACAGTTTTGATAATGTTATCTTATATTGTTACAGTTAACAAGTATCTTCTGCTGTGGCTGTTCTGGGCTCTCTGCCAAAAGCCAATTAAGTTAGAAATTTTGTTTCTTTTTCTGGCTGTACAGTGCAGAGAAAACGGGACTTTCCAGTACGAGGGACTGCGGGTTGAGCTGTCAAAAGAGGGACTGGACAGCCCTTCAAAACAGGCTTTCCGGGTCAAAACCAGACAGGTGGCAACCCTACTTGGGTCCTTAAGCCAAAAAGTTTACTCGTAGCCAGAACATTCCCTTAGTAAAAAAGTAAAGATTCTCCAATTTGTAGGCCTCAGTCTGTTGTTAAACTACAAATAGACATCTAAAGGCTGTAGGGTAAAACGGCTCCCAAACTGAAACCAATAGAGATTGGCCAACGTATAGCCAATAGGAGAGCAAAACCAACCTGTAGTCAGCCCAAATAAGTGTTTTTGTGCATCACACATTCCCTTGCCTAGCGCCGTGCCCATGCTGTGTCTGATTTTGGAGAATAAACTGCTGTTCCCGGAATCATTTTCTGCTTTCTTGGGCGCCCGGGCCGTAATTTCTTTCCTACGCCGTGAGTTTCTCAAAAGATGATGGAGCTGCGTTTGCTTTCTCTTTATTGTTAACAGCGGGGAAATAGATATTACAGATTGATCTTGTATCTTCTCCCGGATTATATTCAGTATTGCGTTTTAGTCTTTTATTTCACCCTTGTGTTAAATTGATGTGAGGCAGAAAAGATGTTTTTCTCTTTGCATTTTCAATTTCAAAAAAAAGCTTTTATTTACTGAGTTTTGTAAAGAAAAAAAAAAAGACGCGTTTCTATGAAAGTCTGATCTGCCTGTTTTGTTATGGATCATTTCTGACATACTCTGAAACCTGACTACAAGCTCTGCCAGGGCTTTCCGTTCTCTTTGCCCCCCTCAGTGCCAGATGTACCGCACTCAAGTCTTACTCCCAAATTTCTTCAGTTGTATCTTTTAACTTGGCGACACGTTCTTTAAGTACAGACAGCTCAACTGGATAGTGATTGTTTAACAGGCCAAACTCAAAGCCAACTCTGAGTATAACTCATGTATTATAAGGGATAATGTACCCCCTACTGTAAATGATAAGGATATTAGAAGTCACTGAGGGGTTGTTCTGTGACCATATAAAGGCACAAGGCTGCAGGCTGAGTTATACAGGGAACTCTGAGTATCACTCATGTATTATAAGGGATAATGTACCCCCTACTGTAAATGATAAGGATATTAGAAGTCAGTGAGGCTCATTTATCAACACTGGGCAAATTTGCCCATGGGCAGTTACCTATAGCAACCAATCAGTGATTAGCTTTTTATAGCCAGCTGCTAGTAGAATAATGAATGCAGAAATTTGATTGGTTACCATGGGTTACTGCCCATGGGCAAATTTGCCCAGTGTTGATAAATGACCCCCACTGAGAGGTTGTTCTGTGACCATATAAAGACACAAGGCTGCAGGCTGAGTTATACAGGGAACTCTGAGTATCACTCATGTATTATAAGGGATAATGTACCCCCTACTGTAAATGATAAGGATATTAGAAGTCACTGAGGGGTTCTGTGACCATATAAAGGCACAAGGCTGCAGGCTGAGTTATACAGGGAACTCTGAGTATCACTCATGTATTATAAGGGATAATGTACCCCCTACTGTAAATGATAAGGATATTAGAAGTCATTCTGTGACCATATAAAGGCACAAGGCTGCAGGCTGAGTTATACAGGGAACTTTGAGTATCACTCATGTATTATAAGGGATAATGTACCCCCTACTGTAAATGATAAGGATATTAGAAGTCAGTGAGGCTCATTTATCAACACTGGGCAAATTTGCCCATGGGCAGTTACCTATAGCAACCAATCAGTGATTAGCTTTTTATAGCCAGCTGCTAGTAGAATAATGAATGCAGAAATTTGATTGGTTACCATGGGTTACTGCCCATGGGCAAATTTGCCCAGTGTTGATAAATGACCCCCACTGAGAGGTTGTTCTGTGACCATATAAAGACACAAGGCTGCAGGCTGAGTTATACAGGGAACTCTGAGTATCACTCATGTATTATAAGGGATAATGTACCCCCTACTGTAAATGATAAGGATATTAGAAGTCACTGAGGGGTTGTTCTGTGACCATATAAAGACACAAGGCTGCAGGCTGAGTTATACAGGGAACTCTGAGTATCACTCATGTATTATAAGGGATAATGTACCCCCTACTGTAAATGATAAGGATATTAGAAGTCACTGAGAGGTTGTTCTGTGACCATATAAAGGCACAAGGCTGTATATATATATCATAGCCATAACAATATAATCATATATCCTTATGTTAGTAACTTTATTCAACGTGGTTTTGAACATAATTCTATGCTATGCAGATAATGGAAAATTGTGAGTTGTGCAGTATGAATGTACTGTGCTGTTTATAGTTTATGAAAATACTTCCGTCTGTTGTTCCCCGTGTGCTTGTTAATGCCTTTTAGCTATAAGAGCCTTCTAGAGTTGGCACAGATGTCTGGGTTATAAAAAACACACTAATCTATCTTAACCAGGTACCAGTCCCACATTTAAATAAAACAACACTGTGCGCATTGTGTTTAAACCCGCGTGTGCCAATAGAAATAATATATATATATGATATATATAAACTATAGCCTTGTGTGTGCCTCTCTCTTTAATATGTACCTTGTGATTCTGCTGCAAGTTGATTATTACTAAGGAGAGTATAATAGGATTGTTGTAGCAAAGTAGATACTTACATGTTGTGAGATAGAAGGAGATCATAAGTCATTTTTACTAGGTTTTTTTTGCTGTTTGAGTCATTCTTTGTATTGGCTGGGGATAGTGACATACAGTACAGATATTGTGGCTTAGTAATAGGCTTTGTATTGCAGATACAGGACCTGTTATCCAGAATGCTCGGGACCTAGGGTTTTTCCGGATAATAATTCTTTCCTTAATTCGGATCTTCATACCTTAAGTCCTACCAGAAAATCATGTAAACATTTGGGGGCCCATTCACTAAGTTCGAGTGAAGGAATAGAAGGAAAAAAGATCGAATTTCGAGTCGTTTTTAGGGCTCCTCGACTATCGAATTGGCGTAAATTCGCCTGAGTAGAATGATTTGAATAGATCAAGCGCAAAAACGCTGCGACTATTCGCCCATTCGATAGTCGAAGTACTGTCTCTTTTAAAAATACTTTGACTGCTTACTTCGCCACCTAAAACCTACCGAATTGCTTTAAAAGCCTATGGGAAAGTCCCATAGGCTTGTTTTCTAAGTTTTTGATTGAATAAAAAGGCATTCGATTGAATGAAAATCCTTCGATCGAATATTCGATCGTGCGACTATTCCCGGGCGAATATTAGCCCATTCGACTATTCGCCGGCGCGCAAATTCGCCCAAATTGCCTATTCGATTCTATTCCCCAGTTGAATTTCGAGGGATTTAACCCCTCGAAATTCGACCCTTGATACATTTGCCCCTAAATAAACCCAATAGACTGTTTTTTTCCTCCAATAAGGATTAATTATATCTTAGTTGGGATCAAGTACAATCTACTGTTTTATTATTACAGAGAAAAAGGAAATACGTTTTAATTTAAAAATTTGGGTTATTATATTATAATGGAGTCTATGGGAAACTGCCTTTCCGTAATTCGGAGTAGTCTAGATAACAGATCCCATACCTGTAGTAAAAGAAAACTGCTCAGCGCTAATTAGATGTACAAGCACAGTCAAAAAAAAATCACTGACCCCATCTAAAAAACGAATGCTCTGTAAAGCTATGTGTTGTTGCTACTTTTTATTACTCCTCATTCTATTCAGGCCTCTCCTATTCATATTCCAGTCTCTTATTCAAATCAATGCATGGTTGCAAGGGGAATTTGGACATTAGCAACCAGACTGCTAAAATTGCAAAATAACAAAAAAAAGCTAAATAACTCAAAACCCACAAATAATAAAAAAATGAAAACCATTTGCAAATTGTCTCAGAATATCACTCTCTACATCCTACTAAAAGTAAGTTTAAAGGCAAACAACCCTTTTAAATATAAAAAGCAATGAATTTGTAGGGAGCAGAACATGTCTAATTGAGCATACTGTAGATATAAAAATTAAAACGAATGAGGGCATATTTTGGGAGAAGGGAGAGCTTGCCGCAGGACTGGATTTAGAGAAAGGTTAAATCTCTACATGACTGGGACGGGAGTGTGTGGGAAGGAGATCAGTGGAGATATGACAGAGACAGACTTATTGTTCCTTGAGTGACAGCCCATGAGCCCCCTGCTTGGTCACAGAGCTGCTGTGTATTGTCTGTGCTTAATCCAGCAAGAACAGAACTGCACTTTACTGGCATTAGGACCCAGGCCAAAATACTTGTTGTAGGGGCTTTTATAATCTTACCTCTAGCTGATACGTTGATTAAACTACATCTTTCAACAATAACTGCAGTAAAAATTGTCACTTAAAGGAAAACTATACCCCCAAAATGAATATTTAAGCAACAGATTATATCAAATGAAGTGGCATTTTAAAGAATCTTTATCAAACTGGAATATATACATTTAAGTAAATATTGCCCTTTTACATCTCTTGCCTTGAGCCACCATTTTGTAATGGTCTGTGTGCTGCCTCAGAGATCACCTGACCAGAAATACTGCAGCTCTAACTGTAACAGGAAGAGATCACCTGACCAGAAATACTGCAGGAAGAAGTGTGGAAGCAAAAGATAGAACTCTGTCTGTTAATTGGCTCATGTGACCTAACATGTATGGTTTGTTTGTGTGCACCGTGAATTGTAGGATCCCAGGGGGCGGCCTTTATTTTTTAAAATGGCAGTTTTCTATGTATGAATACCCAATGGCACATACTAGTAAAAAAACGTATATTATGAAAATTTTTATTTACATGAAGCAGGATTTTACATATGAGCTGTTTTATGCAATATATTTTCATAGAGACCTAAATTGTTTGAGGGGTATAGTTTTCCTTTAAACCATCTTACCTTTCTATACACGGTGTCCCGGGCAGACTTTGATGCTGGCACCCCACGGCCCATTAGACAAAGGATAAGCAGAGTCTATGAGAATCCTCACTCTCTGTGTCTCAGCAGATGCTGCTGTTGTTGTCCTTTAATTGCTGGAGAGCCTCTAATCATTTCCATAAGGGAAGTCAATTAACTCTTTTTTATCTCCGGGAAGCCCCTTTGCTGTTGACAGGCCCTAAAGTGCAGTCTGTTGTGTATTCCAGTGTGACACTCATGTCTACTAAGTGATGTTTATGGAGCTGTTAGAGGTGCAGTCATCTGTTAGTTGTACACCATTCCCTTAGTGCAGCATCTAATCCCTGTGCCCTTGCTCCTTATTGTCCAACATGATTTTATTCCCTAAACCTGAGCAGCAATGTATTAAATTATATGTAACCCCATAGCAACCAGCCAGGCTCCCCATCAGTGGCCCTGTAAATACTACTTGCTGATTTGATAGTATTTAGTAAATTTTAAATTAAATTCTGAGAATAAAAACCAGGGACAGATATAATATGGGTCACACACGAGCCCTGAAATTTTGTATAGGCCACACCCCTTTTTAACCACAGCTTTGATCACAACAAACACCCGTATTTATGTTATTCTTATTACAAACACAAACGTCATCCATAATCTATATTGTGAACATTTAACCCCAATTCCAGCAGTTTTATTATTAGAAGCTGGTGAAAATTCAGGGGACACATTTCCTTGTAGACTAGGGTTACTACCTGTCTCGTTTTCACCAGGACAGCCCGGTTTTTGGAAGCCAATTGGTCGCTACGTCACCAGCCCCGCCCCCGACGTCCCACCACTGGGTCACGCGGGTATCGGGCCGGCCCGAACATCACTAGTGGGACCACAAAACAACAATGTAAAATGAGAGGATATATTTTTTTTAAAAATTCCGACATTAGCAACATTACAGTTGCTCTTCTTTCTGGTTGCCAGGGGCACTGGCCCTAGGAACCAGGAATTTGTTGGAATATCAAAATAAAGTATGAACAGGAAGAAGAGGCCTGAATTGATAAGATATGTTATAAAAATATACACAGTCTTTGGGTTAATAAGGGGGTTCAGACAATGCAACTCTGGGTGGGGTTGGTACAGGTGAAGAGGTGCTGTAGGATTACAGTGGCATATTATTAAAAAAAAATATATATATATATATATATATATACAGGTATGGGATCCGTTATCCGGAAAGCCATTATCCGAATTACGGAAAGGCTGCCTCCCATAGACTCCATTATAATCAAATAATCCAAAATGTTAAAAATGATTTCCTTTTTCTCTGTAATAATAAAACAGTAGATTGTACTTGATCCCAACTAAGATATAATTAATCCTTATTGGAAGCAAAACCAGCCTATTGGGTTTATTTCATGTTTACATGGTTTTCTAGTAGACTTAAGGTATGAAGATCCAAACTACAGAAAGACCCGTTATCCGGAAAGCCCCAGGTCCCGATGATTCCGGATAATAGGTCCCATACCTGTATATAAATATATACTGTTTTTAACTGTTCTAATAAATATATGATTCATTTTTAAAAAATTTATCAAAAGTTCCTAGTGTGCACCTACTTATCTTGGAATGTTTATGAATAATAATAATTGTGGGTAGCACCCGGCTCAGTTAATACTAATTGGAGTGCGGCAAAACTCTAGGACTATATATATGTTATAGTAACTGAGGTTGAAAGAAGGCCCACGTTCATCGGGTTCAGCCTTTTGCCCAAAACTTCTAGCCTGTGAATCAGATAAATATTAGGTGGGATTCACTTGTACAGAGGGTTGAACGTGATGGACCACTCTCTATTATTTACTGCCATATAACTGTGTGTATCTGCACCAGCCACGGTCACATTCAGTTGTTCCCTTATATTCACGGCAAAATGGTGAGATAATTACCGTTCCTCGTTATGTCTGATATTAAAGATGTTTCCCCCGGACGTTTTGATCTATGGCGTCGATAACAAAAATCTGCCAAGTGCAATAAGAATCTCGACTACCTTGTCTCTCCCATCCACGGAGCTGCGCAAACAGATGTTGCTGTTAATTACATTGTAAAGCAGCATTACCATCTAGGTTTTTATTCTGCAATCAATCACGGGAGCCATCAACCTTCATAACCGCGTTTTTCTTTCTTTCTTTTATTTTCCTGCTCCTCTATAACTTCCTGGCGGGAAGAAGCTCCTCCTTTATTCTCTGTGTATGTGTGTAAGTGATTGTGAGCTCTTGTGGTGTTGCACTAATGCTTGTGAGGGTGGTTATAGTAGCTGGGTTTTCTTACCTCTGTCCTTGTGTTTCCAAACGGCTACAGGTCAAGTATTAAACTCAGAAGGGGAAAGCGTATCATTATCTTATTTGAGCCAATAGGCAGTGCTAGATAGGCGTATTATAGGAGAGGTATAATTTTAAAGGAGAACTAAAGCCTAACCAAAGAAGTAGGTAGAAATGTTGTACATGATGTTGTGTGCTTCTGTACCAGCCCAAGGCAACCACAGCCCTTTAGCAGTAAAGATCTGTGTCTCCAAAGATGCCCCAGTAGCTCCCCATCTTCTTTTTGGCTGATTCACTACACATTCTCTGTGCTGCTGCTATCACTTCTATCACAGTCCTGCCCTATAAATGGTCATTCTAAGGGTTAAGTTGTGAAAACCACAATTGATAAAAAAAGAATCATTGAGCCCCCTAAAGGCCCATAATAAAGAGCTGATAGGAATGGTCCTTGGTTGTGGTCACTAGGACAGAAAAGCTTTCCCATATCTCTAGTATAGAGCAGGTATAGTCTCAGTGTCGGACTGGGGGTTCGGAGCCCACTGGGACTGCTGCCTTAGGGGCCCCACACACACACTCCCGGGCCCCCTGCCTCAGCCATGAGGTCCACTCGGCACCTCAACCCCCTTCTCCCCCAGCGCATACCTGGGTTTCACATTTTGCTGCCGCAACCAGCCTATTGGGTTTATTTAATGTTTACATTTTTTTTTAGTAGACTTAAGGTATAAAGATCCAAATTATGGAAAGATCCATTATCCAGAAAATTCAAGATCCCAAGCATTCTGGATGACAGGTCCCATACCCGTGCATACATACATACACATTGTCAGCGGTTTTAAAGTTATGTGTCAATATAATTGCTATTGACAGCAGTATAGGTATGGGACCTGTTATCCAGAATGCTCTGGGCCTGGGGTTTTCCAGATCACAGATCTTTCTGTAATTTGGATCGTCATGCCTTTAGTCTACTAGAAAATCATATAAACATTAAATAAACCCAATAGGCTGGTTTTGTTTCCAATAAGGATTAATTATATCTTAGTTGGGATTAGTTTTAAAAATAATTTAAAACAATGGATACAAATGGAGTTTATGAGAGACAGCCTTATGTCGGTGCTTTCTGGATAATGGGTTTCCAGATAATGAATCCCATACCTGTATATGTTTGGCTGCATATATTTTATATATATACTGCACTGCTGGTCCTGACTCCTCAGGAAGAGAACTGATTTCAGCTACGTTGTTGAACCATAGAAGTAGGGTTGCCACCTTTATTGTGTTGTGAAAATGGGCAGGGTGCAGACTGGGTGACGTCAGGGGGCATGCAGGGTGACGTCAGGGACGGGCTAGTGATGTTTCTGGGTGGGCTGGGCGGTCAGTGATGTTGGGCACGGGGTGGGTGACCTGCAGGGTGTGACTGGCGTGACTCAGTGATTGGCTGATCGCCATGTCATTTACTTAAATGTCCTATTCGGATTTCCTAATTTTGAAATCCAGACAGATGGCCCTTCCAAAAACTGGGCTATTCGGGTGAATTCCGAACAGTTGGCAAACCTGTGTAGAAGTGACAGGCACAGACTAAGCAGTGACAACTGGAAGTTGGACTTTCTGATTGCGGGAAGAAAAGTTCTGCCGATCCAAATCCCTCCTGGACTGGTACTAATGAAGGATGGGGAGAATAATCTGACATAATCCATTCAGTCTCAGCCCTCTTGTTCTATTCAATCCAACACCGAGCTCGACACCCTGCCTAATCCAGCCGATGACTAGTTTAATAACACTGAGCCCAACTCTTCCCTTCCTCATATCCACACTCCGCTCTTTCTAATTAACCACCGCTCCGCCAGCCCTAATCTCTCCTTATTGCAGTCATTCTCTCTTCATTTCACTTAGCGCCTTTCCGAAGGCAGCCGCCAGAAAATTCTCATTCTGGATTTGTTCTACACTTCTTAAACACAAAGCTTGTTTAATCCTCGTGCTGAGAGAGATGGGGGGGGGGCACATTGCTGCGACCCGTCGAACAGAAAAAAAAAAACATATAACAGAGATGGATACATCTGGGAGTTCTATGAAGTTCCTTTTGTGAAAGCAAGAAAGTTTCCAAAGCTCCTTGAGATGTGACCTTGAGCCGTATTCCCGGCAACGCTTGTCTCCGCTCCTCTGTGCCGTCGCTGTGTGCGCTGCTTTGTCATAGGGCGCCAATAATTGTATATTTCTCCTTAAAGCGGACCTGTCACCCAGATATGAAAAGCTGTATAATAAAAATCCTTTTCAAATTTAACATGAAACCCAAATTATTTTTGTTGTTAAAACATTCATTCCAGTTATAAACTCTTCTAAAACTCTCAGCTGTCAATCATATATTTCCCGCCCATCCTCTATGCATAGGGGTGGGGCAAGCAATTACTTTCACTTTCCATTCTGCACTTCCTTGATGTCACTGCCCTCCCCACATTCCCCCGCCCTCCTAACCATCTAATTGTGTATCCATTTCATAGACATGGGTAACAGTTGCCCCATTCTGGAACATAAACAAGAATTTGGGACAGTGCAGAGTCTGCTTTAATAACAGCGTCTTCAAAATGGCACCTGCCTGTTTGCTGTGATTGTGAATTTCACGAGTAATAAACACAAGATTTCAAGAGTTTTTATAGTTTAAGTGAAAATTTGTAACATCATAAATTAGATTTGGAATTATTTCTTAAGGTGACAGGTCCCCTTTAACCCATTCAGTCTATGAGGGCACTTAAGGAAGATGACAGTTGGGGCGCTTTGTCGTTAGCCAAAAATACCTTGCTGGCAGGAGTCACCGCTGTCAAAACATACACAAGCCCCTCGAGTTTTCCCATATATATATATATATGTATGTAAGCTCTATCCAATGTAACCATTGCTGTTCAGTGTTCTAGAACTGATCCCATGTATAGAATATATGCCATACACATTCATTTCTATAGTGTTGTTATGGAAATGTACCACTTGTACACCTCCTGGACCCCACCAAGCTCAAGCCCTGAACCCCAATCTTGCCCCCCCGCCTGGACTGTCAGTTAAGGAGGAGGGAGGTACAAATGCCAGGAGGAGGGCCCTTGAGTTCAGTTCTAGACGGCCCAGTCCAACCCTGAATACCAGCCAGATAACTGAGTGCACACTCTGCGTGGCAAACTATCAATGGATTTATTCTGCAGACTGCAATGTATTCTGTGCAGCCATAATGCAGTATGAATCTGTTCTGTTAATTATTCATGGCAACTTTACAGGTCCACAACTAGGATTCTTCTTGGCCCAACAGCTGCCTCTTATTGGCTCTGCTATCGCTATAACCAGCTCATCCAGAAGACGGGGAGGCACATTTATCAAGGGTGAAATTTCGAATTCATGTATGTTTTTCAAAACTCCCATGAACTCGAAATTCGACCAATTGAAATTTGTAATAAAAATTTTATTTTTTAAAATCGGGTGAATGGGATCAACCCGAAAACTTAAATCGAACTCGAATCGAATTAGATTTGAATTTTAAAAACTCAAATGTCAGGAAGGCTTCCAACATCTCCAAAATGATCCCTGGACATCTCCCCATTGACTTTTACAGCAATTCAACAGGTTTTAGGTGGCGAAAAGTCAAATTCGAGTATGATAAATCTCGAAAATCGAATTCAAATTTTTTGAAAAACTCAAATCGAATTTGACAGTTTTGACCATAATAAAACTTTTCGAAAATTAATTTTCAATTTGACCGTTGATAAATATGCCCCAAAGTATTAATACTTTATTAATTTTATCCTTTCCTCCGAGGGGCCAAGGGTTTTATACTTTTCCCATTACTGAACCTTATACAAAGCAGCCCAATGAGAGGGACTGATTCAAATCCTTGGGAAATTAAAGGAGAACTATCCTCCTGGCAGGAATATCGATCAGCAGCAGCGTCATGTATTTACCCACTGGCAAACAAGGGCCTTTATTCTCTGTAAAACAGTGGCTGCTCCATGTTTCTCCGATTCCAACCCATGAAATGAAAAAACGATTTAATTAAAGTCCGGCTCTACAGCTGCTCCAGTCTGGTCGACTGCACGAGAAAAACCATAAATATGTTGTTTATTTAATTTGATTGAAATACACTGGTTACCTTAAATAGATCATCTAATTGAATGTTAAATTAGCATGACCTTCTCCTGTTAATTACTGAGCATTATGTAGAGTGGCCTGGCGCTATGTTTAGTAGCGGGGAAGTATTTAGGGCACGACTACAATGTCTAGTAGAATAGATCAAAAACACACACGTCCATGGTGTAATCATGCCAGCGACTTTAAAGGGGAAATAAAGGCTACTAAATGATATACGCAGAATTTTTTTTTAAATGACCCACTTTTTAACGGGTTAATTATCTAGTAAGGAGCCACTGTAGAAATGGTCACGATGCAATTATTTGCTGTTAACTCGCAGCCTTTGCTTTGCCTTTAACATATATATATATATATATATATATATATATATATATATATATATATATATATATATATGTTAAAGGCAAAGTAAAGGCTGCGACTTACTGAGCCCCCCTGTAGCCGCAGGGTCTGCTTCCTTTATAGTTACGCCTCTGGGATCCATTATCTGGAAACCTGTTAACCAAAAAAGCTACAAATTACAGAAAGGCCATAGACTCCATTTTATCCAAGTAATCCAAATTTTTGAAAATTGTTTCCTTTTTTTCCTTTAATAACAAAACCGTAGCTTGTACTTGATCCCAACTAAGAGTATAATTGATCCTTATTGGAGGCAAAACCAGCCTATTGGGTTTATTTACATGATTTTCTAGTAGAATTAAGGTATTAAGATCCAAATTAGGGAAAGATCCAGTATCCGTTCTGTATAACAGGTTTCATATCAGTACCGGCCTGGCCCTGACTGGTATATTACTATCTAGGTTCGTGAAATACCGGATGGGTGGCACCGAGGGGCGGCCGAGGAGGTATATGGGCCCCATGAGTCCCTAATTCATATGTATTTTGAATAAATACTGTAAAAACCTCTAGACACTTTTGGGGCCTGAAAATATCTAATGACACCACTAATGGCACCCGTGGCACATAGCGGTACAGTGGGCAGCAAATACCAGCTTGCAGCTCTGGGGTGGGCATGGTTTTATATCATTTTGCCATGATCAGGTCTAAGATATTGAAATATGAGGCAGGAATAACTGACAGTGATCCCCTCACCAGTCTCCTTTGCTGCTTTCTGGCCAGGCACGGATTTGTGGCAAGGCCACATAGGCCCGGGGGACTAGGGTGGCAAAAAATAGGGGCGGCATGCCGCCCAGCCGCATTATGGGGACGTCCCCATTCAATTACACCAGCCGTGCCCGTCGTTTTTTCGCCGGCGCGCTGGGAAGGGGAAGTGTAGGCGGGCGCTAGGACCGCGCGGCCTAGGGGCGGCCGGCAAAGAAATCCGGCGCTGTTTCTGGCACTTACAGGGTTAAACAGAAGCAGGAGACTGGCTGCCCCCAGAACTGACCCATAGAGGCTTCCATGATTGTATCTAATCAGGTGCACCCCCTACCCCAGCTCTTCTGATTTAGGACAATGTCAAATTGGGTACTCCCAAAAAAAGCAGAAATTAAAGGTAAAACATAGAATGACATCCAGGTCTTTTGAAGGGCTGCCTGGGTCAAAACTGCCTGCCCGGTTTTCCAAATTAGGAAAATCGAGCAGGATCTCCTATAATTGACGCACGACTGGCCAATCGGCTACCGCGCATCATTGCCCCGCCCCTGATGTAGGGAAGATGCTCTCTTCAGACTAACGTTAGCAGCTAATACACAGTATATATTATAAGTTAGTCTCAGTAGAGCACAGTGATTTGAAAGTGCTGGATACACGGCGTGGCACGCACAATACTCATATTTATCCTTGGAACGGCTGGTGCTATAGCTCACAGATGAGCGTGCGGTTGCGGATACACAAATGGAACAAATTCCATATAAAGCAGAATCCTGAGAGCGAGACGGAGAATGGTCTGTGATTGCCTTGTGCCACATAGTCAGAATTCCAGCACAGCTTTAGTGAATAATTGCGTCTGTATTCCGTTCACGTATAGCGCTAACTCCGGAGCGTCCCCAAACATCAACACACAATTAACCCCCAATGTACGGCAATCAGCGGTATAATAATAAATAGAATCTAGTCAATCTGCGGAGCCGCGTGTGCTGATTGCTTCCCGAGAGGGAGAAGTCTTGCTCAATTATATATATATATATATATTTAAATTGGATGATACAGGACAAGAGAAAGCAACTGCAAGCAAATGTCCAAAAAAAAAAAAAGCTGTCAGTTTGCTGACCCTGGTTTATTCACACTGTGTAAATACAAAGAGACAGCCAATGCCACGTGCTCATTGTATGATTTTTATATAATTGATTAAAGGGTAGTTTAATAAGAACATATGAAAACTTTTAGAATCTGCATTTTTATTTGCACTTTTATTGCATGTTGCAACATCGTCACAATTCCTGCTCAGGGATTTTATGCTTGTTGTACCCCCACACCATCTGATACAATTTTGGTCACACCCCATGTCTGTACCACCCCCCCCCAGTTATGCACATACACCCCCCCCCCATCTCATACCCGCCCCTACCACTTAAAGGAGAAGGAAAGATACAGAGAGGCATTTTATTGCTAATAGATTAGCTGCAACAGTGCAAGCTAGAATTCTATATTTATTCAGTAAAAAGCTCTAGAAGCTCTCTGTTTTTTTAGGATAGCAGCTGCCATATTAGCTTGGTGTGACATCACCTCCTGCTCACTCATAGCTCTGGGCTCAGATTACAGGAGGGAGGGGGAGAGGAGCAAACTGAGCATGCTCAAGCCCTAGCCCTGGAGGTTTAAGCTGAAAACAGGAAGTCTGATACAGAAGCCCATGAGTACACAATAGAAGGAAAGAAATGCAGTGTTTCTTTTGACAGAGGACTCAGAACAGCATTACTTTGAGGGTTTACTGGTGTATTTATATAGACCTTTCTGATAAAGCTTACTTAGTTTTCCTTCTCCTTTAAGTTATCGTTTAGTATGTTAGAATGGCTAATTCTAAGCAACTTCGCAATTGACCTTCATTTTTTAATTTTTTTATAGTTTAATTATTTGCCTTTTGTTTCCAACTTTCAAATGGGGGTCACTGACCCCATCTAAAAATCAAATGCTCTGTAAGGCTACAAATTTATTGTTACTGAATTCTTAGTACAAACTTTGTTGTTTTGAAATTAGGAATTAGCTTTTACCCCTTAGGCCGAGCAGGGCGACAAATTCAGAAGCGGTGATGTAATTACTTACCTCCCAACAATTGAAAATTAGAAAGAGGGATAAAAAGGTCTGCCGCGCAAAGTTGTAGACCACGCCCATGTCGTGGCCACACCCCATAAATACCATGTCCATTTGATAATATTTGGCAGGTTATGGAAAGTTTGAACACATTCCTGGGGATTTTAGGGCCATGTTTATTTGTTATTACAGTTTTGCTAAAAAAGGGTAAGGGCACACACTGCTATTTCGGGAAATTAGTTGTCCAGTGGCAAATAGCTTCTTCTCCTTCGACTAATCTTCCTGAACTTCCTTCCCACCGGCTAGTTGGATCGCTTAATTTTCCGAAGTCTCTGAAGTTGCCTCACAAGGAAACTTTGGGTGACTTCGGAAAGCCAAAGCGATCTGACTGCCATCCCCCTGGCGATTTACATTCTAGCCGGCAGGAAGGCAGTTCAGGGAGATTAGTCGCCCGAAGAAGAAGCAATTTGTCGCTGGGCGACTAATTTCCCGCCATAGCAGCGTGTGCCCTGGCCCTTAAGCTGTAAATCTCAGTTCCCCAAGACAGGGGTCCCCAACCGCCTGGCCGCAGCCAGTCCTGAACTGGGCCACCGAACAATTAATGCAGCGTGCCGAATTGGACGCCGGCACGCCCTAATTGGACGCTGACCCCTCCCTGACTCCTCCCAATCCTCTCCCGACCCCCCCCCTGGCCTTGGAACAAAATTTGGCTCTTTTTTGGTCTGTGCGGGAGACCAAAGAGCAAGTCGGGACATTTCAGTAACAATCTGGGACTGCAAACTGAGCTGTCAAAATTGGGACGTTCCCACAAAAAAGGGGACAGTTGGGAGGTATGTAATTATAGGGACAAAAAGTGGAAACAGTGATGGGTCACAGGTCACTAAAGTTTCAGGTGAAAATTGTGAATCACCTGCAAGTCGGGACCCTGAAAAACAAAGTAACAGGGGGGCCCAGGTTACACCACTGGCTGATATTTTGGGGAGGATAAGGCAAGACTGGGTGTGGTTGGGCAAACCTAATTTGGCGCACACTTTTGCGAATTAAATTTTGGGATTTATGATATATATATATATATATATATATATATATATATATATATATATATATATATATACAAACACTTGTGAGAAAAGCTTGAGCTCCTCCCCCTGTGAGATCATTTGTGACAGTGCGGTCAAGTGAGACTCTGTAAAACTCTGCGGTGCTCTAGTGAGCCATCTAGTGGCTGTATCTACCATTGCAAAATAACATACTACTTTATATTGTTTTTATTTTGGGGCCAAATGTCAGTTTGCTTTTTCTACTACACAGGTTGTATAGGTAATATGATATAGTGTCCCTTTAAGGTCAGTGTCCCAGGATATTTAGTAATTCACATGATGCTGGCTGCAGTTTTATTATAGTACGTGAGCCTGATCAAACCTGAATGCCTAATAAACAGTTAAACCCAATATGTTTTTTGTTGTGACTGCCTAATTACAGACTTAAATTACAGCACCTCTGTATTTTATCACAATAATGCATTTTTTTTTATTTTCCAGTAAGAAGTGATTCTATAACCCGCTTGCCTCCATAAGACAACCTGCTGGAAGATAGCGCTCTACACAGGGGAAATTAAATGTAAATCAATTAAGGCCCACAAAAAAGAAAAAACCCCACCAAGGATCGAGTATAACGTTCCCCTGTTAGAAGTCTCAGGTGTCTGTGAGCACATTAAGCAGGGAAGGCACACCTCGCTATTAATTAAATGATGGGGTTGCAAATGGCAGCGACTGGCTGGGAGCCCAGATCTGAGCAACAATCAGAGTGAAGTAGCATTATCACACTGAATAATCTGCAAAACCACAATAGTGTTGCTGCCATAACAACCACAGGGAAAGCGACTCTTCTTTTCTCGGGTTTTATTAATTTTTTATAACTTATATTTTTTATATAAAGACGTTAAAACCTTATTTGCCCAGCAGCATCAAGGGCAAATAAGGTCTTGAGCTGTATTGAAAGGGGCAGAGATTCACAGGAGGAGGGGGTCATTGTTCCACTGTATAGAGCACTGGTAAGGCCCCATCTAGAATATGCCGTACAGTTTTGTCTCCATCACTCAAACAGGACATTATTGTATAAGAGAGGGTACAGAGAAGGGCAACTAAGCTGGTAAAAGGTATTGAAAATCTTAGCTATGAGGAAAGACTGGCCAAATTGGGGATGTTCACGCTGGAGAAGAGGCGCTTAAGGGGTGATATGATAACTATGTATAAATATATAAGGGGATCATATAATAATCTCTCTAATGATTTATTTACCAGTAGGTCTTTCCAGCTGACACAAGGTCACCCATTCTGATTAGAAGAAAAGAGGTTCCAGCTAAATATTGGGAAGGGGTTTGTTACAGTGAGAGCTGTGAAGATGTGGAAATGTCTCCCTGAATCAGTGGTACAGGCTGATACATTAGATAGGTATAAGAAGGGGTTGGATGGTGTTTAGCAAGTGAGGGAATACAGGGATATGGGAGATAGCTCATAGTACAAGTTGATCCAGGGACTGGTCCCATTGCCATTTTGGAGTCAGGAAGGAATTTTTTCCCCTCTGAGGCAAATTGGAGAGGCTTCAGATGTTTTTTTTTGCCTTCCTCTGGATCAACTGGCAGTTAGACAGATTAAAAAAAAAAAAAGGTTGAACTTGATTGTGTCTTTTTTCAACCTAACTTACTATTTTACTATATAAAAGGCACAGTGAATGCAGCACAAATGCAATACGTGGGCAGGGGCGATTCACCAATGAGGCGCTCGCCTCAAGCTGCATCGTCAGCTCGGTTTCGAGGGCCGTCAAAAAGCCGCTCCTGGTGCCTTTAAGAGCCGGTTTTCCGTTTTTAAACCAGAAATTCGGCTTTACTAGGGCGAGAGAGCGCAATTGCACTCTCCGCATTAGTGTTGCTGCCTCCACCCGGAAATGGAATCGTGGGGGCGGCATTACTGGAGCTGCCTCAGGCGGCAATGTACACAGAAACGGCGCTGTACGTGATAACGTTCCCCTGTACAAGTATTAAACATGGACAATGGTTTTAAAGTTATACAGTATGTAAACGTCATTGCTATCGAGAGCAGTATCTCTCCGCCCCATGCATGTTGGGAAACTAAACCTACGTGCTGAAAAGCTCATGTTGATGGTCGCGTATGGTTTTAGTGCCGTATTTACAAAACGTAAAAATGCAACATAAAAAGACCCAATGTCTGGCCTTGCCCTAAAGTTAAATTTAATATTTTATTGAATAGCTGTTTCTAAGCAACTGTTCAATTGGTCTTCATTTTTGCTTTTTTGCAGTTTTCGAAAAAGTTTCCCTTTTTCTTCTGATTCTTTTCAGCTTTCAAATAGGTGGGGGGCTCTCCAATTCATATTCCAGTCTCTTATTCAAATCAATGCATGGTTGTTAGGGGAATTTGGACCCTTTATTAGGTCACTTAACACAGGACGCCAAGCCTAACGACCAATTAAGGTGGTGCGCCGAATTAGACGCTGGCACTCCAGAATTAGCGGCCCCCCCACCTGACTCCCCCCCCCCGGTCCATTTGGATTTACACTGGTCTCCGGGCCAAAAAAGGTTGCGGACCGCTGACTTATCAGGATATTAAGTTTCCCTTTGAATATCGAAATCCCCTTTAAAGGAGAACAAACATTTTCAGTGCACTAGATCAAAGAATTTATAGTGCTAATATAGAAGTACCAGCATGTCGATGAATCCAGCAAACAGAACTGATAAATATGTATATATATATATATATATATATATATATATATATATATATATATATATATATATATATATATATATATATATATATATATATATATTAGGGATGCACCAAATCCAGGATTCGGTTCGGGATTCGGCCAGGATTCGGCCGAATCCTTCTGCCTGGCCGAACCGAATATGCAAATTAGGGGCGGGGAGGGAAATTGCGTGACGTTTTGTCACAAAACAAGGAAGTAAAAAATGTTTTCCCCTTCCCACCCCTAATTTGCATATGCAAATTAGGGTTCGGATTCGGTTCGGTATTCGGCAGAATCTTTTGTGAAGGATTCGGGGGTTCGGCCGAATCCAAAATAGTGGATTCGGTGCATCCCTAATATATATATATATATATATATATATATATATATATGTTTATATGGAATCAATTGTTTCCTATTTCTCTTTTCTAAGTGAATCATCAACAAAGTTAAAAGTGGTAGTTGAGTTGCTGTGGAGTCATTACACCTGCGCTAACTGATGAACCCGTTACATTTTCTTAAGCAAAAATAAAATAAAAACAAGTGATGGGAATTGTGACGTGCGACTGTCGTGCCGGTTCAGTAAAGGTTATAGAGCTACAGTCGGTGGGAATGACAGTTTCTCAGCAGTGGCAGCAGCCTCCAGATGGCAGTCAGCACAGCGACGTATAGGCAGATTGTGCGCCATAAGCCCCTCTATAAAGGAACAGCAGAATAAAGGGAAGGAAATTGTCTTATTTGAATGTGTTTAAAGGCAGCACCGTTGGGAAATGACAGCAAAATGGAAAGAAAACTTTGGATTAGAGTGTAAATGGGGGGGACGGAAAGATAATTATGATGAAGAGGTTATTTTGCTACTGTCGGGACCCCTTGTTTGGCTAAAAAGTGCCACTTGATCCTTTCCTTAAATGCTGATATTGCTTCATCCGGCTGTGCAAGCTAGCGCTGTATTAAACCATAAATAATGAATGGAAGTTCATCATCTAAAGGAATATCTGAATAAAGGCTGGCCAGGCTGGGACTGATTACAATGATAATGATAAGGCATTAAAGGGGTTCAACCAAGAACACCAAATTAATGTTTCCCACATTGATATAAAGGGCTTTGCAAATATAAAACAGCACATACGTAAAATCCTGATTCTGTAAATAAACCACTTTCATAATAATATACTTTTTTAGTAGTGTGTGCCATTGGGTAATCCTAAATAGAAAACTGCCATTTTCAAAAATAAGGGCAGATCCCTGTGTTCGTATGATTCACGGTGCACACAAACATACCAAACATGTTAGGTCAAATGAGCCAATCAACAGACAGAGTTGTGTCTTTTGCTTCCCACACTTTACTCAGCAAGTCCAGTTGTTTTTAGATTTTCCTATACAGGTATAGGATCCCTTATCCGGAAACCCGGTATCCAGAAAGCTCTGAATTACAGAATGGCTGTCTCCCATAGACTCCATTTCATCCAAATAATCCAAATTTTTAAAATTTAAAAATTTTCTCTGTAATAATAAAACAGTAGCTTGTACTTGATCCCAACTAAGATAGAATTAATCCTTATTGGAAGCAAAACCAGCCAATTGGGTTTATTTAATGTTTAAATACATTTCTAGTAGACTTAAGGCATGAAGACCCAAATTAAGGAAATATCCGTTATCCGGAAAACTCCAGGTCCCAGGCATTATGGATAACAGGTTCCATATCTGTACTAGATTTACTATTCCAGTTTGATGAGATTCTTTAATATGCCACTTAATATGATATAAACTATCTGTTGTTTGGGGGTATAGTTTTCCTTTAATGTGGCAGTTCATTAAAAATGTTCTGACTGCACCATGTTAATGTCTTGAGATGGAAGAAATTATACCTGACAATATAAAAAATTTTGTTTTTTTTTTAGGGATGCACCGAATCCACTATTTTGGATTTGGCCGAATCCTTCACAAAAGATTCGGCCGAATACCGAACCGAATCCGAACCCTAATTTGCATATGTAAATTAGGGGTGGGAAGGGGAAAACATTTTTTACTTCCTTGTTTTTTGACAAAACGTCACGCAATTTCCCTCCCGCCCCTAATTTGCATATGCAAATTAGGATTCGGTTTGGCCAGGCAGAAGGATTCGGCCGAATCCGAATCCTTCTGAAAAAGGCCGAATCCCGAACCGAATCCTGGATTCGGTGCATCCCTATTTTTTTTTAAAAAAAAAAAAAATGTTCTGACTGTATGGGAAATGATGATAACGGGCAATTAAATAAAATGAAGATGTTAATAAATCCCTCAATAAATCTGACCCTCGGTGTTGCTAAAATCGAATGAACTTTTGACACTGGTCCATATCTCCTTCCCGTGGCCAAACTGAACTCTGCGGCTCCCAGCAGGGACTCGGTGCTGATTTATTATTTATGTATGACAAGACGGAAGCATTCACTGGGAAGATTAGCATCTTCTGTTCTCATGTAGCAAGTGTCACATTTGGAAATGTCTTGCTGATGGCACATTCTCTAAATGACAGTCCCTTCTGTGAATTAGATATCAAGCCGAGCGCTTGTAACACCTGCGAGCCGCACAGTCTGATCTGAGAATTATGTGCCGCCGCTTGGCCTGAGATGCCCAACTTTATAGGTCACGTTGCTCTTAATGGGGATTTTATTTTTTTTTTGTCGTATCATAAAACTGCAATCAGCAACTTTTTGTTCCGGGCTTCTCTCCAAATTGCCGGGGGTGAATGGTCATTGTGCTGGTTATTAGTGCCACCATGAGAGTTCTTATGTGAAGAAGAGAGAAGCTTGCACAGATAGCTCTTTTATGAGTTCTTTATCATGTCCGCCCAACTATCTCCTCGATAAAAATTAGTCTGATAAAGTCGTCTGTTTGTAGGGCCTTCCCTGCAGAGGGTGCACTAAACATGGCCATAGAGGAGCCACATGAGGCACAGAGAAACTGGCCACCACTTAAATAGTGCATTTGTCACCCCTAGCACCCAATCAAAAGTTGTCTTTCATTATCCTTTTTGCACTTGACCAGTAAAAGATAACTTCCCATTGGTTGCTATAGGTTATTTGTGCAAAGTGACAGGTGGATGCCACTGCCTATAGACGTGGGACGGAAGCCTAAATGAGCCCTGTTGTGCTTTTATAGTCATAGTTTTTCATTTTCCTAAAATTTTAAAGGGATTCTGTCTCATGAAAACATGTGTTTTTCAAAGCGCATCAGTTAATAGTGCTGCTCCAGCAGAATTCTGCACTAAAATCTATTTTTCGAAACAGAAAACAGATTTTTTTCATATTTTTTATTTTTTGAAATCTAGGGCTAGACATGTCAGTTTTCCAGGTGCCCTCAGTCATGTGACTTGTGCTCTAATACACTTCAGTCACTCTTTACTGCTGTACTACAAGTTGGAGTGATATCACCCCACCCCACGGCAGCCGATCAGCAGAGCAATGGGAATGTAACAAGATTACAGCTCCCTGGCAGATATGTGACTAGTCACCGAATAGTAAAAGTCCCACTGAGACTTCTTCAGTTACATTCAATAGGAGAAACAAAAGTTTAACTGAAAGCAGTTCAATTATGAAGCGCTAGCTGTTTCTGAAAGAGCAGGATCGAGCAAAATGACCCAAGATGGCTGCCTACACACAAATATTACAACTAAAAAAAATACACCTGTTAGTTTAGGAATAAAGTTTTATAAATGTATTGCTACTTGGTACATATTTTTCTATTCAGTCCCTCTCCTATTCATATTCCAGCCTTTTAGTCAAATCAATGCCTGGTTGCGGGGGGGAATTTGCACCCTAGCAACCAAATTGCTTAAAATGCAAATTGAAGAGTGGATGAATAAAAAGCTAAATAACTCGAAAAACTTAAATAATAAAAAATGAAAACCAATTGCAAATTGTCTCGGAATATCACTCTCTACATCATACTAACAGTTAACTCAAAGGCGAACAACCGCTTTAACAGAAAGGTCTATATAAATACACCAGTAAACCCTCAAAGTAATGCTGCTCTGAGTCCTCTTTCAAAAGAAACACCACATTTCTTTCCTTCTATTGTGTACTCATGGGCTTCTGTATCAGACTTCCTGTTTCAGCTTAAACCTCCAGGGCTAGGGCTTGAGCATGCTCAGTTTGCTCCTCTCTCCCTCTCCCTTTCCCTCTCCCCCCTCCCCTCCCTGTTGTAATCTGAGCCCAGAGCAGGGAGAGAGACTCAGGCAGGAAGCGATGTCACACCAAGCTAATATGCCAGCTGCTATCCAAAACAAACAGAGAGAGCTTCTAGAGATGGTTACTCAGGTATGGTAAAGCATTCTGCAGAATAAATATAGTGTTATAGCTTGCACTATTGTGCCTAATCTATTGCCAATAAACTGCCTTGGTAGCTTTCCTTCTCCTTTAATGCTTTGTTACCATTGCTTGTTATTGGTCCTGTCCATTGGAAAAGAAAGGGTTAATCAGTAACCTGGAGGTCTGTCTAACAAACACAATCAAACCCTAATAAAATTGTATATTATATACATATACAGTTAAAAAACCAAGATTGTATGTTGAGAGATAAATGCTGCTACAGAGCCTTTAGATCTTTTTAATTTTGTGGCTTTCAAGCGGACGGAGAGAATATGAAATAATTACAAGATGTGTCTTTGAGGAGAGCGGCACTCAATTCACTGATCTGAGCGGAATTACCCAAACGCTGTTTATTGTACCAAATGAATACTGACAAGCCGTACGTTTCTTGCGTTTTTTAGCTTCAGGCCAAAGGAAAAAAAACATTTTAATCGGTTCCTCTACTAAAATAGTTACAAAATATGAAGGCTGTATCTCTCCTTTTTCACATTTTAGCAGAACAAGCGAGAGGTCGCGGAGAGCAAATTTCTGTTTGACTTAAATTTCACTCAATTTTACATGAAGTAGAGCGTGCCTAAAAACAAATCTCAGCGTTGGGTATGAAATGGATCAATCAAAGCACAAGTAGAGGCCACCAACCTATCTCTCCAGAGGTTTGGGGGTTCTACAGAGCAGAAATCGAAATTGCTGGCAGGATGGCAATCGGATCGCTTTGTTTTCTGAAGTCGCCCGAACTTTCCTCATGAGGCGACTTCGGACAACAAAGTGCTCTGAGTGCCATCCCGTCAGCGATTTCGATTCTAGCCAGCAGGGAGGCAGTTCGGGGAGATTGGTTGCCCGAAGAAGAGGCAATTTGTTGCCGGGCGACTAAATCTCTCCGGATCTTCTCGTCTGTCTCTGCCCTTAAGGATATTTGCTGGGTTATGGGCAGTTTACCCAACAATCAGGCCCGGATTTGCGGCAAGGCCGCATAGGCCCGGGCCTAGGGCGGCAAAAAATAGGGGCGGCATGCCGCTCAGCCACATTATGGGGACGTTCGCGTCCCCGTTCAACTACACCAGCTGCGCCGGCGTTTTTTACCAGGCGGCAGCGCTAGGACTGTGCGGCCGCCTGGTAGGAGCGCGCGGCCTAGGGGCGGCCGGAAATGAAATCCGGCGCAGCCAAAAATTCATGTAGAGCAAGGACACCTTACTTCTTATCTATACAATAGCTCTCTACAATTTGCTGAATTTACTTCACTGGCTAAACCTAACGAAGACTCATCAGAAATATATATTGTAAATCATAAAATCAGATTGTATTACTGTATTACACTAATGAAATGATTTATTTTCTGTTTTGGGTGTCCTTTTATAACCCACAGCCTCCATCTCCTGCCCCGGTGGGATGCAGTCACCCTCTCAGAGTTGCTTCTTTAATATCCAAATTGTGAAGGGTACATGATAAGAGCAGATGCCATTATAACATCCCTTTTATGCTGCAAAATCAAATTTCTCTTTTTCTACATGCGGTGTAATCATAAAACCCAGAGAAATGACAGCGCATTGTGATGTTTCCCTCGTAATGTTCCCTGATAGAGACAATATCCACTTTTTCCCTTCATCAAAAGAATCAATTGAACCACTAGATTAAAGGAGAGAAGTTTTTTTTTTGTCCGTCGTTCTTCTTACAACCTCTGAGTCATTTGGGGCAATGGACTTCTCATTATATTGGTTTCACTCAAAGCAGGTTGAAACTTTAAATGTATGAACTGTAGTTACAAACAGCGGGTTCATTTACATTCGCAAGTGCAGTGAGCAAAGTTCAATTTGAAGTGCAGTGGGTTTTTTTTCCCATTCTCCCCAGAATTCAAGTGCTGACCAGGAGGAATGTTGGTGTGGCCAATGCTTCAAAATGAAAACAATTGCACTTGCACTTTACTGGAAATCAGTTACAATTCTGCTGAAAGTTTGCCAAGATGGCCTCACTTCCAGTGTTCAGCTTGAGAGTGATGAGTGCACCCAATGTATCGCCTGTTGATGTTGGGTGCTGAGGGAACCCTGAAGATCCCACCACCTTCAGACCAGGTGTTAGCTCCAGGGTTCCATCAGCACCCGACATCAAGAAGTGCAATAGTTCTCGGAACAGGAGGAAGGTAGGACTGATTGGAGCCAAGCTCAACTATATGAAAGTGCCCTATGACACAATTTACTTTATTGAATGGGGTTTTAGAAGTAGCTAGAAATGTTGTACATTATGTTTTGTGCTTCTGTACCAGCCCAAAACAACCAAAGCCCTTTAGCAGTAAAGATCTGTGTCTCCAAAGATGCCCCAGTAGCTCCCCATCTTCTTTTCTGCTGATTCACTGCACATGCTCTGTGCTGCTGTCACTTACTGAGCTTAGGGACCCACTCGCAATATACAGTACACATAGAATAGAAATGTCACAATATAAGGCTGATTAGTAATTAATACAGATAATTACTACATGGCAGCACAGAAACCAGTGCAATTAGCATCAGAATTTAATAATCAGCAAACCTGTAGCATCAGCTTATATTACAGGGGAAGCTCATTTTCTGCTGGATAATTAGTGACGAGCCCTAAGCTTAGCTTCTCAACAGCCAATCAGAGCCCACTGAGCATGTGAGTGTCACAGACACTTTCCAAGATGGTGACCCCCTGTGACAAGTTTGAAGTCCTGGATCATTGCTGCTATTGATTAACTGGAACTTTAGGCTGGTGCAATAAGGTCACTATATAAAATATGGCATTTTTAACTATATTCATTTTTAGGGTTTATTCCTTTAAGGGGGATGCCATTGTAAAGAAATTCTTTGAATAAAAATACCTCTTTCCATATTTATTGCCACAAAATCCTGCAGCAGAGGTTGTGGGGTAGAGGGTAGAGGTTATTGAGTGCAGGTCGCAGCTGAAGTGACGTCATGATCATGCACAGTACATTGTGATGTCACTTCTGCTGATGTCATGCTCATGTACTGCTGGGTGCAAATAGATCTGGTCCCTAGGGTGGAGCTGGAATCATTGTGTATATTCTAATACTCTGAGTGACTAAGTGTTTTACTAATCCACCTTGGTTTTTCAAGGTACTTACCTCATGCCTTATTACCCCTAGCCCCTCATTCAGCAGTTTCACACTCCAGGCTCCATTATTCACAGGTTGGTTATCCAAAGCTTTCTTTACCTTGTAGGTATCTTGATATATAATCTAAGAAGTCAGCAAACATCAGTTCCTCCTCACTTCTGGCTCTTCCAATCATTTGGCTTGTCCACCTAAACCAACTGAACAATTCATTGGTGGCTATGCTGTGTATACTGTCTATGGGTACCCCAGGGCCTAGTTTTCTATATAGGTATTTATACAAGAAAAAAAACTATGGGCATTTGTGGTGTAACTGGGGGTACCTGCCTCTTTAGGACATGTTCAGACTGTACAACACACGCACCTATTGGGGCAGTTGGAGGTTCGATACCCAGGGCAGCACCGGGACCAACCTCCATATTGGCTCATGACATATATACAGATACCTTTTTGAAGAGGCAGGGTCATTTCTACCATAAAGTGAGGTAGGTACTCAGTAGGTGCTCTGTGGGTGTGCCCAGAATAAGCCCAGAGAGGAAGAATGTCCCAAATCGGCCCAGACAGGAGGCTATGGGGCAAATTCACTAAACAACGAAGTGCCTAACGCTAGCGTTAATTCGCTAGCGTAGCGCATTTTCGTTTATTCGCCGATTCACTAACAGACGCTGGCGTAAATTCGCTAGTGTTACTTCGCACCCTTACGCCTGGCGAATTTGCGCAACGGACGTAACTACGCAAATTCACTGACGCGCGAATTATTCTGAACGCTACCATTTACGCCAGTCTTCCTTCGCCACCTCAGACTAGGCGAAGTGAAATAGAGTAGATAGGGATTGCTTCAAAAAAAGTTAAAAAATTTTCTAAGTCCCAAAAAACGCTGGCGTTTTTTCTTTTTTTATGGGTGATAGGCTGAAAAAGATCGAATTTTTTTGGGGGGGCTCCCCTCCTTCTCCCCTACATTTCCTAACTCATGACAACTTAACTATACAGTGGGCACATGTGTAGGGCAAAATAAAAATTTTAATTGCTGTTTTGAAGGTTTCCCAGGCTTGTGTAGTGATGCTACATATACCTCCATTGTAACGTTAACGCTAGCGCAACTTCGCAACCTTACGCTTCCCCTTAGCGCAACTTCGGATTTTAGTGAATTTGCGTAGCGCTGGCGAAAATACGCCTGTCGAATCGGACGCTGGCGCAAGTACGAATCTTAGTGAATTTGCCCCTATGCCTCTCTAAACTTTTATTATTCTCTGTAACAGATTTTTCTCCTTATTGTATGGTTTCTGATTGCTCTGGGGTCCAGATCTGACCAATCAGCAGAAACTTCACACCGTGTGCAGCCATTGTAGAATATTTAGCTCAGGCTCAGCAGCAGCCATCACCCTATTTCCATTCATTTACCTACGGAGAAGCTTGGCTGCACAGACTTTAGGTGCCGACATTAATCAGAGGCGGCCGGGTGCCTGCGCCGACATTTCTTTGTTTCCTTCTTACCATTTTCGCCCTTTCTTTCCCCGAGACTTATTTTGATTACAGCAGAAAACTTGACAAACATTGCACAAAAAATGTAGCTGAAATGTGTGCTCACCCACCAGAATGGATTTGCTCGAACAATTTGCTTAATCAGAGAGAACTTGACAAGGAAGGGATTTCTGTAGCGTTCTTTAGCTCACTTTAAAATATAAAAAACTGGGTAATATATTCCGTTCATGCACCAGGGTAGGGAAATGCAAAGTCGTTTTACATAAAGTTGGCCTAAGATTTATGAAGTTGGATTTTCATTGGCAGTATCAGCTGTAGTTTATGGAGGTCAGTGGTGTGGTTTGTATAGCTTAAAAACTAATGTTATAAAGTCTAGTTAACCTTAGAAACCATCATCAGGCAGCATTTATTTGTCAGCTGTCCTTCCCTCCACTTTAATATGTAACTGTTCTGGGTACGGATTCAGCAGAGACCTCTAGTGCCAATACCCTAGTGATGTGCAGGCCGACCTGAAACCTGCAGGACCCGAGGGTCGGGTGGGTTAGGGCCGACCTCCACACAAGATTGGAGGACAGTGTCGGACTGGGCCGGCGGGACACCGGGGAAAAACCCAGTGGGCCCTGGTCTTCATGAGCCCCACCAACTCAGACCTGCTCTCCCACCCAGACCATCCCCTCTTCTTTGCCCCCAACCAGACCAGATCAGGGTTAAAGGGAAGTACGCACCTCTGGGAGAGAAGACCGGTAGGAAGGCCCTTTCGTTCTCATGGTGGGCCCTGGCAGTCATGTTCCCGGGGGGCCTGTGTTGGCGAGTCACAGGTGGGTTGGATTGAGCTTTGCCTTCTGCTATCCAGGCCCTAAACATTACTCTTCTGGCTTTCACCTCTTCTTGCAACTTCTATTTATAGGCGTGCGCCTGGCTCATCCCGCCCCCTTATCAGAGATGGGCGGGAACAGGTCTATGAACAGAGCAACCGTGAGTCTTGTATGGTTCCGCTGGAGAGGGCTTAGGTTAGGGTCGGGTGTGGGGTTTTTTTTGTTTTTTTTTTGTCGACCCACAAACCAATACAAAATCCACAAATATTGAAGACTATTCGTGAATTGTTTCAGAACATCCTTCTTGGTCTCTCCAAAGCCAGGCCAAGTAGTGTTGGCAGCCAAGGAAATACTACTTGGTATCCTCCCCCGTTCCACTGGGCTGTGCAGAATTAAAGTCCACTGTTTGGTATTTGGCCGAATCCTTTATTGAAAGATTTGGCCGAACCGAATCCTTATTCACATATGCAAATTAGGGGTGGGAAAGGAATAGGGTAAAATAAATGGTTTTACTTCCTTGCTTTGCGATGAAAAGTCACATGATTTTCCCTTTCCGTCCCTAATTTGCATATACAAATTAGGATTCTGTTCGGCCAGGCACAAGGATTCAACCGAATACAGCCGTAAAAGGCTGAATCCCGAACTGAATTCTGGATTTGGTGCATCTCTAAAATAAAGGAATGGGACATGTTATCCAGAGTACTCGGGACCTGGGGTTTCCTGGATAAGGGATCTTTCTGTAATTTGGATCTTCATACCTTAAGTCTACTAGAAAATCATGTAAACATTAAATAAACCCAATAGGCTGGTTTTGCTTCCAATAAGGATTAATTATATCTAAGTTGGGATCAAAGATGATCAAGCACAAGGTATGGTTTAATTATTACAGAGAAAAAGAAAATAATTTTTAAAAAGTTAGATTATTTGGATAAAATGGAGTCTATGGGAGACGGCCTTCCCGTAATTTGGAGCTTTCTGGATAAAGGGTTTCCGGATTTAACGGATCCCATACCTGTACAATAATAAAATATAAAGGAGGCCAGGCCATGTCAAACTCTCTCTCTCTCTCTCTCTCTCTCTCTCTCTCTCTCTCTCTCTCTCTCTGTCTTTGATAGAATTAGATTGGGAAGCACAAAGCCAAGATGACCTGGAAAATAAATTCAATTATAGGAGAGACATTGGCAAAGCGTAGGACATGAGCTGTGTGTGTGGGTAGACTGGGTGGATGTAGTTTGTCATTTATTTAAGTTGATTATTAAAGGGGAGGGGCTCACCTTCACACACCCATTTTTGCAATTGGTAATTTTTTTGTAATTAGATGTTTTAAATATTTTTTAGGTTATTTTTATAGGTGTACATATGTCATCTTCAGGTTCCCCGTTAGCCAGGTGCCCACCCAGCCTTCTTACTTACAGTTAACTGAGAAAGGTTCAACAAAAACCAAGTTGTTTCCTTGACAACCCTTTTTAATGATGCCCGCTGATCATTTCTAAACAATTTTGTGAAGGTGAATATGTCCCTCCATCTAATAAAGCATTCCCTAGCTCTACAGGGACTTTTGCCTCATTAAAATACAAAAGAACCATCCATTGAGAACGCCACCTGATCTCTGTACATTTTGCTCCATGTTTTTGTTCCTGGAAGCTTTAAAGGACCAGTAACATCATTTTTTTTTAAAAAAATTCCTTAGTATACAGCGAAAAAAAAAAACCACAAAGACAAATTAAACTTTGAAATCACTTAGTCTGTATTAAGAAATAACTTACTGAAACTCCACTTGCACTCCTCTTCAGAAAAGGCGATCCGGTGATCCATGGTGCAGTGATCGATTCCTCCTTCCTGCCTTCCTTATAGGAGATAGCCAGGGAGGAGAAATCGAGCGCCGCACGGTAAGTTGTTTGTTAAAAAGACTTAGGAGCAGATTTACTAAGCTCGAGTGAATAGTTGGAATCCAAAAATAATCGAATTTCATAATTTTTTGGGTACTTCGACCATCAAATTGGTCAAATTCGGTCGAATTCGAACGATTCGAAGTAAAAAATGTTCGACCATTCGATACTCTAAGTACTGTCTCTTTAAAAAATCCTTCGACTCAATACTTCGCCAAATAAAAGCTTCTGAATTGAATGTTAGCCTATGCAGGTTTTGGGCACTTTTTATGATCGAATAAAAATCGATAGCTTAAAATCGTTCAAATCGTTCGATTTTTATTCCTTTTGCGCTAATATCCTTTGAATTCGATATTCGAAATCGACCCTTGAAGTAAGATCCTTGATAAATCTGCCCCTAAGCGTTTTCAAAGTTTCATTTGTGTTTGTATTCAGTTTCGTTGTATACTAACGAGTTTTTTTAAATAAAAATGTGATGTTACTGGTCCTTTAAGCACAGTTTACCTATCAGACAACAACTAAACATCATTATCCCCCTCCTTGAATACAAGGTAGAATAATGAAGGCAAAATTACACTATAGTCTGCGTAAGTAACCTAACCTATGGCAAGCATCATTCTCATTGGTCGGTTTTCTTGCAGCTGTAATCATATATTTGATCATGTACTTTTAGGCCTGATTTAGAGCAGCATGCAGTTTTATAAAGAGTCCCCATTTAAGGGATTGTTCTCCTATTAATTAATTTTTACTATGACGAAGACAGGAATATTCTGAGACAATTTGCAACCGGCTTATATTTTTTATTATTTGTGGTTTTTGAACTATTTGGCTTTTTATTCTGCAGATCTCTGGTCTGCATTTTCGGCGGACGGCTTGCTAGGGTCCAAATTCCCCTAGCAACCATGCACTGATTTGAATAAGAGACTGAAATATGAATAGAAAAGGCCCTAATTAGAAATATAAGTATTTAAAAGTAGCAATAACAATAAATTTGTATCTTAACAAATCATTTGTTTGTTTTTTTAGATGGGGTCGGTGACCCCCCCATTGGAAATCTAGAAAGAGTCAGAATATGATGGAAAATAATTTAAAAAAAACTATAATAAATAAATAATAAAGACCAATTGACAAGTTGCTTAGAATTAGCCATTAAGTTAACTTAAAGGTGAACCAGCCCTTTAACAGATGCTTGGAGTTCTAGTGGAACTGCAATGGGTGCTGAGCATAGTGCACTAATGAATGATAAACTCCCACTAAGATGCTACAGTATTATTCTTTCAGATTTACATACCTATTTAATATCTTGCTCATTCACTTCTTTCCACCATTAAAATCTCATTGTATCGCTTTCTGTGGCTCGCCAGGAAATTAGCAGCCGTAATTGCACAGAAACGTAAAGAGCTGATGCCAGATAAGGACCCCTTGACCCGTCTAATTGTCTCATTTTCCGTAACTGTTCTGAAGTATTTGACCCGAGAAGGCTCTTAGGCTTTTCTTCTTGCAAATAACTCTGCACCCAATACGATAATTGTATGCGTTTTTTTTTAAAGCTACAGAGACGTGCGCGCAGATGGGAAAGCGCTGAGAAAATGATTTTACACTGTTGTTGTTTGGCTCCATACGAGTGTCTCTGCATGTAATCATTAATATTAGGGAGAGTAATATTAGGGAGGTGCCAACTGCCTGGTTACACCCAAGCCACACCCATTGCCCCGCCCACAAGGGAATTTAACTGATAACCACAACAATGATTTGTTTTAAAAATGATTCAACCTAATTATGGAGCTGGAGTACAGGTCCATTATCCGGAATCCCATTATCCAGAAGGCTCCGAATTACAGAAAGGCCATCTCCCGAAGACTCCATTTTATCCAAATAATTCAAATTTTTAAAAATGATTTCCTTTTTCTGTGTAATAATAAAACAGTATCTTGTATTTGATCCCAACTAAGATATAATTAATCCTTACTGGAAGCAAAACCAGCCTATTGGGTTTATTTAATGTTTACATGATTTTCTAGTAGACTTAAGATCCAAATTATGGAAAGATCCATTATCGAGAAAACCCCAGGTTATGAGCATTCTGGATAACAGGTCCCTGAATCCATTATTTTGGATTCGGCCGAACCCCCGAATTCTTTGCAAAAGATTTTTTCACTTCCTTGTTTTGTGACAAAAAGTCACACGATTTTCCTCCCTGCCCCTAATTTCCATATGCCGAATCCGAATCCTGCTGAAAAAGGCCTAATCCTGGATTTGGTGCATCCCTTATTGCTACTTTTTATTTCTTATCTTTCTATTCAGGCCTCTCCTATTCATACTCCAGTCTCTTATTCAAATCAATGCATGGTTGCTAGGGTATTTTGGACCCTAGCAACCAGATTGCTGAAACTGAAAAGCACAAAATGAAAACCAATGGCAAATCGTCTCAGAATATCACTCTCTACATCATACTAAAAGTTATTTTAAAGGTAAACACCCCCTTTAATTATTTGCATTTCTATTCTACGTCTTTGCAACTTGGAATTTTGGTAAATTGATTTGAAAATATCTCCAGACCTATTTTTTTATTATAAGGGGGGAAAACTGGCAGCGTCTTTGAATATGGCATTAAGAAAGCACTTTGTAGAGCCTAAGCATCTTAGAATATTACAGTGAATCACACAGTCGGCAGTTGTATAAAACTGGGCCCTTTCCACAATCATTGTGTCACTTATTCAGTGTATGTCTGGCTGTGGATATTATTTGAATTATTATTTCTTTAATACATTCAGTTTCATTTAACACCAATTATTTCCTCACCCATAACAGTCTCATAGTGTCTGGGCTTCTCTAACTCATCTCATTATGCTCATTAAATTACACTGTTCTGCACTGAGCGGAGATAATTAGTTGTTGGAGACTTGACATCCATCTACTCGCCTCACTGGTGCACAGTCAGAACTAACCCAACCGCAATGAAGTCACGGAAGAGCCTTTCAACCCCCCCAACTGTGTAACTTGCAATTGATGAAAATACCGAACACAATATTCAGCAACCTGGGTGGGCTGCACTGTTACTATAGGCACCATCTCTCCCTACTATACCTGCTATCCCACAGTCACACTCCCTTCCCAGAGACTATTATCCACTGTTACTATAGGCACCATCTCTCCCTACTATACCTGCTATCCCACAGTCACACTCCCTTCCCAGAGACTATTATCCACTGTTACTATAGACACCATCTCTCCCTACTATACCTGCTATCCCACAGTCACACTCCCTTCCCAGAGACTATTATCCACTGTTACTATAGGCACCATCTCTCCCTACTATACCTGCTATCCCACAGTCACACTCCCTTCCCAGAGACACTTATCCCACTGTTACTATAGGCACCATCTCTCCCTACTATACCTGCTATCCCACAGTCACACTCCCTTCCCAGAGACTATTATCCCACTGTTACTATAGGCACCATCTCTCCCTACTATACCTGCTATCCCACAGTCACACTCCCTTCCCAGAGACTATTATCCCACTGTTACTATAGGCACCATCTCTCCCTACTATACCTGCTATCCCACAGTCACACTACCTTCCCAGAGACTATTATTCACTGTTACTATAGGCACCATCTCTCCCTACTATACCTGCTATCCCACAGTCACACTCCCTTCCCAGAGACTATTATCCCACTGTTACTATAGGCACCATCTCTCCTTACTATACCTGCTATCCCACAGTCACACTCCCTTCCCAGAGACTATTATCCCACTGTTACTTTAGGCACCATCTCTCCCTACTATACCTGCTATCCCACAGTCACACTCCCCTCCCAGAAACTATTATCCACTGTTACTATAGGCACCATCTCTCCCTACTATACCTGCTATCCCACAGTCACACTCCCTTCCGAGAGACTATTATCCACTGTTACTATCGGCACCATCTCTCCCTACTATACCTGCTATCCCACAGTCACACTCCCTTCCCAGAGACTGTTATCCACTGTTACTATAGGCACCATCTCTCCCTACTATACCTGCTATCCCACAGTCACACTCCCTTCCCAGAGACTGTTATCCACTGTTACTATAGGCACCATCTCTCCCTACTATACCTGCTATCCCACAGTCACACTCCCTTCCTAGAGACTATTATCGCACTGTTACTATAAGCACAAACATACATACAACTTGTCCCTTGTGTAACAAAACAAAAATGTTTATTTTATAGTATTCTAGCGTCTGGCTACCTTGAAAATAATAAAATAGAGCAAAGACAATCAAGTTTACATTGTTAAAGATTTTTTTATTAAAATTAGTACTTGAAGTTATATTTGAAGTATTCAAATTCATCTGTCGTAGGAGGTCCCAGTCCCAGTCTCCTCTGCTCTGGGTTGGGGTAGGACAGAGACGAATCTTCAGGAACAGTAGGAAAGTCGCAAATAATTATTCCCAGGAACAATCTTGCCGAAAAGGCTGTTGGATCTCGTTGGATTAATGGCAGGCAGCATCCATGTCTGAATCATGTCTTCCTCCTCAGAATTAATTGTATAATAATCAGAGTTCCCTTTGCAAATTCCTCCTCTTAGTCTTTCCAGTGACAACTGTCAATTCTGGGATTTTCAGTTCTGGTTCTCACTAACAGGTTTGGGAACATTAACAGCATTTTTCTCTATGTCCATTGTGGCCTCACCCATTGGGAATGAGAAGCCATCTCCTAAGCTGCTAAAGATTGGGAGGAACCAGTATTTCTTTTCATTGCCAAACACTTCTCTCAGATTCTTGCTGAAGCCCAAGTTATAGGGATTAAACTCCTCTGTGTTATCACTGTCCTCCCGATCAGTTATATTCCTTAGAGCCAGTTCGAAATGATCAAGGAAAAGTCGGAATAGCATTATAGCGAAGAACGTGGTCAGGCTGAACAGCACAATGATAGGGACTTTGGATGGGCTGTTGGGCAGCTGATGAGTCCAGAATAGTATGGAGCAATAAAGCGACACTGCGCTAGTGAATATGCACAATAGCACTCCATACATCACAGCGAGGAGGAAGAACTTGTAGTTGGAGAATCCCACACAGTTGTTTAGAAATCCGCAGTGATGATCCAGTTTCAGTATACAGACGTTACACACTGGGCAATGGTGGCACCTGTCTGGCTTTATCACATGGCATGTGGTACAGTACCTTACAGCCTTCTTAATATGCAAGTCTTTAGCCATACGAATGAGGATCTCCTGCAGCACTTGTGGCCTCTCATCACTCAGGTACAGCTGCTTGTCAGACTCCGATGGGCGGAATTTTTCAGGAGGGACAACGGGAGGCATCATAACAGTCCGGAGATAGCACCACACGCACAGGAGGAACAAAAGGTGGAAAATCACCAGGAAAGTCACCTTTGCCTCTAATAACTGTACAGTGAATATGCACAGCTCCACCACAAATATATAATAGCAGGTAGCAAGGAGTCCAATCAAAAGTAGAACCACGATCCGGGAGATCTTCCTCATGCAGGAACGCTGATATTCCTCTTCTTCTTTTTCATTAATTGTTATCTTAGTATCTTTCTCTTCATTTGACATAATTATAGTTTTGAAATATCGATAAAAAGTAAGAAAAAATGCAAAAATCAATAAGACTGAGTCTCTGATGTGTCACCACCAGCGCTCGTAGGTCTTATGACAAAGCAAGTGAGTGAGTAACATCAGTAAACAACTCTCCTCTTTATGACATCACAATGCTCTCTTTATTCTCCTCTGTATGACATCACTATAGTATTCTCAGCCAATAGGAAGCCAGGTGCAGTCTTATGACTGAGCAGGTGAGAGATAACATCAGTAAATATCTCTTCAAAATGTGCTCTGTATTCTCAGCCAATAGGAAGCCACATGCAAATGATCTTCAGATCAACAACCTTGCAGACGTAAACAATGTAACCATGGCAACCAACTGTAATGCCACTCCCACCATGCCTACAGTGCAACTCACCTTTCCATATTTAAACCTGTCAACTGTTTTACTGAATCAAAAATCAATAGTAATTATTATGGCAGAAAAACAGTCCCTATGTTTAAGGAAATATTAAAGTTCAAACAACTCTGCCCAGTGCCCAGTATAGAGATTATGGTACAACATGACTTCCTTGGTGCTACAGGATCTATTGAATGAATGGAATCTGTAAACTCCCAAGTTTTAGTGAAATCAGTAAATATTATTTTTATTCAGGGTTGAGAGGAATAAAGATTCACTGGTAGCCCTAAAATAAAGGTGTTTGCTGCAACTCTAATGATTAATATCATTTATCAGAAATATTGGGGCTCCCACAACCCCTAGTCACTGTGTATACAAACAAAGAGACAGCCGGCTACAAAAAAGAAATATTACTGTCACTAGAATATTATTATGTTTTTCTGCAACGCACTTTACAGAATTGATCTGTGCAGCGACGTTTCCCAGATACAATGTCATTTTATTTTAATTCAGAAGTCAATAGAAGCAACACATATCTGCTTTCCATGTTGCCCTTTATTCCATCTCAATGATATTTTTAAATTACATGTTTAAAGAAAAAAATCCAAAAATATCACGGTTGATCTAGCAGCACTTGTTTTGTGTTTGATTCAACCCCTTATTTTCTGATTTTTCTACGTGGGAATTCATTACCTAAACTCAACCCAAAGGTTTCCCACAGCCCCAGAGACTATTATCCCACTGTTACTATAGGCACCATCTCTCCCTACTATACCTGCTATCCCACAGTCACAGTCCCTTCCCAGAGACAATTATCCCACTGTTACTATAGACACCATCTCTCCCTACTATACCTGCTATCCCACAGTCACACTCCCTTCCCAGAGACAATTATCCACTGTTACTATAGGCACCATATCTCCCTACTATACCTGCTATCCCACAGTCACACTCCCTTCCCAGAGACTATTATCCCACTGTTACTATAGACACCATCTCTCCCTACTATACCTGCTATCCCACAGTCACACTCCCTTCCCAGAGACAATTATCCACTGTTACTATAGGCACCATATCTCCCTACTATACCTGCTATCCCACAGTCACACTCCCTTCCCAGAGACAATTATCCACTGTTACTATAGGCACCATATCTCCCTACTATACCTGCTATCCCACAGTCACACTCCCTTCCCAGAGACTATTATCCCACTGTTACTATAGGCACCATCTCTCCCTACTATACCTGCTATCCCACAGTCATACTCCCTTCCCAGAGACTATTATCCCACTGTTACTATAGACACCATCTCTCCCTACTATACCTGCTATCCCACAGTCACACTCCCTTCCCAGAGACTATTATCCCACTGTTACTATAGGCACCATCTCTCCCTACTATACCTGCTATCCCACAGTCACACTCCCTTCCCAGAGACTATTATCCACTGTTTCTATAGGCACCATCTCTCCCTACTATACCTGCTATCACACAGTCACACTCCCTTCCCAGAGACTATTATCCACTGTTACTATAGGCACCATCTCTCCCTACTATACCTGCTATCCCTGCTATCCCACAGTCACACTCCCTTCCCAGAGACTATTATCCCACTGTTACTATAGACACAATCTCTCCCTACTATACCTGCTATCCCACAGCCCCTTCCCAGATACTATTATCCCACTGTTACTATAGGCACCATCTCTCCCTACTATACCTGCTATCCCACAGTCACACTCCCTTCCCAGAGACTATTATCCACTGTTACTATAGACACATCTCTCCCTACTATACCTGCTATCCCACAGTCACACTCCCTTCCCAGAGACTATTATCCACTGTTACTATAGACACCATCTCTCCCTACTATACCTGCTATCCCACAGACACACTCCCTTCCCAGAGACTATTATCCACTGTTACTATAGGCACCATCTCTCTCATTACACTATACCTGCTGTACCTCAGCTATGTCCCTGTTTTCAGAACTAGAAGCCGCCCTGTCTGGGGGAATTTATTTACCTAACATAGCATTACCTTGAGTTACACAAAGACTGACAAGTACTGACAAATCTCTTCTTGACAACAGCACTCACTTACAGATAATAGCAGGCTCTCTCTTTATTTATTCATTTCATTTGGAGGATTTCTATCTATATTTCTAAAATTCAATTTACTCCAGAGACAGCATTGCCATGAAATATATACAGTTACAATCTCTGAGCAGATGGTAGCCCTACCTTGGAAATAAGAGTCTTAATTTTGTTTCTGATTTCCAAATCACACCACTAACAGATTGCTGTCTGTAATTTCTCTTCCAACCAAATAGATTTCTGAACTTTTGTTATGTCTTCATTGTCCCCTGATTCCGAGCGAGTGACTTGCCAAGGTTTCATTTGATTTTCTAGCCTTTCCATCAACAACAAGAAAACAAAGCAGGTTTATTTATTGGGGGAGGGGTGTGCAAAGAACTTGTTCACGGGGGGGCTTCTTTCTTCACTTCATCTTTATAACCATGTGGGTTTCTAAATAAGATTCATGCCAAAACCCTGACAGCATATTAAGCTTTGTGAAATGCACAGAATATTACCTCTAACCCCCTACAACTAGTACTGTATGGAATTGACTGTAAGCTTCTCTGGCACAAAGTTCTGGACAATACATTGCTGGATGAGGATTTCTGCATGGGAAAACACACTTCACACCTTTCCTATTGGCTTTTTATTTACACACAGAACTCAACAAACTGTTTGGCTGGCCCACCCCATGGCACCCAAAGTAGTGGATGTAATGACCAGCCCAAAAATTGTTTCCCCATTTGGGGTGCGGGCGAATACTGCCCACACTCTGGTTGGAGGAAACAATTGATTTTCCAAACAAAAAAATGTCCCTTATAGCTCCCTCCTGATGCAGGTGGCTTAGCACTCGGGGGAGTGGGAGTTTGGATTTGGGGAAAATAGTTCACCCTAACCGAGAGCAGGGCTGGGGCTGGTATTACACATGTAAAATAAATGTGCTTATACAAAGAAATCATATGAATTACATACATAGAACATACAGAGTTACATACATAACAACCAGTACCAGTACAAAAGATGAGATGTGCAAAAGAGCTTACAATCTAAAGGGGAAGCACAAGGTGTGGGAGTGGGCAAGATCAGAAATAAGCAGGTGAGAGATGTAGCATATGGTAGCTAAACAGGGTGAGGGTAGGCTACTCTAAATAAGTATGGGAACTGTTATCCAGAATGGTCAGGACCTGGGGTTTTCCAGATAAGTAGTCTTTCTGTAATTTGGATCTCCAACTCTACAAACTCTCCAAATCTACTAAAATATAATTTAAACATTAAGGATTGTTCTGCTTCCAATAAGGATTAATTATATCTTAGTTGGGATCAAGTACAAGCGACTGTTTTATTATTACAGAGAAAAAGGAAATACTTTTTAAAAAAGTGAATTATTTAAGATCCATAACTGAGATCCTTCTGGATGACGGGTTATCATTTAACGGATCCCAAACCTGTACTGTTAAGAGAGACTTCAGCACAGCAAGGCTGGAAACCAAACTAGTACAGGTATGGGACCTGTTATCCAGAATTTTCGGGACCTGGGGGATCTTTCCATAATTTGGATCTTCATACCTTAAGTCTACTAGAAAATCATGTAAATATTAAATAAACCCAATAGGCTGGTTTTGCTTCCAATAAGGATTAATTATATCTTAGTTGTGATCAAGTACAAGTGTTGTATTAGGGAGCTGTTATCTGGTTATTATTATTAACATGTATTTATATAGCGCCGACATATTGCATTCTTTTGTTTGGCTGGTGGGGGGGAAAAGGGAGGGGGTGATATCACTCCAACTTGCAGTACAGCAGTAAAGAGTGGTTGAAGTTTATCAGAGCACAAGTCACATGACCAGGGGCAGCTGGGAAATTTACAAAATGTCTAGCCCCATGTCAAATTTCAAAATTGAATATAAAAAAATCTGTTTGCTCTTTTGAGAAATGGATTTCAGTGCAGAAATTTGCTGGAGCAGCACTATTAACTGATTCATTTTGAAAAAAAAATAAAAAAATTCCCATGACAGTATCCCTTTAAGCATCTTAGCGTAGATTCTGAAATATCAGAAATGAGATATCTTTTGTTTTAATCTACAAGAAAAAGCTGGGAGGTCTCAAATATGAGCTTGTGTATCGCCAAGCGAGGAGCCAAGAGGCTTTGATGGGATGATACGATAAATAATCAGATATCGGATATAAATAATCAGACGGTCCCTTGTTGCCATGCGGAATCATTATGTGCATTTTACAAGCAGCTAAAACCTGCGTGAGCAGAGCTCTGACCCGCTGTGTGTGTGCCGAGGGTGCGAGACTGTGAGCTAAGAATATATAGAGATATATATTTATATAACGATGCTGCTGCTGCTGCCAGGAGTCGGAACAAAAGGGGATAACTTCCGGCGGCTGGCAGAAAATCCATGAACAACGTTGGACCTGGATAATGACATCTTGATTATAAAGTGCTCAGAATTGGCTTAACCCCTGGAACAGACCCAAATTTAGGGGGAACAAGACGTGGATTCAGCAGGAGTCGCCTCTCAGCAGGTCTTTTACATCTTCATTAACCAGCAGAGCAACGTTAACTAAACTCTCCTCCGTCCCAGACCTGATCACGTTGGGATTACTGAGACATCGCTGCTGATCTGGGGGAGAATTCAACTCATTTAGTGCAGGTAACCCGAAGGGAGGAGGCTTCATAGGCATCTGATTCAGACAGATCTTCGTACAGGTATGGGGCCCGTTATCCAGAAAGCTACGAATTATGGGAGGGCCCATAGACTCCATTGTAATCAAGTAACTCAATTTTAAAAATGATTTCCTTCTTCTCTGTACTAAAGAAACAGTAACTTGTACTTGATCCCAACTAAGATATAATTAATCCTTATTGGAAGCAAAACCAGCCTATTGGGTTTATTTAATGTTTACATTCATTTTAAAGGGAAAAAATGTTTGTTTTTTCCCCAAAACGCATCAGTTAATAGTGCTGCTCCAGCAGAATTCTGCACTGAAATCCATTTCTCAAAAGAGCTAACTGATTTTTTTTTTATATTTAATTTTAAAATCTGACATGGGGCTAGACATTTTGTCAATTTCCCATCTGCCCCCAGTCATGTGACTTGTGCTCTGATAAACTTCAGTCACTCTTTACTGCTGTACTGCAAGTTGGAGTTATATCACACTCTCTTTCTCCCCCCCCAGCAGCCAAACAAAAGAACAATGGGAAGGTAACCAGATAGCAGCTCCCTAACACAAGATAACAGCTCCCTGGTAGATGTAAGAACAGCACTCAATAGTAAAATCCAGGTCCCACTGTGACACATTCAGTTACATTGAGTAGGAGAAACAACAGCCTGCCAGAAAGCAGTTCCATCCTAAAGTGCTGGCTCTTTCTGAAAGCACATGACCAGGCAAAATGACTTGAGATGCACCTACACACCGATATTACAACTAAAAAAATACACTTATTTGTTTAAGAATGAAATTTTATATTGTAGAGTGAATTATTTGCAGTGTAAACAGTGTCATTTAGAAATAAAAATTACATCATAAAAATCATGACAAAATCCCTTTAAGTCGAATTAAAGTATGGAGATCCAAATTATGGAAATATCCCTTATCCAGAAAACCTCAAGCCCAGAGCATTCTGGATAACAGATCCCATACCTGTACTTTTTGCATGATTTGAGTTTGCTGGAATACAGAATTGATGGTGCACCCCTACCGCAACCTATGTACCGTATGTTTATATCGTACAGTTTTTGGTACATACATGTATAACCACTATCTGTGTTCCATAAATATCAGACAGTTTCTCCCAAATGTTTAAAAATTTACTCGTCTGAAATCCCAAATAAAAAGTGAGGAGGAGCCACGGTTACAATCATTTTGGTTGTCACCCCGTAACTAATGGAGCAATAGAAAGGAAACCATAGGGTTTATGGCCACTCAGTCCATGGGCCTATTGCTCGGATTCCATGTTGCACCGGACAGCTGAAGGCAACAATTTTTTAAGAAGATGCCATTTTTTTCGGGGGAAAGGGGGGGTGTCAAATCTGAATATGCAGATTACGGCCCAGACACAGGACACAGGTGTTTGTCTGAGTGATGTAACTACATGTTACTGGTCCCCACAGCAAAGTAATTTTAGGGCCCATAACATATCCAGTGGTTGTCCTGTTTTACTAATATATGTTGATATTGCTCATTAATTAGGACCTCATGGGGCCCCCTGCAGGGCTTGCTTTCTCCATAGTTACACCCCTGCAGTTGGTCTGTACCCTGCCCGGTCTTGATGCCGGCAAAAGGTGGCAACCCTAGCTCAAAATGTCTCTGCCCCCAATCAGTTACCCACTGCCACTTCTACTTGCAATTGCCATATGGTGAATATTTATGCCTTCCACCTTATGGCAAAGGGTGATTCCATTTTGCCCTGTGGGTTACAGAAAATTGGTCAATACCTATTTTTCCTGCTTCTAAAGTAATTGGGGGTCATTTATCAACACTGGGCAAATTTGCCCATGGGCAGTTACCTATAGCAACCAATCAGTGATTAGCTTTTTGAAGCCAGCTGCAAGTAGAACAATGAATGCAGCAATTTGATTGGTTGCCATGGGTTACTGCCCATGAGCAAATTTGCCCAGTGTTGATAAATGACCCCAATAACTTTAGAAGCACGAAAAATAGGTCTTGACCAATTTTTTGTAACCCATAGGGCAAAATGGAATCACCCTTTGCCATAAGGTGGAAGGCATAAATATTCACCATATGGCAATTGCAAGTAGAAGTGGCAGTGGGTAACTGATTGGGGGCAGAGAAATTTTTAGCTAGGGTTGCCAACTTTTGCCGGCATCAAGACCGGGCAGGGGCGGGCCTCTGACACAAGGGGAGGGACTGGAGACGTCAAGGGGCGAATCGGTTGCTGATCCAGGGACCCATGACATTGGGGGCAGGGTTATGATTTGGCAATCGCCAATTGGCTGATCACCATGCCATTTATTTGAAAGACCTGTCTGGATTTCCTTAATACTTGTCGGCTAATTTTGAGGCCGGCAAGAATTTACTGCACGCCCATTAACTTTAATGCAATTGGACAAAATAGGCTCGAGTCAAATTTTCGCCGGCGGCAAAACTTGCGTTTTGTGAATTTTTCTCCATTTTGTAGGAGATTTTCAAATTTTTCAGCAAAGCGAAACGGGACAAATTCGTTCATCACTAGTGGCAATCTATGTGCCCTCCATGCACTGGTGTAACCATAGGGCACCCCCACTTCCCTGATTCCTGCCCCCCTCATATATACATGGATCATGTGTTCACATTAGAGGTTTCATGTAGTTCCACTGTCACCCCCTTTATACATTTCCAAAAATGGTTGCACCCTAGGCAGGTGCCTCTGACCCCAAAAGCAGCCTCCAGATACGCCTTGTCTCGCTGAGGATTCTGGTAGTTGCAGATTACGCCTCTCCCACTGTGATTCGTCTCTTCGAGTCTCGGCATCAGCCGGAACGTATTTCAAATGAGCGTAAAAAAGTCAGTTTCATAGCGTACCCAGTATTTTTCTACTTGATTTCAAAAGACAAATTAACCCAGGGTATTTGAACACCATTTTCTGCCTAATAATTTTTATTATGCTGTAATGTTTATGAGCAAATCAAAGCTATGCTTGAATTATAGGCAGAAAGAAAGGCTAATGGCTCAGGCAAAAATACACACATTAACAGCTTAGCTTGTATTATTTCATTCAGGGGAAAAAAAAATATTTCTAATAAGCTCGCATTAAACATAAATATGTTAATTAGACGGCAGGGATTGCGAAGGCACCGAATTATTCAACGGAGTGTGTGACTTGTGCATTGCTGGGAAGCAACATGGCTCTCTCTCTCGGTTACATTTGGCTTTGGTTTAATGGGAAAGAATTAACAATAGAGCTGTAACTGTAGTAAGGAGCCATGGCAGCCAATCATCCAATCTGCCTTTGTTAGTTTTTAGAGCAGTACAACCATTGGGTTAACTGCTGATTGGCTACTGGTTAAACAATTAACACTTTGGTCCTGGGCCCAGTCCCAGTTGGGTGCAGGTTTGGCAGTAACTGGGTGGTGGTACTTGTGCAAGTGTAGGTGAGGCAATGCTTTTACTCCCTTTTCTGCAGTGATTTTACTGACATGCCAAGGTTAATGTGATGATCATTATCAATGTTCTGCAGTGACCGTACTGCCATGTCTGTGATTAATGAAGAGCTCATTATTCATTTTCTGCAGTGAACCTGCTGGCATGTCTGTAGTTAATGCAGTGCTCATTATCCAGCTTATGCAGTGATCATACTGGGGTTAATGAAGTGCTTATTATCCATTTTCTGCAGTGAACCTGCTGGCATGTCTGCAGTGATCTTACTGACATGCCTGGGGTTTAGTAATGTAAATCATTTTTTTTGCAGTAATCTAAGTGGAATGTCTGGGGTTAATGCAGTGCTTTGGATACATATTCTGCAGTGATCTTACTGGTATGTCTTAGGTTAATGAAATGCACAATATCAGTTTTCTGCAGTGATTCTACTGGTTGGGTCATTTTGGGTAAAGGGAGTACCAAGGGGGCATGGTTAAAAAAATAGGGCTTGGTAGAACATTTTTTTGGGGGGGGAGAGAATGTTTGTGTTTTCTCCTCTCTGTATAAATAAGCAATATTAATAAAACAATAATAGTCATTCAGTGCTTGTTCTGTGCGCTGCAAAGCTGTTTTACTTACTGACACAAAACAATTTCCGAGGGAGGACACCCCCCTATTGCAAAGTGCCCAAAAGCCCATAAAATAAAGCTCTGAAAGATTATCCTATAACAAAATCTACTTGTCAGTAATCCGACCTTAACAAAATCTGTACGTGGGGAGATGTGCAAAGCTGATATTTAAAGAAGGGTTTATTTTCAGTTTATTTTCAGTTTATATTCAGTTTATATTCAGTAACCACGGGCAGCCGGCACAAACATAAGCGGCTGAAGGAAATGTAACCAGCCGAGCAGAAGGAGTCAATGGGCCGTACTGAGGACACTCGTTCTGTTTGTAAAATGTTATTCTCCAGTTGCCTGCGGATTTTCCTGGAATTATATAAGAGTTTGTAGAGGTATAAAAGTAACCCGTCCCCATCCCGCAGATTCATTTCATAACAAGCCCAGCGGGCACTGTGATACTGGACACACAGATGTGCCAGCAATATACAGGCAATATACAGGCGATATATATGCAATATACAGGTAATATACAGGTAATATACAGGCAATATACAGGCGATATATATGCAATATAAGGTAATATACAGGCAATATACAGGCAATATACAGGCGATATATATGCAATATACAGGTAATATACAGGCAATATACAGGCAATATACAGGCAATATACAGGAAATATACAGACAATATACAAGCAATATACAAGCAATATACAGGCAATATACAGGCAATATACAGGCAATATACAAGCAATATACAGGCAATATACAAACAATATACAAACAATATACAAACAATATACAAACAATATACAGGCAATACACAGGCAATATACAGGCAATATACAGACAATGTACATGCAATATACAAGCAATATACAGGCAATATACATGCAATATACAAGCAATATACAGGCAATATACAGGCAATATACAGGCAATATACAAACAATATACAGGCAATATACAGGCAATATACAAGCAATATACAGGCAATGTACAAGCAATATACAGGCAATATACAGGCAATATACAGGCAATATACAAACAATATACAGGCAATATACAGGCAATATACAGGCAATATACAGGCAATATACAGGCAATATAAGTGGTATGATCCTGTAGAGAGAATCATTTGGGGGGGGGGGTTGGACTGGTCACGCACACAGAATTCAGTCTTAATTTTGGTGGTGGGACATTTATTGTTGTGGGACCTTTATTTGCCAGCTCTACCATCTTCACCATAAGGTGCCAACTGCATATGTGAGCAATGTCGGACTGGGACACTAGGGGTCCACCCAAAAACCTTAGACCAGGGGCCCACTCTCACTGCTATTATTCTTCCTCTCCTCACTCAACCTCTATTCTCCTAGTCTCTTTTCTTTACATACTATAATCTATTATTCCATCTATTTAGCCTCTTTGTTCTCATTGTAATAGAGAATGGCCATGAAATAAGCCAGAAGTTTACGAGCATGAGGGGCCACTGACACCTGGGCCCACCAGGACCTTTCCTGGTATCCTGGTGGGCCAGTCCAACACTGTATGTGATGGTTAGTAGCAACAAAATATCAGGTAGTGTTGCCACCTGTCCTGTTTTGATCTCATCAGTGGGTGGTGCGGGTCTATAAAAGGAACCTGGAAGTCGGGCACAGGTGGAGGTTGGGTGTTTGGTGGATGGGAAGGGATGGGATGACCCTCACATCACTACCCTGGATGGCTGCCCAGATCATTCCAGTAAATCCATGGCAGCCAATGCTCATTTCTAAGTGCACCACCTGACTTTTGCCTTCTTGTTTCTGAAAATCTTTGTCCTTGGAAATGCCCTTGGTTTTAAAACGTTCCAAACGCACAGAAGTATCTCAGTGATCTCACCCTATAAGATTTCATTATAGAGAAGACTTGCTTACATACGTTAGAACTTTATATCCCCTTTGAACGCAGTACAGGTTTAAGATCCTTTACCTGGAAACCCTTTATGCAGAAAGCTTTGAATTACGGAAATGCCGTCTCCCATAGACTCCATTGTATCCAAATAATCCAAATTTTATAAAAATGATTACCTTTTTCTGTGTAATAATAAAACAGTAGCTTGTACTTGATCCCAACTAAGATATAATTAATCCTTATTGGAAGCAAAACCAGCCTATTGGGTTTATTTAATGTTTACATGATTTTCTAGTAGACTTAGGGGGTTATTTAGCAAAGGTCGAGTTGATTTTTACCTGAAAAATTTGAGTTTTCGAGGCTATTTTTCATTCAAAACTTGAATTTTCAGGTTAAATAAAACCTAATTTTCTGTTTTTTTAAAGAAAAATCCACAACCTTTCAAGATTTATTATACCCCAAACCTGGAAACAGCTCAAATTCGAGTACTCCAGCTAAAACCTGTGGAGGTCATGTAGGAGTTAATGGCAGAGGAGGCCCCTTGAGCCATTTGAAGATTTTTCTAGCTTTCATGATGTTCGGATTCTTTTTGGTGGGTTTTGCTCGAAAACTCGATTTAATTAGAGCAGTTTGAGTTTTTTTGAGGCCAAAACTCGATTCATTCGAGCAATTCAAGCTTTTTTTTTCACCAAAAACTCGATTAATTCAAGTGTTTGGGTTGTTCACCTTGAGTTTACTGATTTCAGTTTTTTTACATTCAAATCTTTTCATAACATTTGAGTTGTGAGTTCACTCGAGGTATAAAAAAAACCTCACAAACCTCTAAAACTCAACCTTTGATAAATAGCCCCCTTAATGTACGAAGTACCAAATTACGGAAAGATACCGTATATACTCGAGTATAAGCCGTCCCGAGTATAAGCCGAGGTACCTAATTTTACCTCCAAAAACTGGGAAAGCTTATTGACTCGAGTATAAGCTGAGTATAAGCCTAGGGTGAGAAATGCAGCAGCTTCTGGTAAGTTTCAATCAAAAAATTGAGGGTCTCTGCTCCCATTGGAGGTGCCGGCGTCTCGTTTTTGGACGCCAATGACCATTCTTGGATGCCGGCGACTACTCTTGGAGACTATTCTTGGACGCCGGCGACTATTCCTAGACGCCGGCGACTATTCCTAGACGCCGGTGACCGTTTTTGCGCTTGACCCGAGTATAAGCTGAGGTAGAGTTTTTCAGTATATTTTGGGGGCTGAAAAACTCGGCTTATACTCGAGTATATACGGTATATTATCCGTAAAACCCCAGGTCCTGATCATTCTGGATAACATGTCCCAAACATGTAATAGAATGACAGCCTGGCTGTAACTGGAAATTATTTTAAGAATGCCAACACCATTGAACCCGTGTGTCTTTGCACATTCTCCGTTTGTTCTTTTCTTCCTCAAGTGCAGGGTAATGGTTCTTGTTCTGTTCTCAATTACCAGCCCTGTGTTAGTGCCCGCAACTTGCCTACACTACAGGATTGTGACCCCTAGATGATGAAATTGTTTACAGCATTGGCCCTTTGGCTCATACGCTGATCTAGGATAAAGGAAAGTTGAAGAAGACAATACAGGCCTGCAGCTAGATGTTGTTATAACCTGCTGGAGCTGTCAGTCCTAATTAGCATTATAATAACCCCTGACCAGGGCTCCGGGTTCATAAGGATCTGGAGGAGATAGAGTGCTGTGCTAACCTCTCAGGCTGCCATCAATAATTCATATCCTCTTAATGCACTTAAGGCAGAATCACCTTAGATTTGCTTTTATATCAGGCCGAGTGTTTTCCGGGCACTTCTTCCTTACATTACAACCATCTTCTGAAATAACCTACAAACCTCCCGAAATGCAACCCTGGGTGTTTGGTATCATCAATGCTCTTTGTACCTGCCATACTCTCGCTTACGTCGGGCATCATCGCTCATCCACTATTCACGTCAAGGTCAATAAACACGGCACAGAGTATTTTGTTATATGTTTATATATTAATGGAGACCACCGGCCATGAAGCAGTACAATTCACATTTTATTTTTTTGGAACAGTTTCGGCCAATTCAATAGCCTTCCATATTCATCCATGGATTTTTCTACGTTTGCAGTGGAGGACAGATTTGATTAAAATTTTAACCCTAAATCTATTCAGATTCTTTATAGGCTGAAATAAATGTAAAGTGTGAATTAGCTCAGCCATCTTTTATCTGAGCGTTGGCATTTTTTTAAAGGGCCGGTTGCATAGAGGGGTGTGGAGAAGAAACGTCACTGCTGCTGCCATACCAGGTTATAGTCTAGGGTTGCTGTGAATCGCCTATTTTAGAATCTCGAATCCTTTGTGAAAGATTCAGCCGAATACCAAAACAAATCCGAACCCTGATTTGCATATGTAAATTAGGGAAAGTCGGCGGAAAGAGAACCACGAGAGCAGCTCAAGTTTAAAAACTTCCTTGTTTGTGTGACGAAAAGTGACGTGATTTTTTGGATTCGGATTTGGGTTAGTCAGGTACTGGGATTCGCCCCGAATACGAATCCTGCTGAAAAAGGGCGAATCCCGAACCGAATCCTGGATTTGGTACATCCCAATTATAAGTTTACAGATCTGCAGATTGATGGGTTATAGGTTGAACATTATATGATATGTAGCCTGTCACACTTATAAGAGAGTGTCCAGGAATTTTAGCAGAGAATCTGAAGAAGCTGGAGCCCCTGATAGACCACACTAGGCCCATAATGACTTCTGCCTAGATCCCATTTATAAGACAGGGTCATAGTGGGAATCTTATGTCCAATATAAATGTGATAGTAGTCTGGTTTTTAGTGCTTTGGGTTTCATCAAAGGTCAACCTGGCCTAGTGGAGTAGAAGATTATATTCCTGTGGGCCCCATCCTTAGTGGGTTCCATCCTTAGTGGATTCCATTCTTAGTGGGTTCCATCCTTAGTGGGCCTCAGATAAGGACAATTTCCATGAGCCCTTTTTTCCACCAAAAGTCTATACAACACCTACTACATCTACATAGTATACATCTAGACCAGGAGTCCCCAACCTTTTACTCGTGAGCCACATTTAAAATGTAAAAATAGTTGGAGAGCAACACAAACATGAAAAAAGTCCATGGGGATGTCAAATAAGAGCTGTGATTGGCTGTTTGGTAGCCCATATATGTACTGATAGCCTACAGGAGGCTCTGTTTGGCAGTACACCTGTTTTTATGTAACCAAAACTTGTCTCTAAGGCAGGAATTCAAAAAAAAGCACCTGCTTTGAGGCCACTGGGAGCAGCATTCAAGGGTTTGGTGAGCAACATGTTACTTGCGAGCTACTGGTTGGGGAACACTGATCTAGACTATGTACATACCTCCCGACATTTTGGAAGTAAAAAGAGGGACAAAAAAATATATTCCGCATGTAGCGCATCAATTTTTTGACCACACCCCTTTCTGTGGCCACACCCCCTAATTATCAAGTTTGTTTTACAAAATTTGGCAGGTTATGAAAGTTTGAAAATATTTCTCCTTATCTAAACTGTGTTTTTGTGTCTCAAAATATTTACAAAGTATCTTATTTGCACCTGTTAGCTGTTCTGAGCTCTGCTAAAAGCCAATTAAGTGAGAAACTTTGTTTCTTTTTCTGGCTGTTCACTGCATAGAAAAGAGGGACTTTCCAGTACAAATGAGGGACTGCGGGTTGAGCTGTCAAAAGAGGGACTGTCCCTCTGAAAAAGGGACAGTTGGGAGGTACGTATGTAGATAGTTCCTTGGATATCAGGATCTCCGGTTTAAACCTGGCAGATGTGGGATAGGATCCACTGCAGAAAGCAAAGACCTTTGTCTATGGGCACTAAGCGCAGGAGAAGTTTGCAAACTGCAAAAAACATGGAACCTGCCCTGTCGATCATTGCTTAGGCCCACTATGTTCCAAGCAATTCTTGTCCAATAGGCCAGGGTCTATACAACATGCAGCTTTTGTTGCACTGCATTGTCCAACATCCCATTGGTGGGATACAATTTAAACGTTTCTTTTCTGATGGACCTCCAGGTAAATCATTGCTGTTTGGTGCAGGAGCCAGACCCCATTTGCTGTCCTACTAGGACTATGGGGGTCCCACTCTATACACTGAGTTGCTCAGAATGTAGGTTTAAACAGCAAAGTGCCATAAATAATTAATAACCTCTTAATGCTGTCACGCCAGAGATTGCCTGCGCTTGGGTTGTACACAAATCCATGTTTGTTTCTCCCATAAAACGTCAGCTTAGATGTTCGGAAGCAGCCCGGGAGCCTTCTCATAAAGACAAAAACCGACAAATCCGAGATCTGTTTTCATTACTGGTTACGCTTTGTGTGCTATGGCGAAGGTACGGCGCAGTAAATATCATGAATTCTTTATATTCACTACAGAGCAATCGGGGGGAAATAAACGCAGCCCTCTGCGCTTCTCTTTATGTTCTCTCCTTATATTTTAATACACAGTCATCCCACGTTCACGGTGCATAAAAGTATAATAGGCTTCCTGCAAATAAACAGAAAGCTGCTGGAGTTGGGGCAGAGAAGGTAATTGTACAAATCACACTGATCCACAGCCACTCACATTCCGATTCCATTCTACATTCAACAACATCTCTACAGGCCCCCAAAACTCATTTATTTTATTCTTTATTTGTAATATATTGTCTATATATCTTTTTCTACCCAATTGTCCCAATCTGCCCTGGACATGGCCATTACCCCCAGACATGTCCCCCCCAGACCACCAACCCTGCCCATGTTTTGGTGAGTCCTTGGATTTTGGACTTTCTCTCCTTATAGTAGGGGGTTCAAGTTCGGAGAGTTAGAGGGTATTTAGCATATGGTCTTGGGCTCATTAACCTTATATGGGGCAGTGATTCAGGTACAAAAAATAGAAGCAAAGAGCTCTGTAGCCTCACAAGTTGCTTAAAGGAGAACTAAACCCTAAATTTTAATAGGGCTAAAAATTACATATTGTATATAGTGAATTTATTGCACCAGCCTAAAGTTTCAGCTTGTCAATAGCAGCAATGATCCAGGACTTCAAACTTGTCACAGGGGGTCACCATCTTGGAAAGTGTCTGTGACACTCACATGCTCAGTGGGCTCTGATTGGCTGTTGAGAAGCTAAGCTTAGGGCTCGTCACTAATTATCCAGCAGAAAATGAGCTTCCCCTGTAATATAAGCTGATGCTACAGGTTTGCTGATTATTAAATTCTGATGCTAATTGCACTGGTTTCTGTGCTGCCATGTAGTAATTATGTGTATTAATTACTAATCAGCCTTATATTGGGACATTTCTATTCTATGTGTACAGTATATTGTGAGTGGGTCCCTAAGCTCAGTAAGTGACAGCAGCACAGAGCATGTGCAGTGAATCAGCAGAAAAGAAGATGGGGAGCTACTGGGGCATCTTTGGAGACACAGATCATTACTGCTAAAGGGCTGTGGTTGCCTTGGGCTGGTACAGAAGCACAAAACATAATGTACAACATTTCTAGCTACTGTGCAAGGGGCTATACACAGAGTGAACAGATGTGCGCAGCATATACAGTAGGTTTCCCTTGGAATGGGCCCTGCTTGTGGCAGGTGTTATGTATAGGGGCCCCTGCATCTGACAGTACTGCACTTTGCATTTTGTGCTGGATTGTAATCCACAGCAAGGAGCAGAGCTCAACAGACTATAGCCTTGGGTTCCTTCCACCAGACACAACAATGGGCCCCAATTACCCTCACCAAATTAAATGTAGTCAAGAACTAAATTGTGTGGTTTGGGCAGGTCCCTACCAGCCCCTCTCCCTACAACCCCTCTACTTACACCACTGTTTATTTGGTGTTTTAAACAATTTCAAATAAATTATACACAGGTATGGGATCCATTATCCGGAAACCCTTTATCCAGATAGCTCTGAATTACAGAAAGGCTGTCTCCAATAGACTCCATTTTATCCAAACGATCCAAACTTTTAGAAATGATTTCCTTTTTCTGTGTAATAATAAAACAGTAACTTGTACTTGATCCCAATTAAGATATAATTAATCCATTAATCGGAAGTAAAACCAGCCTATTGCATTTATTAAATATTTAAATGATTTTCTAGTAGACTTAAATTATAAAAATCCAAATTATGGAAATATCTGTTATCCGGAAAACCACAGGTCCCAAGCATTCTGGAAAAAAGGTCCCATATCTGTAATGATAAAACAGTAGCTTGAACTTGATCCCAACTATAAATTAGTTATAATATATAATATTATAGATATAATTAAATCTTATTGGAGGCAAAACCAGCCTGTCGGGTTTATGTAATGTTTTTTTAGTGATTTTTTCGTAGATGTAAGGTATGAAGATCCAAATTACGGAAAGATCCCTTATCCGGAAAACCTCAGGTCCCGAGTATTCTGAATAACAGGTCCCATACCTGTACATATTGGACACCCTATCTGAGTAGATGTTGGTTATTATTATTATTATTATTATTATTATTATTAATAAAATAAAGCTTTATTGAGTGACTGCAGGTAGAGTCTCTTATAAAACATCTACATCTGATCCCCAACAAATTCAATCCTTCTTACGTTTACATTTAATTGACTATTTTCCCTCTGACACTTCCCAGACCTCTCACTTCAAAGGCTGCTAACATTCTTCTGGCCCTCAGAGTGAAACTATGGAGCACTGCTACGTCTCACACCACTTTCTTCTTCATAGTCAGGTTTTTATGTTTTTAATCATTTTAGTGAGGGGAAAAACCTGGAGATTGCTCCTGGATACAAATTCATGGACGGATCCAGGACTTATTACATGGTGCAACAAATATTTTTAGTATAAAGAAGTTCACAGGACTGCAGGCTGGAGATCCTTGGGTAATGTCCTATTTTTCCCAGTCACACTGGGACTCTGCTTTATTAATTTACTTTTTTTTCTGAGTTCAGCCTTGGATAAAAAGAGAAGGAAACATACTGTAGATTAGGCAAAAGAAAAGAATGGGGTTATTATTTAATTAAAAGGAACAAGTCAGTATAATTGTATAATACAGGTCTGGGATCTGTTATCTGGAAACCCCGTTATCCAGAAAGCTCCAAATTACGGAATGCCCTTCTCCCATATACTACATTTTATTCAAATAATCCACATTTTTTTTCTCTGTAGTAATAAAACAGTACCCTGTACTTGATCCCATCTAAAATATAATTAATCCTTATTGGAGGCAGAACAATCCTATTGGGTTTCTTTATGATTTTCCAGTAGGGATGCACCGAATCCAGGATTCGGTTTGGGCCTTTTTCAGCAGGATTCGGTTGTATCCTTCTGCCCGGCTGAACCGAATTTGAATCCTAATTTGCATATGCAAATTAGGGACATGGACGGAAATCATGTGACTTTTTGTCAGAAAACAAGTATTTTTTTTCCCCTTCCCACCCCTAATTTGCATATGCAAATTCGGATTCGGTTTGGTATTCGGCCAAATCTTTTGAGAAGGATTCGGGGGTTCAGCTGAATCCAAAATAGTGGATTCGGTTCATCCCTATTTTCCAGTAGAATTAAGGTATACAGATCTAAATCACGGAAAGATCCGTTATCCAGAAATCCTCAGGTCCTGAGCATTCTGGATAACAGGCTCCATACCTGTACACAAGAGCCATGAATAACCTGTAAAATATATCCCTATACACACAGTATAGTGATGTCCCGTGTATCGCATGGAAACTTCTGTATTATAAGAAATAAAATACCTCAGTTATAAAATTTGATACAGTGTATTAGGATATTAGAAGACACCTTGGAGTGTCACAACCTTTATGATTGTCTGTAGTTGTGAGCCTATACCTGTATATACCTGCCTATACCTGTAATAATAAAACAGTAGCTTGTACTTGATCCCAACTAAGATATAATTAATCCTTATTGGAGGCAAAATCAGCCTATTGGGTTTATTTAATATTTATATGATTTTCTAGTAGACTTAAATGATAAAAATCCAAATTATGGAAATATCTGTTATCCGGAAAACCACAGGTCCCAAGCATTCTGGAAAAAAGGTCCCATATCTGTAATAATAAAACAGTAGCTTGAACTTGATCCCAACTAAGATATAATTAAATCTTATTGGAGGCAAAACCAGCCTATTGGGTTTATTTCATGTTTTTTTAGTGATTTTTTCGTAGATGTAAGGTATGAAGATCCAAATTAGGGGGTTATTTATCAAAGTCCGAATTTATCTCAGTATGTTACAAACTCCGATCAAATCCGCTCTGGTTTTTTACGCTCATTTATTATTACATTTTCCCTAAAATTTGGTTTGCAAGATTTTTACGGATTATTTCATCCGGTTTTCACTATTTTTTTGGAAATTTTCACCCGAAAGCACAGAAAACTTCTGGATAATGCACGAAACTCAACGCACATCAAAAAAATCATTGTGACTTCTCCCATTGACTTATATGCAACCTCCACAGGTCTGAGATGCCGGATTTTCAGATTCTGACTTTTCCATCCTCGGGGTTTAATAAATTCCTGAAAAGATTCTTTGTGCATTTTGCATTCAGAGTTTAGTAAATAACCCCCTATATGTATGTGGAACCAAATTATGGAAAGATCCATTAGCCCTGAGTATTATGGATAACAGGTCCCATACCTGAATATTTATACAAATAGAGATAGAGAGCTCTAAAAGGTCTGCCTCTTCCAACTTTGGAAATGTGCCTCCATGTTTTGGTTATGGGCCAAATGACATTTTAAGACATAATGGGCTGAAGCCCCTTAACTAACCTCATTAAAACATTGGTAATTCTACTATAGTTCAAAAGATATTTAAGACAATGTTCTTTACTTATTTGCCTTCAAGCTGCTTTTTGGCCACGTCGAGGTCCAACCAAACAATTAAGGAACCTGTTCCGTGGCCCATTTATATGAATGAGTTCCCTCAGTCTCGGTGTATATCAACTTCATATACATTTACTGATAAAGTCATGGAAGGGTCACATGTGCATCATTGAGTCCTATCATGTCCCATCACACAAGTGACTCGTTTTCTATTACCACTTTCTCTTCAGTGAGAAGCATGTCAAGATGAAAGACACCAATTGCAAACTTGACCTTATAACCGAGCCTCATTTTCTTTTCTTCTGCATGAAAATTATAATCACTCATTTTCTTGGATCCAATTATTTGAATCTCGCTTTTTTTTTTTTTTTTTCTAAGGGTCTTTGTATTCTTGAAATTTTCAGGTCCTATTAAAAAAAAAAATCTACTTTCTTTTAATTCAAGGACAACATCAAAAAGGTTCCACGAACTTGTCTTTGTAGTTAGTTAAATACATAACTATGTGTGTTAGCTCTTTAGAAGTTTACTCCCACTCAGGGATACTGTCAATTATAAGGGTTGTTTAAACCTGACTCTGCTCTTCTTCATGGCATCCGGCTGAAAGCAAAGACCTCTCTGATGACCTTGTCTCATCTTCCTTCCCTGATCTCATACAAGGATGTCTCTTGATGTAACAGTTCTATTAAGCCCATCTATAATTCCTTCCAGCAGGTTCCTCTTTGTCTTTCTTTAGCACTATTTCTCTAACTTCTCTCTGTGCTTGACGACAAGATTCGGGGAGATTAGTCGCCCCATCGACAAATCGCCTCTTCTTCGGGGCAACAATCTCCCCGAACTGCCTTCCCTCTGCTCTCCGCCGGCTAAAATGAAAATCACCTGCGGCAATGCCTCACGAGGAAACTTCGGGCGGATTCGGAAAATGAAGAGCGGCGTGTGCATTGCCGCAGGCGACTTTAGCCGGCGGAGGGCAGGGGGAATGCAATTCTGGGAGATTGTCACCCCTGAGGAAGAGGCGATTTGTCACTGGGGCGACTAATCTTCCGAATCTGCTCGTGTGGACTGACCCTAAAGGGGTTGTTCAACTTTAAATGAACTTTTAGGGGGGTTATTTATCAAGGTCCGAATTTATCTCAGTATTTTCTAATATCAAACTTTGCGCAACTCCGAATTCCCGAATGGACCTTGTTTATGAAGAAAAAAGCCTGAAAAATAGGGTCGGGCAAACTTTGGAGCTTTCCCCGAAAACTCAGAGTTGTTCGGAGTTTTCTGCAAAAACTATGAGTTTTTTCCGTCGAAACCCCAAGATCATCGCATATTGGTACAGACATCAGCACAGACACTGTGATCTTCCCCATTGACTTATACAGGCCTTCGAGAGCTTTTAGATGCCGAGGTTTCGTATTCAAAGTTTTTAGACTATTGGACTTTAATAAATCTCGAAAAATTCGTAGGTTTTTTTTCTGCTCCGACAACTATGAATTATTCGAGGTTCGGCTATTCTGAGCTTAATAAATAACCCTAATGAATAGGAGAGGGACTGAATAGAAAGAGGAGTAATAAAAAGTAGCAACAACAATAGATTAGTAGCCTTACAGATCATTTGTTTATTTGAAAGCTGGAACTAGTCAGATGAGGAAGGCAAATAATTAAAAAACCATAAAAAATTAATAATGAGCAACTGAAAAGTTGCTTTAAATTGACTGTTCTAGAACATACTAAAAGTAAAATTAAAGGTGAACCACCCCTTTAAGTAACTAAGAACATTTTCTGCTATTGACATATAAATTACAGTAGGGGGTACATTATCCCTTATAATACATGAGTGATACTCAGAGTTCCCTTTATAACTCAGCCTGCAGCCTTGTGCCTTTATATGGTCACAGGACAACCCCTCAGTGACTTCTAATATCCTTATCATTTACAGTAGGGGGTACATTATCACTTATAATACATGAGTGATAATCAGAGTTCCCTGTATAACTCAGCCTGCAGCCTTGTGTCTTTATATGGTCACAGAACCCCTCAGTGTCTTCTAATATCCTTATCATTTACAGTAGGGGGTACATTATCCCTTATAATACATGAGTGATACTCAGAGTTCCCTGTATAACTCAGCCTGCAGCCTTGTGCCTTTATATGGTCACAGAACCCCTCAGTGACTTCTAATATCCTTATCATTTACAGTAGGGGGTACATTATCCCTTATAATACATGAGTGATACTCAGAGTTCCCTGTATAACTCAGCCTGCAGCCTTGTGTCTTTATATGGTCACAGAACCCCTCAGTGACTTCTAATATCCTTATCATTTACAGCAGGGGGTACATTATACTTTATAATTCTTGAGATATACCTAGAGTTGTCTGGCCTTGTTATATGTCATGAAACTGTGACCTCTAGAAAGCTTATGTTTTACAGAAGGGGGACTATTATCCCAGTCATAGGGTATGACACCGGGATAGCTGAATCTACACTGTGTTTATGTTCTTTTTTTCATAAGATCTTGCAAGAGAATTTGTTCTTTAAATGAAGGCTAGAGATTGAAAATGCAGCTCCTTGGGAAGTTTAATAGATGGTTGTAGCACTTTATCATCCAATTATACCGGGCTTAGGGAGAGGGGTCATTTTCTGTTTTATGCAGCTGCTTTTCCTAGAGAGAAAATGAGGCCGTCCCAATGTTGGGTGTACGTTTTAGATAAAAAATGGCCTCACAAACCTTTCAGAATCCCCCACAACCATGATGCATTGCTGCCATCTTGTGCAACGAGGGCAAAAACCTTAGAGATGTAGACTTAGTGATTGGTCGCACTAAATTAAGTCCTCCAATAAAATGTTATTTTACCTTACCTAGCAACAGATACATCAGGGATCATTACTAAAGAGAAAATATGTTGTGCTACTGTTCTTTATATTTTATACCTAGTGTAAAGGGACCATACTTGGCCCAATAAAAACTGCCAACTCTTCCACTCCAAACCGAGTTGGCAGCTTATTGGCCCTTTTAGGGAGGCCTTGCTGTTGGTCTGTCCAACCAAAATCTGGGCAAATATGTAGCAGATATTTATCAGGCATATTGGAAGATACAGTGGGCTGAGGAGCTTATTGAAACGTTGATGTAGTCCCCTCCCAACGACTCTGTCTTGGGTCAAATTATTAGATCCACATCCTTTAATTAACAATAAGCACTGAAGAACATGGGCTTAATGTAGTGTGATGTGCCTTCCGACACTATTTTCTGACCGGTAAAAAGTCGCCATTGACTGCTTCGCACCCATCGCCATACTTCGACAGGCGAAAATTCGCTAAGACAATGCTAATTCACTAAAATGAGTTTAGTTGTGGGCTCCGAATGCTTGAGACTTCTCCAAAAATGGGCGTGGTCAAAAAATTCCCTGTGATAATCACTGCAACTTTTTTTGTCCCTCTATTTATTTCCAAAATGTTCGGAGGTATGGTTAATGTTCAATATGTTAGAAAATGTATGGGGGATACCGGTTACCCCAAAAAAAATGTTAAGGAATTTTGCAGCCTATCACTCAGAAAAAAGGAAAAGACACCAGCGTTTTTTGAACTTTGATGATTTTCCACTAAAGAATATGATGTAAGTAACAGAAGATTGAGGGAGATCAATAAATTCAATAAATTCCAGTGCACTTCGTCTGGTCTGAGCTGGCGAAGGCAACTCTGGCGAAAGAGGAAACGTTAAGAAAAATCCGCATTTTAGTGAAGTTGCGGATTGAATTGTCGCCTGGTGACAGAGTGCGAATGAGGTCTAGCGCCTATCTCTTTCGCTAGCAATTTCGCACCTGCGCCCGTTAGTGAATCGGCGATGTCCCTGCGGACGGTAACGCTAGCGAATTGTCGCCAGCATCTGCCCCTATATGTTTTTTGTGAATCAATACAAACTGGCATGCCCCCTCCTTTATTAACGGATATCCACAGCCAGAAAAAGAACTTGCCCGGCTATCACAACCCTACTATATATAGTATATATTTAAAACATGATATTGAGAGGAATATTTCCACCTGGAGAGAAGCCCTCTCTGCCTTATAATGCTTAACCTAGAATATTTTTTTATAACGTTCGCATTTTATCACCATTTCTCAGCAGAGAGGTACTGAATCAGATCATATATTTCCAACAGAAAGCTGCACCTGCTCTTAAATGAAAAAAAAAAAAAAAAAGGTATTTTCTTTTGAGTGCTATAAAAAATGCCCCTTTTTCAGAGCTGGGAGAGTCTGGTCGATAGAAACCTCATAATGATCAAAAGTTGGTTTTTAAGATATTGAATTAAGGCTTGTGTCTTTTGGAAAGCACACCCGCGGAGCAAAGGGAATATACCATTCTAGGATAAAAGTCTAAGATTAAAAAGAAAAGTTTTGCCTTTATAGGCTGTGCTTACATGTCGTTACACAAGCGCAAGATCTAACCCATTGGTTCAAATATTGTGACATTCCAACCCACCTCCTCTGGGGGGGACTAAAGCTTTGGGCGAGGTGTCTGCCTGAATGTCAATTACGATGCCATAAAGGTTTAATGTTTAGTTCTTCTGAACATTTTTCCCTTGAACTCTAATCTGAAGACCAACAAGAGTAAGATTTGAGGTGACTTTTGCTCATTTGTTTGATAGCTGAATGATTGCTAAATATTGTTTTCATAAATGGTTAATCCATATCACGAAGAAAGCAGAGTCTTAAACTAATATTAACCACTTTCGAGATTTTGTTCCAATATGAAAATGTTCTCCTTGTTTGTATTCAAGAGATGTCCAAGGCACAACCACAGTTAAAATAGCCATAATATCACAATATCATCATAATATCAGTCAATCCTCGTAATATTGTCCTCTTATGGGGGCTTGAGCCCACAAAAACTACTGATCTTATAATTGTTTTGAAACGAGGAATGGCCGGGATGCAACTCACCTAATGTTGGAGAACTTTTGAGGGCTTGGTCCAAAGACAGTTTGAAAACCACTGATCTGATCACATTGTTTTAGTACAATGAATGTCCAAGATGCCGCCCAGTCCTAAACTAATACTGACGACTTTATGAGTCTTGTTCCAACATGAAAACATTCTCTTTGCTTGTATTCAATAGATATCCACGGTGCAACCACAGCTTAAATACCTATAGAACAATATCAGTCAATCCTCAATCAATATCCTCCTCATACTGGATCACTTATGGGGACTTGAGCTGAAGACAGTCTGAAAACTACTGATCTTGTCACATTGTTTTAAAATTACCAAGATGCAGCCACAGCTGTCCTTGCTTTAAAGGGATACTGTCATGGGAAAAAACATTTTTTTCAAAATGAATCAGTTTATAGTGCTGATCCAGCAGAATTCTGCACTGAAATCCATTTCTCAAAAGAGCAAACAGATTTTTTTATATTCAATTTTGAAGTCTGACATGGGGCTAGACATTTTGTCAATTTTCCAGCTGCCCCAAGTTATGTGACTTGTGCTCTGATAAACTTCAATCAATCTTTACTGCTGTACTGCAAGTTGGAGTGATATCGCCCCCTCCCTTCCCCCCCCCCAGCAGCCAAACAAAAGAACAATGGGAAGGTAACCAGATAGCAGCTCCCTAACACAAGATAACAACTGCCTGGTAGATCTAAGAACAACACTCAATAGTAAAATCCAGGTCCCACTGAGACACATTCAGTTACATTGAGAAGGAAAAACAGCAGCCTGCCAGAAAGCATTTCTCTCCTAAAGTGCAGGCACAAGTCACATGACCAGGGGCAACTGAGAAATTGACAAAATGTCTAGCCCCATGTCAGATTTCAAAATTGAATATAAAAAAAATCTGTTTGCTCTTTTGAGAAATGGATTTCAGTGCAGAATTCTGCTGGAGCAGCACTATTAACTGATTCATTTTGAAAAAAATGTTTTTTCCCATGACAGTATCCCTTTAACCATAGAATAGTAACAATCACCATCCATCCACAACTAATATTGGAGCACTGTTGAGGGCTTGACCCTAAGAGAGTCTGAAAACCACTTCTCCGATCTCATTGGTTTAGTATAAGGATGCAACCCCAACTTTGATTGATAGAACTGTGGAACCATAATATCCTCACCTAATATTGGAGACCTTTAGTGCAAGACAGTCTGAAAACTACTGATCTTATCACATTGTTTTAAAACAAGTAATGTCCAAGATACAGCAACAGCTGTCCATGACCTCACCATAGAACATTAACAATCTCCATCAATCCACAACCTTCAAGGGCTTGGCCCAAAGAGTTTGAAAACCATCTAATCACAATGTTTTAATACAAGGAATATCCATGATGCTGCCCAGCTGAGGTTGACAGGCAGTAGAACTATAAGAGGCCCTAGCAATCAGTTGCCGGTCTGTTTTTAATAACAAACAGCCTTCCAGATGGTTTTGATTTACCTCTCCAATACCCCACACCGTCAACCAGTTCCTTAAAATTCCAAGCAGTGACTTTTCACACGTTCACTTCTTTATTAAGGAATTCTCTGACACAACTTGTTTTTAAACTTAACTACCCAAGGGAGCAAATATTTAAGTCAAATTCCGATACTTCACAATCTCTAAAGTGACATAATAATCGTTTTCATTTTTGCTCGAGTTTTTGGAGCAATGGATTGTAACAGAAGAAATAAGTCTCGTCAAAGTGGAAACAGCACGAAAGAATACAAATGGGAATTTGAGGAAACTTGAATAAAATGAGACTTCATTTGTTGTTCTTGTAAAAATACCTTGCAGTCGGATCTATCGAGGGGACTTCACTGCTCCTCTCATCTTAAAAACGTCTACTCAAAGTAGTAAGGGCATGTCAAGTGGGAAGAGATTTGGTTGAGGGAAAATATAAGAATGGGTGTGCCAGATTTATCAAAGGTCAAGTTGTGTTTACTGAAAAATATGAGGTTTTTGAGCTCAGTTTTCAATCAAAAACTTGAATTTTCAGGTTTATCTTTAAAATTTTTATTTTTTTTCGAGATTTATTATACCCCAAAGCTGGAAATAGCTCAAATGCAAAAATACTGTAGCTAAAAACTGTCGAGGTCATGTAGAACAGCAGTCCCCAATCTTTTTTGGCCCAGGGACCGGTGTAAAGGAAACATTTTTTGCGGGGGGTCGGGAGCGGGGGGCTGGAGGGGTCAGGGGAGCTGGGGTAGGCCATCGGCAACTGCGCGTCTAATTCGGCTGTGTCAGCGTCCAATTCAGAGCACCAGCATTAATTGTGTTAAATCAAATCTATGGATTTTGCTTGAAAACTAAATTAATTTGAGTTTTTTTGCAGTGGAAAACTCAATCAATTAGAATTTTCAGGTTGTTCAACCCGAATTCACTGATTTAAAATTGTATCCATTCTACTTAAATCGGAAAATATTCGAGTTGTAAGTTCATTTGAGGTATAAATACCTCACAAACCTCTAAGACCTTTGATAAATCTGCCCCTTAATGTTGCCATGTTATATTGCCAGACCCTGTTTTAGGGCATGGAAGAAATGGTAGGATATGTTCTGTGGCCAATGAAGAGATATGCTTGCACTTGGGTTTGTACTAAGTTGCTTTAGATGGGTACTTGATGCAGCTGATGGTATAAGAGGGTAAACCTATTCATATATTCAGTGGCTAATGAAATGTTTATTATATTTTAAACCCTTTGGTGCCATACTCATAGCATTAAAGTTCACAATACACTAAGGGGCAGATTCATCAATGGTCGAATTTCGAAGTAAAAAATACTTCGAAATTCGACTATCGAATTTAAATACTTTGAATTCGAAGTTTTTTTACCGAATTTTACTGTTTTGCGGTCGAAGTAAAATCGTTCGATCATTTGAATCGAACGAACGGTTTTACTTCGACAACAAAAAACTTAGAAAAATGCATTAGAAGGTCCCCATAGGCTAACATAGTACTTTGGCAGGTTTAATTTGGCAAACTATTGAAGTCGAAGTTTTTTTAAAGAGACAGTACTTTGATTATGGAATATTCGAACTATTTTACTTTGAATCAAATTCGAAGTAAATTTGAAGTCGTAGTATCCTATTCAATGGTCGAAGTATCCTAAAAATTACTTTGAATTTCGAATTTTTTTACTTCAAAAATTCCCTCGAATTCACTTCGACCCTTGATAAATCTGCCCCTTAGTTGCAAATTCACTAACCTGCGGAGTTGCGCTAGTGCAGCCTTCGCCGCACTTCGCCAGGGTGCCGCTAATTTACTAAAATCCGGAGTTGCACTCAGGGAGGCGACAGGTAGCGAAGTTGTGCTAGCGTTAATTCGCCAAGCAAAGCCAAGTTACGCTAGCGATGCCTAATTTACATACGGCTCCAAGTTACAGTACAATGGACGTATATGTTGCAGCAAATAAATTACACTACACAAGCCTGGGAAAACCCTACACATGAGCCCACTGTATAATTTAGGTGCCATATGTTAGGAAATGTAGGGGGGAAGGAGGGTACCCCCAAAAAATGTATGATCTTTTTCAGCCTATCGCCCTTAAGAAAGTAAAAGTCGCAGGTGGTGAAGGCAAGTCTGGCGCAAGAGGTAACGTTCAGTAAAATGCGCAATTTAGTGAATTAGTGTAGTTACGCCCCTTCGCCATAGTGCAACTTCACCTGGTGTAAGGGTGCAAACTAGTGCTAGAGTAGGTCTACTTCGCTAGCGAATTTTCACCAGCAAATTTACGCCAGCACCTGTTAGTAAATCGGCAAAGTAACAAAATTACGCCACGCTGGCGAATTTTCACTAGCGTTAGCCGCTACGCGCTTTAGTGAATTTGCCCCTAAGGGTTGACACCAGTCTGTTGGTAGGGCAGTCCCAGTCAAAACTGCTTGCCCAGCTTTCCAAATTAGGAAAACTAGACAAGATTCTCCTAGATTGACACTCTGATCGGCCAATAGATTATTGCTACAACATGACCCTGCCCTGTGACATCACCCGATCCATTGCGCAATGTCCTTGCCCAGACTATGTGGCACCAAAAGGTGGTCCTTCTCCTTCTGCTGAGTCGTGCTTCCCCTCAGGGTCCTGACCCAAATATGGATCACTGTGGAGCTTAGGGAGGGTGCACTTGGTTGCCTTTAATGCAAGGTATGACTTCCGCTAGAGTGAAAACAAGGCAGAATATCAAATAATTATACCTAGTAAAAAAAAAGTTGAAGGTCATTTTTAAAAATATTAAAATTAGGGATTCGGTTCAGGATTCGGCCTTTTTCCGCAGGATTTGGATTTGGCTGAATCCTTCTGCCTGGCCGAACCGAATCCTAATTTGCATATGCATATGAAATTGCATGACTTTTTGTCACAAAACAAGGAAGTAAAAGATGCGATCCCCTTCCCACCCCTAATTTGCATATGCAAATTAGGATTCGGTTCGGTATTCGTGAAGGATTTGGGGGTTTGGCGAATCCAAAATAGTGGATTCGGTGCATCCCTAATTAAAACCAACCCCATGCAATTACAATATTAAAATATTGCCCAGGAATATTGGTCGGTTGTTGGTTATTTCTATGGTCTCCATTGTGTTCCATAAGGGTTTATTTATTAGGAAGAATTTTATTCCGGTGCTCAGAAACTCAAGTGTTGTTTAGTTAACGAGCTTAAAATGTTAAAGTAAAAGCAAAAAAAAAGTGTGTGCGTGCAAGGGTATAAATTTCAGAATGAAATCAGCATCCGTTGGAATTCATCTCTGTCGGCTTTTGTTGGAATGCCAAGATGTACTGCAGGCTTGACAAAAAGAATCTCATACGGAACATACGGTTGCAAATAAATACAAATATGTTTCATACGTGCCGCTCTTTTGTCCAACCCTGATTATAGCGTGAGTTATTCCACCTGCTGTTTTGCTTTTAGGGGAAAAAAATCTAATAGCAGCCTAGACAAAAACTGGAAAAAAAAACCCTCTAAAAAACGCCCCTAATGTTCTCTTAGCAGGCAATTTCCTACATCGGGTTTAAGTTTTACACATTTCAACATTGGAACAAAAAAAAAACATTTCCAACAAAAAACACAGATGGCAGCAATTATGGGCATTAGAATAGAAGCAAAATACAATAGCTGGGGATGGAACTCAACAGAACAATCTCACTTTGGCTGGCTCACATGGAGAAAAAATTTGATTTTTTTTTTTTTACTTTTTTGTATAAATAGAAATTTGAGTGTTTTCTGAAAAAGGGCATTTTTTTTACATTTTTTTAGAAAAAGTGGCTCATTGCTGAGGTCCCTAGACTGGACAGAGAGAGCTGGTTTGTCATAACTTCAATGTAAGCTTTATAGAAGCCTACAAAAGACATGCAACGTAAATATTATTATACATCCAACGCTAAATATTTACTTAACAAAAATAAAGAAGGAAAATCATTTTGAAGAGTTAATCTGCGTTTCACCTGAATTCTAGTCGCCCGTGCACTGCAAACAGGGAGCCAATTGAGTTCCTTCACATAAACTGACATTTAGGGCCCCATTTACTAAGGGTCGAAGTGAATTCAAAGTGAATTTTCGAATTCAAAAACATCGAATTTCGAAGTCAATTTTTGGGTACTTCGACCATTGAATAGGCCAAATTCGACTTTGACTTTGATTCGAATTGAAAAACTTTGAATATTCGACCATTCGAAAATCGAAGTACTGTCTCTTTAAAAAACGTCAACACTTCGCCACCTTAAACCTGCCGAATTGCTATGTTAGCCTATGGGGACCTCCGAGAACCGATAGCCAACATTTGGCTAAGTTTTTAGAAGTCAAAGGTTTTTTTTTTTGAAAATCGTTCGATCGATCGATTAAATCTTTCTAATCGAAGGATTTAATTGATCGAACGATTTTACTTCGATCGCATATGGCCGTATTCATCAAAAATAACTTTGACTTCGGAAATCGTATTACTGCAATTCGATGGTCGAATTTTGAAGTTTTTTTCACTTCGAAATTCAACCCTTAGTAAATGTGCCCCTTAGTGAATTATCTAGAAGTCTCAATCTAAACTGCAGACAAAATAAGGGGAGCTCTGTACATCCATGTTAAAAAGGAAACCTATTTTGGTGTTTAGTGGGTTTTCTTTTTTTAACTAAAACGGAATGATTTTCAAAAACTGGTGGTTTTATTTCAGGTATATTAAAGTATATCAAATAATGCTCATTATGCCACAATATAAAATACAGGCTCTGGGGCTTAGTAACAACGAATCTTTCAGTGACATTTTACTGTATGTTGGGAAATCGTGAGTGAGAAGAGGTGGTGCAGCTATGGGACCTGTTATCTAGAATGCTCAGGATCTGGGGTTTTATGGATATACCCCCGGATGTAATAAAAGGCACTAAGTTTGCCCAGGAGCAGTAACCTATAGCAACCAATAAGAAGTTTGCTTTCAAACAGGTGACCAGTAAATTCTACCTGCTGATTGGTTGCTACAGGTTACTGCCCCAGGGCAAACTTTTTGCCATTTATTACATAACCCCCAAAGGGTCTTTCTATAATAGGCTGGTTTTGCTTCCAATAAGGATTAATTATATCTTAGTTGGGATCAAGTACAAGCTACTGTTTTATTATTACAGAGAATAGGGAATCATTTTTAAAAAATTTGGATTAGTTGGATAAAATGAAGTCTATGGGAGATGTCCTTTCCATAATTTGGAGCTTCCTGGATAACGACTTTCCCGATAACGGATCCCATACCTGTATAGTGAAAAGGATATAGAGTTGAACCCACAATAGTCACTAGAGCAGACTGTTGTCAACGTTGCAACCTCCACTTGTTAAGTGTCTCTCTCAAGACTCGTTCTACCTCTTCAACTCTTTCCCTACCCTTTAGTCCAATGTTTGGTGAATGTTTCCTCTTCAAGATCCCCCTTAGACGTCCAACCTTTGTTCAAGGGCCCCCCTTGACTTGTACCAAAGTTACAAATATAGAAAAATGTTGATGTTTCAGCCATTCAGCCACATTCCCAAAAATATCTAGGACAGCATCAAGTTTTACCATAACTAACCTTCAAGCTGGACTTACAGGTGAACTGTATGTAGGAGAGCAAATAGGCATTATTGCCAAATCTCCACTAATATAACCTTCAGGCTGGACACTGCTGTCACCTTTTAGTTTTCTCCCAGGGGGCCACGAAAAATGTCGGCACACGCCACACACGATCCGAAAATCGTACGAATCCTTGATTTGTACGATAGGATCTGTGTGTCTATGGCCACCTTTAGTCTCACCTCTTTCCCACAGTCAAGCCTAATACCAGACTAACAAGTCACTGCCTACTTCTCCATTCCTCTCTTCTTCCCATTCCATGCTTCTCTCTAACAACTCTTCTGGCCCTCTCTAAGTCCTTGCACTCTACCTGAAACCCAGTTCCCAACTCTTTTCCCTGATCCCCACACCTTTTCAATCTTTCTCCATTCTTTGCCTCTCAATCTCATCATCTATCCTACAATCAGTTTATTCTTGACTACTAAGCCATAACATAAATCAAGATGTTTTAATTCACCATTAAATGCTGGTGATGATTGGTTTTCACTGCTGGAGCAAAATTGCACCTCATATAATATTGGCCCCTAGGGTTCACATAGGGTCTCAGGCAACTGGGCTCTCAATAACTATCTGATTTTATTATTTTTCAGAATTTTTTAAAATAATTTTGAATAGCTGAATAAAAATGTAGACTGTTCAAAAACATGATGTTCAGATGAATATAGTTTTTTTCTCAGCTCTTTAAAATAACAACGCCTCTGAATTCTACATGTTTCAACAAAGGTTCTTGTGTTAAAAAAAAAAAGACCATTTTTACCCTCGTTAGTTTCCCTTTCAACGAGAACAAAAAAAACACAAAGTATTTTTAATATGACTTCTCGCAGCCTATTTTTCTGCCAGCAATTGTTTAAATTACTTAATGACATAATAACGGGAAAGTCAATGACAACCCGGGAAGCTGATTGACTGAACCGCACTCAACGTGTCAGAACGGAGTGTTAAGAGAAAAAAAAAAAAGAGCTGTATAATTTTTGTTAGAGCTCTTTGAAATTAAAAAAAATATGTATATATTACAGGAATGAAAATGGAGAAAGGCAAATGCAGCAAGATAACTGGTAATTGGTATTGGGTGAGACAGTGGTTACAGGGAATAGGGGTGAAAACTAGACTGAATTATGAATAGTGCAACACACGGATAGACAGCTCTTTAAAAAACATTCAAAGGGGTCCAGTAACCACCAAATAAGAATTTAATACCTAAGTACTGAGAAATTTAGTGTGATTCCTGCCCTGAAGAGCCTACTTTCAATGGGGGAGAGGAAATGCTTGTTAATTAGGGCCTCATGGGGACCCCTATACCTCTGTAGTTACGCCCCTGACCCTAACCAAGAGGCAAGAGATAGTAAATGGAAGTTGAGCCAATGGCTGGTTTGTCCAATTTTATTTTGAACCAGTCAGATATTATATGATGTTCCTACATGTGCCCCATGGCCAACAAAGACTTCTTCTGAGTTCTTTATGGTCTTGTAATGGTCTTTTCGTGTACGGTTTTTCAACAGTCTTATTGATGTCGAGCTAGGGATTCTGTGCCATCACCTGGTGATGTCTTTATATGGGGATATTGAGTCTATTGAGTTGTTTTGGTGGATAGTATGAGTCCACCCTGTCTCCAATGCAATGCACTTGGTGCAATGATAGTTCAAGCAATGGTTCTATTAGAAACCATGAACAGGACATCACTGCCCTATGGCATATAGTAGAAATGTGGCCACCACTTTCCATTACCAGTTAGTGAACCTGGGAATTCATTTTGGGGTGCAGCCAGGACAATGTGTTGATCAACAAAGGGAATGTTTGAAGAACTCCAGAGTAAAGAGCTGTCTGACAGCAAGGTGCAAATAGAGACAACTTCCCTGTTCCTGTGGTTCAACAGTTCAACAGGAAAAGTGGGTGACAGTTAGCAGAGCAAGTTGGCAACCGTAGAGCGTAGAGCCAATAGCAGCCTTTAAAGGAGAAAATTAAGTACGTTTTATCAGAAAGGTCTATATAAATACACCAGTAAACCCTCAAAGTAATGTTGCTCTGAGTCCTCTGTCAAAAGAAACACCACATTTCTTTCCTTCTATTGTGTTCTCATGGGCTTCTGTATCAGACTTCCTGTTTTCAGCTTAAACCTTGAGCATGCTCAGTTTGCTCCCCTCCCACTTCCTGCTGTAATCTGAGCCCAGAGCTATGAGTGAGCAGAGAGAGATTCAGGCAGGAAGTGATGTCACACCAAGAAAATATGGCAGCTGCTATCCTAAACAAAAAGAGAGCTTCTGTTTACTCAGGTATGGTAAAGCATTCTACAGAATAAATAGTGTTATAGCTTGTACTACTGTGGCTAATCTATTGGCAATAAACTGCTTTGGTAGCTTTCCTTCTCCTTTAATATGCTGGAAGTACCCAACTCAGGCTTGTTTTTTTTTTTTTTTTTTGCACAGTCCAATATTGTATAAGTAACTCCATAAAGTCCTTTGTACTGTGGGTTCCATATGCACTTGGCCAAGGCAGGTTGATTTGCCTGCACCTTTTTACATCTACCACTAATAATGCCATGCAGCACAAGAAAATGAACAGCAGCCACCCTTTTTTTTTTTTTTTTTAAATGGGCCTTTGACGTTTAAATAATCTAAATAAATATAGAATTTACCATTTGTGTCGTTTGCTGTGCAGTAGACAGTAATTTATCTTCCCTTTGCAGCACTGAGAGACTATTTGGATCTCAAGGCCCTGAAAATGCTGAAGCTGCTCCCATTTAATTTGCTTTGGGTGGCGCTTGGCTTCCGCAGGTTAATTCTGCCTTAGAAGGAACGTGAGAATTTACAGCGGCCTCATGAAATAAATGGTAATAGTCTCCCAGTCATAATACATTACCATAAATACTAGCGTGTAACCCTGATGAAGGCCCCAGCTGGAGACATAGGCAGTAAAATCCATGTAAATGTATGATGCATGTGGAAACATAATATATATATATATATATCCTGTTTGTTTATTCTAGTGTGCGCTAGTCTCTCTCACTTGCTTTGCTTTCCCAATGGGTGTGTGTCTTGAGCACCAACCTACAGTTCACCTGCAACTGCAAGCAATGAACTTCCACTGCAACTGGCACTTGCCCCTTACATAAGCAAACATTAGTATCACTTCAAAGGTTCTAAATCTTGGAGTGAACATAAAGGGCCTTCATTTTAGAATTTCCCTGTAGATTTGCCGATATTTTTATTTCCCTTTTGCTTTGCCTTCATGAGTTTCTGTGACGGTGTCCCGGATGCAGCTTGCTTGCCTGGGCAGCTATGCCTGGTGCTGGACTAGGGTCAGACCCCTGAAACCTTCTGGATTTTTTCAGGATTAATCCAGAGCAGTGATCCCAAGTTCTCAAGCAACATATTCCTCACTGACTCATTGGATGTTGCTCCCAGTGGCCTCAAAACGGGTCATTTTTGGATTTCTGACTTGAAGTTTTGGAGACACTTTTACTGCCAAACAGAGTCTCCTGTAGGCTGCTAGTCCACATAGAGGCTACCAAATAGCCAATTACATCTCCTATTGGGCCCCCTAGGACCTTTTTTCATGTTTGCATTGCTCCCCAATTTTTTTTATATTTAAATGTGACTCATGGGTAAAAAGGTTGAGGACCCCTGTTGAAAAGCAAGGGATTGCAGTCAGTCATAATCATGGGTTATTGCTGGGGTGTGGCTAGATCATTTGTGGGTGTGGCCAAAATAACCTGCATTCAGTTGTGGGTGGTTGACATATCTGTAGAGATTTTAGAGCATTGTAGAGCAAGTTTCGCAGCCACTGAGCCATCTACATTCCTGGGTTCCCCATCTGTCAGAGGGTCTGATCCTCCTCTTGTTAGGTCTTATAAGTAGTGATGGGCGGATAAATTCGCGAGGCGCGAATTCGCTGTGAATTTCCACATTTTGCCAGCGGCGCATAAATTCCCGAAACTCCCACAAAAATTCACCAGCATCAAAACATTTAGACGTGCATCGATAAAGTCGCTCGTGTCAAAGCCATCGCGCGTCAACACTATTCGGACGCATTTGACTTTAAACGTTTAATATTCAAGGTTTGATCATTTTTCGCGTTTCGCAGGAAACGGGAGAAATTCGCACATCACTATTTATAAGACTTGGGCGCTGGGCAGGAAAGTGGGAGTTGTGAGCCTTGCAAGAGACCTGAAACTAACATTTTTGCTACTTAGAAATCACCTAAAATTCAATTTTTTTAAAAAAAAAAATAAGAATAAAGTTTAAAGCAGTGATTTAAATAAGAATGTTTTAGCGCTCCTATTTCTCATAAAACTCATGCTAATGAGCAGTAGGCATGGCCAACACTGAATCCGTGAGATGCAGAATGTCTATTAATACCCCCCTTCCATCCTCGTATCCTGCTGGCCTTCCCCACTGATTTCCTACAGGCCCTGATTGCTGGGTACAGTCTCCGCACAAATAATTTCACCCTACTGATTATTTTCATTTGCCGTTGAATTTCAGATCTCACACTGACACATCCTTGGCCGTACCTTGAATTTGCTGAATTGCTACTTATTTGGTTTACCTCTGCAGGGTGCGAATATTAAACGTTAGCCTCGAATGTCCCAGCGCTTTTTGAAAAATTCCTGTTCTGCAGATGTACTAAATGCTGTATGTTATATACAGGTATGGGATCCGTTATCCGGAAACCCGTTATCCAGAAAGTTCCGAATTACGAAATGACCGTCTCCCAAAGACTCCATTATAATCAAATAATCCAAATTTTTAAAAATGATTTCCTTTTTCTGTGTAATAATAAAACAGTAGCTTGTACTTGATCCCAACTAAGATATAATTAATCCTTATTGGAAGCAAAACCAGCCTATTGGGTTTATTTAATGTTTATATGATTTTCTAGTAGACTTATGGTATGAAGATCCAAATTACAGAAAGACCCATTATCCGGAAAGCCCCAGGTCCCGAGCTTTTAGGATAATAGGTCCCGTACCTGTAATATATATAAATATATATATTTATAAAGCATCTTATAGAGAGAGGACAGCTCTAGTAGCCGTTTATTTCCCGACATATGCAGATGGATAGCATGGGGCCCCCCCCACTTACAGATCCAGTGGCATGCTGGGAAAATGCATGGGCTACAAAATGTCGTGTCTCGTGTCAGAAATAAGAACCCCCGCTAAAACAAAAGTCTCGTGTTGCACCCCCCACCCCTCAAAGAGATTCTTTTGAAGTTTCCTAAAGATAAAAACAGCTGTTTTTGTTTTGCTCTGATTTTAATATCGACTGATATTTGTTGTGCTCCTTGATCCAGTAAAAGTGAAGGAATCTAATTCCTCTAGAATCCGTGCCTTGCGGGAAATGATTTTTTTTTTTGTACTTAATAAAACATGTCTGTCTGAGTTCAGCATTCTAATCTCATAAGCTCATTGATTTGAACACAAGACGCACGTGATCTCACTTCTGCTAATCTCCCTAACATCCTTATAGAGAACTTACTATTTACCTCTGGATAGAAATAAACTGTGATTATGGTTTACTCTCACTATGTCCAGCCAAGCCTGTCTTTACTGATAGTAGGGCCTGGTGTTATACAGTCTTTAACCAGCTCATTGATTATATAAAGTAGATAGATTATCCCACTGTTACTAGAGTTGCCACCCGGCCGGTATTTTACCGGCCTAGCCGGCAATGCAGTTGCCGGTAATTTGTAATACCCTTTAAAAAAAAACCCTGGCCTGCCCCCAATTCACACACAGAATTTACCTTTTTTCCAGTGCTGTGGAAATCTCTGCAATGTTGCATCCGCCCCTTTTGCGGCACACCGGGTAGTCCCGCCCCCTTTTGCATCACAGACCGCCCCCTTTTGGTGCCCGCCCCTACACTGGCCGGTAATATTTTTTAGTAAAGATGGCAACCCTAACTGTTACTAAAGGCACCATCTGTACCCAATAAACCTGCTATCCCACAGTCACACTCCCTTCCCAGAGACTATTATCCCACTGTTACTATAGACACCATCTCTCCCTACTATACCTGCTATCCCACAGTCACACTCCCTTCCCAGAGACTATTATCCACTGTTACTATAAGCACCATCTCTCCCTACAATACCTGCTATCCCACAGCCACAGACCCTTCCCAGAGACTATTATCCACTGTTACTATAGGCACCATCTCTCCCTACTATACCTGCTATCCCACAGTCACACTCCAGTCACACTCCCTTCCCAGAGACTATTATCCACTGTTACTATAGGCATCATCTCTCCCTACTATACCTGCTATCCCACAGTCACACTCCCTTCCCAGAGACTATTATCCACTGTTACTATAGGCACCATCTCTCCCTACTATACCTGCTATCCCACAGTCAGTATCTCTTTAAAGATTTTTCATTTTGTAGACATTTAGAAGCCTCTTGTCTTCTGTCTTGTTACAGAAGTGGAATTACACTAACATTTTTAGTATATTTTGACATCTTAGGTTGTCCTAAAAATAGTTTTCTTAGGTAAACTAAAAGTCCCCCTAGGGAATGACCCTAAAAGGAAAGATGACAAAATGTAGCAATAACATTTCTAGATGCACCAAATAATCACCTGCCAGTCAATAATTAATTAACACTTTCCTGGGGAAACAGCCTTTTTAGTGGCTTTCTGTACAGTTCTACATACAGACAGACATACATACAACTTGTCCCTTGTGTAACAGAACAAACATTTTTATTTTATAGTATTCTAGCGTCTGGCTACCTTGAAAATAATAAAATAGAGCAGAGACAATACAGTTTACATTGTTAAAGATTTTATTAAAATTATTACTTGAAGTTATATTTGAAGTATTAAATTCATCTGTCGTAGGAGGTCCCAGTCCCAGTCTCCTCTGCTCTGGGTTGGGGTAGGACAGAGACGAATCTTCAGGAACAGTAGGAAAGTTGCAAATAATTATTCCCAGGAACAATCTTGCCGAAAAGGCTGTTGGATCTCGTTGGATTAATGGCAGGCAGCATCCATGTCTGAATCATGTCTTCCTCCTCAGAATTAATTGTATAATAATCAGAGTTCCCTTTGCAAATTCCTCCTTGTAGTCTTTCCTGTGACAACTGTCAATTCTGGGATTTTCAGTTCTGGTTCTCACTAACAGGTTTGGGAACATTAGCAGCATTTTTCTCTATGTCCATTGTGGCCTCACCCATTGGGAATGAGAAGCCATCTCCTAAGCTGCTGAAGATTGGGAGGAACCAGTATTTCTTTTCATTGCCAAACACTTCTCTCAGATTCTTGCTGAAGCCCAAGTTATAGGGATTAAACTCCTCTGTGTTATCACTGTCCTCCCGATCAGTTATATTCCTTAGAGCCAGTTCGAAATGATCGAGGAAAAGTCGGAATAGCATTATAGCGAAGAATGTGGTCAGGCTGAACAGCACAATGATAGGGACTTTGGATGAGCTGTTGGGCAGCTGATGAGTCCAGAATAGTATGGAGCAATAAAGCGACACTGCGCTAGTGAATATGCACAATAGCACTCCATACATCACAGCGAGGAGGAAGAACTTGTAGTTGGAGAATCCCACACAGTTGTTTAGAAATCCGCAGTGATGATCCAGTTTCAGTATACAGACGTTACACACTGGGCAATGGTGGCACCTGTCTGGCTTTATCACATGGCATGTGGTACAGTACCTTACAGCCTTCTTAATATGCAAGTCTTTAGCCATACGAATGAGGATCTCCTGCAGCACTTGTGGCCTCTCATCACTCAGGTACAGCTGCTTGTCAGTCTCCGATGGGCGGAATTTTTCAGGAGGGACAACGGGAGGCATCATAACAGTCCGGAGATAGCACCACACGCACAGGAGAAACAAAAGGTGGAAAATCACCAGGAAAGTCACCTTTGCCTCTAATAACTGTACAGTGAATATGCACAGCTCCACCACAAATATATAATAGCAGGTAGCAAGGAGTCCAATCAAAATTAGAACCACGATCCGGGAGATCTTCCTCATGCAGGAACGCTGATATTCCTCTTCTTCTTTTTCATTAATTGTTATCTTAGTATCTTTCTCTTCATTTGACATAATTATAGTTTTGAAATATCGATAAAAAGTAATATAAAAATGTAAAAAGCGATAAGACTGAGTCTCTGATGTGTCACCACCAGCGCTCGTAGGTCTTATGACAAAGCAAGTGAGTGAGTAACATCAGTAAACAACTCTCCTCTTTATGACATCACAATGCACTCTGTATTCTCCTCTGTATGACATCACTATAGTATTCTCAGCCAATAGAAAGCCAGGTGCAATCTTATGAGAGATAACATCAGTAAATATCTCTTCAAAATGTGCTCTGTATTCTCAGCCAATAGGAAGCCACATGCAAATGATCTGCAGATCAACAACCTTGCAGACGTAAACAATGTAACCATGGCAACCAACTGTAATGCCACTCCCACCATGCCTGCAGCGCAACTCACCTCTCCATATTTAAACCTGTCAACTGTTTTACTGAATCAAAAATCAATAGTAATTATTATGGCAGAAAAACAGTCCCTATGTTTAAGGAAATATTAAAGTTCAAACAACTCTGCCCAGTGCCCAGTATAGAGATTATGGTACAACATGACTTCCTTGGTGCTACAGGATCTATTGAATGAATGGAATCTGTAAACTCCCAAGTTTTAGTGAAATCAGTAAATATTATTTTTATTCAGGGTTGAGAGGAATAAAGATTCACTGGTAGCCCTAAAATAAAGGTGTTTGCTTCAACTCTAATGATTAATATCATTTATCAGAAATATTGGGGCTCCCACAACCCCTAGTCACTGTGTATACAAACAAAGAGACAGCCGGCTACAAAAAAGAAATATTATTGTCACTAGAATATTATTATGTTTTTCTGCAACGCACTTTACAGAATTGATCTGTGCAGCGAAGTTTCCCAGATACAATGTCATTTTATTTTAATTCAGAAGTCAATAGAAGCAACACATATCTGCTTTCCATGTTGCCCTTTATTCCATCTTAATGATATTTTTAAATTCCATGTTTAAAGAAAAAAAAATCCAAAAATCTCACGGTTGATCTAGCAGCACTTGTTTTGTGTTGGATTCAACCCCTTATTTTCTGATTTTTCTACGTGGTAATTCATTACCTAAAATCGACCGAAAGGTTTCCCACAGCCCCAGAGACTATTATCCCACTGTTACTATAGGCACCATCTCTCCCTACTATACCTGCTATCCCACAGTCACACTCCCTTCCCAGAGACTATTATCCCACTGTTACTATAGACACCATCTCTCCCTACTATACCTGCTATCCCACAGTCACACTCCCTTCCCAGAGACTATTATCCACTGTTACTATAGACACCATCTCTCCCTACTATACCTGCTATCCCACAGTCACACTCCCTTCCCAGAGACTATTATCCCACTGTTACTATAGACACATCTCTCCCTACTATACCTGCTATCCCACTGTCACACTCCCTTCCCAGAGACTATTATCCACTGTTACTATAGGCACCATCTCTCCCTACTATACCTGCTATCCCACAGTCACACTCCCTTCCCAGAGACTATTATCCCACTGTTACTATAGGCACCATCTCTCCCTACTATACCTGCTATCCCACAGTCACACTCCCTTCCCAGAGACTATTATCCCACTGTTACTATAGGCACCATCTCTCCCTACTATACCTGCTATCCCACAGTCACACTCCCTTCCCAGAGACTATTATCCCACTGTTACTATAGGCACCATCTCTCCCTACTATACCTGCTATCCCACAGTCACACTCCTTCCCAGAGACTATTATCCACTGTTACTATAGGCACCATCTCTCCCTACTATACCTGCTATCCCACAGTCACACTCCCTTCCCAGAGACTATTATCCCACTGTTACTATAGGCACCATCTCTCCCTACTATACCTGCTATCCCACAGTCACACTCCCTTCCCAGAGACTATTATCCACTGTTACTATAGGCACCATCTCTCCCTACTATACCTGCTATCCCACAGTCACACTTCCTTCCCAGAGACTATTATCCCACTATTACTATAGGCACCATCTCTCCCTACTATACTTACTCTCCCACAGCCACACTCCCTTCCCAGAGACTATTATCCCACTATTACTATAGGCACCATCTCTTCCTACTTTGCCTAAAGTATTTCATATCTTGCTAAATCACAATTCCCAGTAATAATAGCAGAATAGTGTGGTGTATTGCAGTTAAACTACATCTGGATAGTAGAAGACTGAAGATGCTCTAAGCCAGTGCTGTCTAAATTCTGTGGTACCGAGGGCCAAAATTTTACTGGCCTTTGTGGAGGAGGGCCGATAATGGAAGTCAGTTTTGGCCACTCCCCCTTTTAAACCACACCCATTGTAAACCACACCCATATTACCACAGTAACGTTTAAGATCATATCCACATTAACGGTGGTAGCACACCAAAAAACCAAATAGTTGGTGCTCACTGCAGGGAAATCCCTCATCACTCATATGTGAAGAATTGAAGTCATGTTAAAAACATACCCTTAAATCCATATGCCTCATCCTCCCCTGTGGATAATACAACAACCCCCCAACACATGATTAAACACCTGGGGCCCTTAACAACAATTTCCAAATGCTAATAACCCCAAGAACAAACCCCTAACAGGCTTACATTCCACAGGTAGCGTAGGGCAAGCAGAGAATGGCGCACACAGGGAGGCAGGGCCGGGCCAAGGTATTTTTGCACCCTAGGCAAAGGCTTCAATCAGTGCCTCCCACCCAGTCCTACATTACCATTTCCCACCTTACCAGTCATATAGCCCCCTGTACCTGTGCCAGCACCTATAATATTGCCTCCATTTGTACCTATGCCAATGGAAGTCAATCCCTCAGATTGCCCCCAGGCCCCAATCTGTACCTGTGCCAGCAGTAGCCAAAAATCCATCATATTGCCCTCAAACATCCGTGTACCTGTGCCAGCAGCCACCATATTGCCCCATATACCTGAGCCAGCAGCAGCCAATCTCTTATATTGCCCCCAATCTGTACCTGTGCCAGCATCAGCCAAACAATACACACTATTGCCTCCATATATGTACTTGTGCCAACAGCAGCCAAATATCCATCATATCAACTGTTTACCTGTGCAAGTAGCAGCCAAGATATTGCCCACAAATATGTACCTGTGCCAGCAGCTGCCAAAAGGGAGCTGGGAGTGATTCTGTCTGGAACAGGGGGTTAATAAAGTTGAAATACTACTACTATTACAGCACCTCTCTGCCTGCCCCTAGTTCCAGCCCTGCAGGGAGGGAAGGCAGAACAGAGCAGGAGACAGGGAAAGCTCTCAGTCTAATATGTACTACATACAGAGACAGTGCTGGTGCCCCATTAGCATTTTGTATAAAGTGTGAACAGGTGAACAATGTGGGCAGTTTCAGTCTGGATCTCAGGCGTGAACAGTACAGGCCTTTAGTATATAAACAATAGAGGTGTCACAACTGTGAACAATACAGGGGGATGACAGGTGTGAACAATACAGGGGATGAGAGTCTGAATTTGAGGTTTAAACAATGCAGGGTGCAGTTTATCTCTACAGTGATACCTTTTAAAGTTTACATATGGTAATCAGACACAGCATCTGGGGGGCCAAAGAAGGGGGGGGTCGGCCCGCGGGCCGCCAGTTGGTCAACCCTGCTCTATACTATCAGTTACCTCAGCCTCTCAATAAATGGATTATAGACTGACATTGAGCAGTACTTACAACAGGGTGAATTCCAATAATATATTCTACCCCAGTCTATTTCTTTTACAAATGGTCTCCATCCGTCATGTCTTGAGCAGGTTGTTTATTTCTCCCCTTTCTCCTGACCCGTGCTGTGATTCACTTATTGTAGGGAGTTTTCATTTTCCAGAACCCTAGGAGACTTTCTGAATACCAGTGTGTAACGACTCCATAACTTTTAAATTTACAGCCAGTCGCTCGGGAAAGACTCTTGGGGGAAATCATTCCAGGCTGAGCAGACTAGAGACACACGGAATAACCATTCCCTGATAATCTCATTGCTTTAACCTCGGCAGCGGAGGGACTGTACGGCCGGCTGGACTTCTTGTCTCACTTTTTACTCCCAATTTCTGATACATTTGAGCACAACAGGAGGTCTGCGCTAAATGGCCCGTTTCATACTCTCCGACATGATTTAAGTTGTTGATGAGAAGCAGCGTGGATGATTGGATTAATGTGGGAAAGCAAACAGAGTGCGGATCAAGTTCCCGGTACAATATAATGAAATCAACGTGAGAGTTTATGTGCCCAATATTATACACAGCGGGGCTCATACGCAGTAACACAGGACAGCCAATCAAATATTTGCTTTCAGAAGTCTCCCTGCATTAGATTAGTTCATCTGATTGCTGATTGGCTGCTGTGGGTTACGAATAAATGTACAAATAAATAGGTTAAAAGTTTTTGAGGATAATTTTCAGTAAATACGCAGATTTTCGGGTTAAAAGAAAAACTAGATTTTTTTTTCAATATTTATTATACCCCGACCCTGGAAATAGCTCGAATACAAAAATAATCCAGCTAAAATCTGTCGAGGTCATGTAGAAGTCAATGGCAGAGGTTCCTTGAACCATTTGAAGATGTCCAAGGCCTTCATGATGTTGGAGTTTTTTTCAGGGGGGTTTTGCTCGAAAACTCTATAAATTCAAGCAAAGTTTTTTCATAAATAAGAAAACGTTTAAGTTGTGAGTTTATTCAAGGTATGAAAAAACCTCACAAACCTCTAAAACTCGACCTTTGATAAATAACCCCCCTAGTATGTGATAGAATGGCCAATTCCAAGCAACTTTTCAACTGGACTTCATTTTTTCTGTTGGCATAGATTTTTTTTAATTGTTTGCCTTCTTCTTCTGACTCTCCTCTAGTGGGGGTTCCTGACCCCAGCTAAAAAACAAATGCTCTCTTATTCAAATCAATTCATGGTTGCTAGGTTAATATGGACCCTAGCAACCAGATTGTTGAAACTACAAACTGGAGAGCTGATGAATAAAAAGCTAAATATCTTAAAAATGATTAAAATTAAATAGATTGCAAGTTGTCTCAGAATTTCACTTTTTACATCATACTACCAGGGGTTATTTACTAAACACTGATTGCAAAAATCTTGACAAATTAGAGATTTTTTTTTTATAAAATCTGACTTTAAAAAAATCACCAATTTTTCAGAATTTATTAAACCCCAAGGATGGAAAAGTCAGAATCTGAAAATCCGGCATCTCAGACCTGTTGAGGTTGCATATAAATCAATGGGAGAAGTCCCAATGATTTTTTGATGTGCACTGAGTTTTTTGGCAAAAATCAAAGTTTTTGGGTGAAAAAACCAAAAAAAATTGAAAATCTGATTTTTTTTTTCCGGCTGCAAAGCAAATTATTGAGAAAATGTAATAATAAATAAGTGCAAAAAACCCAAGCGGATTTGATCAGAGTTTGTAGCAGAAAGTATTGAGATAAATTCGGACTTTGATAAATAGCCCCCTAAAAATCAATTTAGGAGGTTAATTTAGGTGAACAACCAGTTTAATGATTATGGGGCATTTCGGAGGACTGCTGTAGGGCTAGATGAATGGAGGTTAGGGAGTGTAGAATGGCAAGATGGAGACAGTAGAGCAATGGGAACTATGGATGCAACAAGTCCAGGATTTGGTTTGGGATTTGGCCAAGATTTGGCTGAACCATATACAAATCCAAAAAATCACGTGACTTTTTATCACACAAACCAGAAAGACAAAACATTTTTGGGGCATGCGGTTCTCTTTCTCCCTTGTTCTCCTAATTTACATATGCAAATTAGGGTTCACATTCCATCAAATCTCTCGCAAAGCATTTGGGATTCAGCCGAATCCTAAAATAGTAGATTTGTTGCATCTCTACTTATAACAAGGTTAGACATTAGTGAATCAGCCACAGGTTCAAGAATATCCAGGACAGCGAAATGTTGAGCCCAACTCTCCCTCTAATTGATTTCCCAGATGGAATTCCAGGAGTAATCAGCAGAGAACATGGGCCCTATGTATTATACTATATACACTTTTATATAGAAACTAGCATTGGAGATAAACCTACTGTTAAATAGAGAATATTTATAGTTTTTTTTTTTTTTCTTGTTTTTTTTTCAAAGATCTCATTTCAACACTCTTTCTAATCCTCCCATTGCCGGATTTCATTGGATTTACACTCTTAATTTTGCTTTCTATAGAGATAAAAAGGCAGGAGTGGAATAAAACCTTTTTCTTAAATCCACACCAGCTGCACGTCAAATCTGCACCCCGGGAACTGACTTCTGACTCCGTATCGCTTGCTTTTCTCTTCCCGGGTGTTTAGGGAGACAGATATGGGACACAGTGCAGCACTAGTTCATGATTGGGGCAGCTCACCCCAGTGTATTGTTTGGGGCACAGAAACCTGTTACTTAAATAAATACATTTAGAGACAACTGGAAGCATTTTGTAGAGTTTCGTTCATTAGATTAATATATAGACCACTCTTGTAGCCTAAAGTAATAAAGTTATCCAGAAACTTGTTATCCAGAAAGCGTCAAAATATGCAAAAGCTGTCTCCCATAGACTCCATTTTATCCAAATAATCCAAATTTTTAAAAACAATTTCCTTTTCCTCTGTAATAATAAAACAGTAACTTGTACTTGATCCCAACTAAGATATAATTAATCCTTATTGGAGGCAAAACCAGCCTATTGGGTTTATTTAATGTTTACATGATTTTCTAGTAGACTTAAGGTATGAAGATCCAAATTACAGGTCCCATACCTGGTTATCTCTACTGTGTTAATTACACTTTATGACAAAAATGGCAAATGGTGACAGAGATATGGGACTGGTTATCCAGAATGCTCGAGACCTGGGTTTTTCTGAATAAGGGGTCTTTCTGTTATTTGAATCTTCATACCACTAGAAAATCATTTAAACGTTAATTAAACCCAACAGACTCGTTTTGCCTGTTTCACTGTTTCATGATTGTAGAGAAAAAGAACATATTTTTGAAAAATGTGAATTATTTCATTCAAATGGAGTGAGAGGGAGATGGCCTTCCCGTAATTCGGGTATTTCCTGATAATGGATCCCATACTCGTAGCTGACAGGTCCATGTACATTGTTATGGAAAAACTTCAAGAGCATTCCGTATGATTGTATCAGCAACACTTAAAGGGAAAATGTCATTACATTATTTTGATATTTTTTGCTTTATAAAATAAGTATTTCAGATGAGTTTTTAAGTTTTTTAACGAACCATGAAGATATTTGTCTTTCTCTGTGGAGAGCGATGCCCAAATGCAAGGGAATTTTGGCCATGTGGAATTCTGAGCATATTCCTCCCACCAATGTTGCCCTAACCTTGTTACCCGGCCTACGGTGTCCCCTGTGCTCCAGTATTAAAAGGTTGGTTGCTGCTTGCAGGCCCAGCGCTGAGGCCATGGATTCGCTTTGTTAAGGGGTAAAGTAGCGCCACTAGGTTCCTCGTGTAATTGGACGACAGCCTGGTGTGAGCCTAATTTCACAGTTTATGTTTAAAACCTTCAGAAATGATTTAGTGCGTCTGTCCACAGAGGAACTCGGCTCTGACTTCAGCAATTCCAACGCTCAGACAATTTAAAATCTCCCCTCTGCTTTCCGGAGAAAATAATGAGGATTAAGCGCACGCACCAAGCCGAGAGCAGAGGAACCGTAGGGTTCCATAACGAACTGCAGCCTCCCCGAGCCCCGCGCTCCACACAATCACAAAAAAAATTTGTTAGCGGATGTTGCAAATCCTGATGAAAGGAAGAAACAATGATTAAACCACTTCGCTGTAAAGGAGAGGGACTTAAAACAAAGGAAATATATATATATATATATAACAAGAGAGCAAAAAAATTGTATGCCCGTCAATGTAAATAATGGCTCTCGGTATTCGGTTTATTATCTGTTTCCTTTCAAAGGGTCTTTCATTGTGGGATTTTTTTTTTTCTCTCTTACGCCGGCTCATATGAAAGTGTGCGCTATAGAATCTCACATTAAAAGAGTCCCACACTCAATGGAAAGTTATTATGTTAAAAAAGAAAGAAAGCAAAAAATGACGTAACGCAAAATGTGAGGCTTTCATGGCAATCTTTTCGCATGTAAATGAGTCCTTTATTGTGCCGGCGGTGAAGAAGTATCTTTGGGAAGAGATGTGATGTTCCCACCGGCGCCTACTGAGCTGATAATGAATGTAAGAAAGGTTCTGCTGACTTTTAAAGTAGAGGCAATTTAATAAGTTACAGAGAGAGACAGATCTCATCAAGCACAATCCATAATATCATACGGCTTTGGCACTGTAGCCACTGGCACTGGTACATGCAGCAATGCAACAGCCACAGTGTTGTATGGTTAGGGTTGCATACGTCTAGTCTCCCCCATTCTTCCATCCTTGTCCACCCATAATGCATTCCCCCTATTCATTCAGTGCTATCCTTCATCTGTTAAGTCCCCACTCCTGATCCACTCAATCCCCACCCCTGATCCACACAATCCCCACCCCTGATCCACACAATCCCCACCCATGATCCACCCAATCCCCACTCATGATCCACCCAATCCCCACCCATGATCAACCCAATCTCCACCCCTGATCCACCCAATCCCCACCCCTGATCCACCCACTCCCCACCCATGATCCACCCAATCCCTATCCCCTTTATGTCACACCCCAATCCCTCAATGTCTAGTCACCTTTGAGCCGTGGTACATGTTGGTAATAAAATCCAGTATCCCACAGTATGAGATATTTGTATTTAAAGATTGAGTGGCCCATGCTAAATGTTGATTGGTTGCTGTGAGTAACTAGACCAGTAGCAAACATAGAACCTCTTTTCTTACTTTCTCCCAAGTTTTAATTGCCACACTTTCTGAGACATCATCCTGCCCGGCGGCCATAGTGGGTTCTTACATGTGGCCTTTCTTATTCTGTTTTACCCCTTCAAATGTCTCATGTCTTAGAATCACCATGTAGTTGCTGGACAGTCTACTGGCAAGATCGAAATGACCAAGTCACTGAAAGTCTTATTGTTGCTTATTTTATGGTCAAGTTACTGTATGTCCCACCAATAATTTCTAAGCTGCTGTAGATACTAAAGTCCAGACAGAATATCTGTTGTTGGCTCACCTCCAGCTTGTGACATCACTCTGAGACTATTGTAAGGGCCTGGGGCAAACTAATGGTTGGGTGTCCCATTATCTAAATTCCAGCCTACAGTTCTACCACTGATCCATTGACAGCCTTAGGCATCGTATACAGCCAAATAGTAAATGTGTAACACAACACTTTGAATGGGATGTTCTTGTTTGTTTGAAACAAAATTAATTCCTATTTTCTAAGGGTGGATACATGGATTGGGAGGAAAGATCTTTAGCATGGAATGTTGGGCCTATAAAATTAATTTTGTACCCCTCTCTATTCTATTAACGGTGGTCCTACAATGTACATTGAAGTGGTTCTCGGAATTTGCTGTCTGCTAATAGGTACACGGGGGCCGTTGATTAACAGACAGAAATTCCGAGAGCCACTTTCCCACATCACATCGCTTCATTCACCCATAAATAACATAAATGATTGCCACATTCTATTTACTGCGCGTGCTGTACAGGCTGCAATCTAAGGTGACCATCTCCAGGTTTAAGCCAGAGGGTTAAAGATGAGAGAGCCACTTGCAGAAGGAACGTCAGCGGAAGACTTCCCGGTGCGTCAGGATAGGGGGCACCGAGTGCTCAGGAGGAGCGGCAGATTAAATTGATTTCCTGGAGAACAGCAATTACAGATAAATTCAACTTGGGATGAGATCAGCCAATATCTTTTCAAACCATACCCGAGGAGCTAGCGCATCTAAAGTATAGAGGTTTTCTAATTTTAGTCTGTGTCAGCATACCTACATGCCAATTCCTAAAAAAATACATTTAAATTAGATGAAATAAGTTGTTCTTGTTGTTTTTTCTTCTTCTTGCTTTGAAAAGTATTTATTAAATGTATAATTGCCCGTTTTTTCCTGTATATGACCTAAGGAAGAGCAGTGAGTCACACCAACAAGTCAATGAAGTGCACCCAGCCAAACCCCGGAATCATGCTGGATTTCCATTAAATACCCCACCTCCATTTCTGGTCCATGATTCAGCACCATCATACCAAAACTAGGACAGTTGGGGCAAACCAATTGCAGGGTATGTTTCTCAATGAGGAAATTTTACAGACACTGATGCTTCTCTTAAACATCTTATTCTGGTTGGTTGACTGGATGCACTGCATGGTCACATTGGACTCCCCTGGAATAATAGGGTTTAGGTCTAATGCTCTCAGTTCAACAACTAGGGACAGATTTACTATGGTTAGAATGGTAAATTAAAATTAAAATTTTGGTCAAAACTCACAAATTCTAATTTATAACCACCAACTCGAATTTGAATTTGATTGTGAGATTTATCACACCTCGACCCTGGATACAGTTCTAATTTGATTATTCGCTACCTAAAACCTGCGGAGTTCATGAAGAAGTCAATGGCAGAGGTCAATTGAACCATTTGAAGATGTTAATTGCCTTCCTGACATTCAAGTTTTTTTTTTTGGGAGGAAAACTTGATTCAAATTCGATTTGAATTCTATTAGAATTTTCGGGTCGTTCCTATTCGAACGAATATTAAACATTCAAGTTTTTTCATAAACTACCTCCCATTTGAGTTGTGAGTACATTCGAATTTATTAGAGTTAAAAAAAAATTCACATAACTTTGAAATTTGAAATTTGACCTTTGATAAATAACCCCCTTAATGTCCAGATTCTAATTCATAAGTCCAAAGAACCTATCAAGTGATATATGAATAATATATCTCCCAATATTCTATATTCAAACATGGATGCATTTTTAGGCATTTTTAGCCCTTATCCCCTTCCATTATACCTAAACAACCCACATTATTTGCCACTTTATACTATCAGGTAAAACTATCCCTTCGGATGTTGTGGGGGAACATTTACCAAGAAAGAGTTCTGGAGACCCAAGAACAGGGGTCTCCAACTTTTTTTATCCTTGAGTCACATTCAGATGTAAAAAAAGTTGAGGAGCAACGCAAGCATAAAAAATTACCCTGGGTGGAGCAAAAAGAAGTGCAGTGATTGGCCTTTTGGTAGCCCCTATGTGGACAGGCAGACTACAGGAGTCTCTGTTTGGTAGTAGACCTGGTTTTTATGCAACCAAAACTTGCCTCCGGAAGCGCCGCACGCCACTGAATTCGGCCGTACGGAGGGGGCGGGGCCCGGCTGCGTGTCATGCACCAGGGCCCCTCTAGGAATGCTACTGCCTCCAAGCCAGGAATTCAAAAATAAGCTCCTGCTCTGAGGCCACTGGGAGCAACATCCAAGGCGTTGGTGAGCAACATGTTGCTCGCAAGTCATTGGTTGGGGATCACTGCCCTTGAAGTTTAGAGCTATGACTACAACTACATGCTTAGGGAACTGTTACTACTCCATTGGGGGGGCCTAGATGAGTGGTTTAGGGGCTCAAGCTATAATCTAATTATGTTGTTATATGAGGAGAATGTCTATAATCCTGGAGGTTTAGCATGAAGGTCATATACAGGGGGAACGCTTATTTGATGTCCTTGTTGGAACTATGGCTGATACAGCAAGCCCTCCAAAAGAGGCTTGAACCAAAAAAGTCCATCGCTGCATAAGGCTCTAAGAGGCTTCATAGTTATAAAGATTAGATTATTATTGCATGGAGAGGGACCAGTACAAGGGTACTGTACATACAGCTTGGGTGGTATGGATAGATAGACAATAGTGTGGCATGGATGGAAAGGCATCAGTGATGGAGAGTCTGTCAGCTCTAGATTTCACACCCAGGCCTACGGCCCTCGATTTACTCCATCATGTTGTACAACACCCTCAGTGCAATCAACCTTTATGCTGAACTATCCTATAGAAAGAGCTCACAGTTCCCGTCCCACCGGTGCATGTTCTTAGATAAGCTGGAAGCTAGCCCTGTATTCTCTCTTGTTACTCTTATCTGTGATTTATTTGTTTCTTTCTGGAACAGCAGCAAACTGTGTGGCACTGATCAATACCGAGGAGAAATCTTAATAAGCCTGACTTATAAAAAATGCATGCATTCGTTAATCACAGTACGTATAGAAGCCGGGAGGTAGTCAGAGATTCTCCTTGCCTGAGCTCTATAGGTATTGGCAGGAATCATTACGGTGTCCTGTGTAGGTCATATCTTCTGTGAACTGGTTCTGTTTCATAATCAGAATTTAAATAGATTATCTAACCCTTTTTTATAGACTTTTCCCACCAGAGCCAGTGGATTTATTGGCTGTAGGGGGACCAGCATGATCATATTGATTGTTTAGTGTTTAGGCAAGGTGAGGGCACTCCATTCCTATTTATTTCAGTATCGTCACAACAGACTGCTGATTGCAGAATGTGGTTGTCCAACTTTCTGATGGCATTTCCTGAGTTTTTAGCTTTTTTAAGAGTGAAACCTACAATTGGCACCTATCTGGCTTTGTAACAAACACCACTTTTTCCTTTGGGTTGCCTGGGACTTCTTATTTGTCCAATATCTGTGGGTTGACAAATAGTCAACCCGTGCCTGAACCTAACCAACCCACCACCAACCCCCTTAAAAATCACTGTAACTGCATGAACCCACCCAAATCCCCTCTCCCATGGATGACACTGCCACCAACGAAGGTGACAACCCTAATTCAATCACTGCTGAGTATCTAAATGCACCATGGGATTGTTTTGCTGCAGAATCCAGATGAAGCCCACAGCAAGGCAATTACAGAGATGGTTCTATTATCTAGAAACATATTACCCAGAACTACCATATAGTCATTATTGGGCATCCTGTGTTTTTAAAATATTTACATGCTTTTTCATTAGCTCTAAGGCATGGCAATCGTAGCGATGGAAAATCCGAGATGCCAAGCATTTAGGATAATAGATCTCATACCTTTATATAGATGCGGCTTGGGTTTTGCTGGATGTTGTTCATAGCTTGAGGGCCAACATTTACTTTTATGATTCCGACCTTCCCATAATTCCATTGTTTGTACAAGCCTGGCGATGTATTCAGGTTAATCCTTCCATTTCTATCTGTAAATACCATTCTGCTTATTAGTCTTTCTCTAACTATCCTGTAAATCTTCTTTATGGTGTGTCTGGGCACATTAGTGGGCTCTAATGTTTGTTTATCAGTATGTAAGGGAGAGGACATTGACTTTCTGTGTCAGCGTGGGTAATTGATAGAGGGGATCATTAATCAGTCGGCTTCCTACGGGCCTGAGAAACATTATCTCACAAGCACAGCCTGGCACATCTGGGAACTAAACTTATTATATTTGGCCTCGCTAGATGCCTCTCCAGTTCAGCCCATTCCAACAAGCAGAAACCAGCAGCTGAGCCTAATTTATGTAAAGCAGCTGAGCAAGGTGTGACTATGAATATATATAGTGAATAAAGTACCCCCACTTGTAAAATATAAGGATATTATAAGTTACCGAGGAGTTTCATGACCATATAAAAGCACGAGGCCGAAGCTAACTCCGAGCTAACTTCTAATATCCTCATATTTTACAACTGGGGGTACTTTATTTATTATAATACACAAGTTTCAGTGAGTCATGTGACTGAAATGACATCAGAACTCACCGTTTATAACTGATGACATCAGAACTCACCATTTATAAGGATATAATTTACAGGATATTCATGGCTTTTGTGTATTATATAGTGAATAAAGTACCCCCTTTTTAAATTATAAGGATATTATAAGTTACCGAGGAGTTTCATGACCATATAAAACACGAGGCTGAAGGACTTTTAATATCCTCATATTTTGCAACTGGGGGAACTTTATTTATTATAATACACAAATTTCAGTGAGTCATGTGACAGAAATGACATCAGAACTCACCGTTTATAGCTGATGACATCAGAACTCACCGTTTATAAGGCTATAATTTACAAGATATTCATGGCTTTTGTGTATTATGTAGATATATGGTATCAATTTCTAATATTTTTCAGCTACAGGAGTTTAGGGCAAAGCCTCCTTAGTATGGTAACTGGTAACTGTCCTTTTTAAGCCTGTATGAAATAGTGTCCCTAGACAATATAGGGCTGCGCTTACACTTGTAATAAAGCACCTCCCCTGTATTTAATATATGGATATTTGAATTTGGGAATCCATAGTCCATAATTTTTTAATCCAATAAAATACTGAAACTTCCACAAAACTTTGGCTGAATACTGAGCCAAATCTGAATTTGTATTTTCAAAGTGTGATAGAAATTTGTGCCCAGAGCTGAACCAAATTCCAAGTCCTGGGAATCCTGAACGACATCCGTGTATCCATAATAAAATGTCCCCATGATCATACGTGTATATAAAGACACAAGACTGCAGGCTGAGTTATACAGGGAACTCTGAGTATCACTCATGTATTATAAGGGATAATGTACCCCCTACTGTAAATGATAAGGATATTAGAAGTCACTGAGGGGTTCTGTGACCATATAAAGACACAAGACTGCAGGCTGAGTTATACAGGGAACTCTGAGTATCACTCATGTATTATAAGGGATAATGTACCCCCTACTGTAAATGATAAGGATATTAGAAGTCACTGAGGGGTTGTTCTGTGACCATATAAAGACACAAGGCTGCAGGCTGAGTTATACAGGGAACTCTGAGTATCACTCATGTATTATAAGGGATAATGTACCCCCTACTGTAAATGATAAGGATATTAGAAGTCACTGAGGGGTTGTTCTGTGACCATATAAAGACACAAGACTGCAGGCTGAGTTATACAGGGAACTCTGAGTATCACTCATGTATTATAAGGGATAATGTACCCCCTACTGTAAATGATAAGGATTTTAGAAGTCACTGAGGGGTTCTGTCCCCATATAAAGGTATAAGGCCGCTGTAGTAGCCTCTATTTTGAAAAACAATGTCATTAAGTTTTCGGCAAACCTTGGCAGTAACTATAATGCATAGAGTGAGATCAGCCACCAAGCACTCACTTCTAGCCATAAGATAATTGAAATATTTCTGTGCAGTTGGTCAACTTTAACATCCAGGAAAATCCGCCACAATGTCAAAAACCGACACTAGTGGAAATGAGAGAGATAGTCGTTAACTACAAGTCGTTCCTGGTTTTTACTCTTTCTTAATCGTATTTGCTTCAGTGACCCCTTTTGTTTGTGGAATGAAAGCAAACATGGCTGCTTTGTAATACTTCAGCCAGCGCCACAACGTATTTACTGTGTATGTGAATGTGTTTTGGGGAGAGAGAGGCAGGCGTAATGTGTACAAGAGCTAATGGGTTGGAGCAGATTCTTGAGAAATATGTCAGCGAGTCTCTGGTGAGGCATGCCTGCCAGTTACAGGAACACTGAACGCGTGCTCTGATTACATTTGCAAACCGAGAGGGACGAAACAGTCGCACAAAACGCGCTCTACCTCATTACACGCAGTTTTGACAGATGCCGGAATCTAGTGTCCTCCTTCCCTTCCTCGAGACTTTGTTCAGCTGTTTGGGGAATCCAACTTGAGCAAAACAAAGGCACAACCAAACTTTTAAAAAAAAAAAAGGAGGAAAACTCACGCTCAAGTAGAAAGACCAGAAGGGAAATAAATATAAAAGCGAAAAAAAAATATTTTATTCCAAGCTGAAAACATTATTAGAAAATTTTTGTACATGCTATTTTATGAGGCAGCTGCGGGGTGTGCTCGCTTGGAAATATTGTCCGAATCAAAACACCAACAAAGAAAAGTTCATTATTTGCCCTTAGATTCAGTCTCCTGTTTCAAGATGATATGAGGAAAGAGATAGAAAGAGTTATAGATATAGAATCAGAAAAGGGATCAGACTTCTATAGTTCTGCTAAAAGCTATTTTTACTGGGAGTTGCACTTCATTACAATTGTCATAACATAGTAAGTTGGGTTGAAAAAAAAGACACACGTCCATCAAGTTCAACCTTTTAACTCTATTTTAATCTGCCTAACTGCCAGTTGATCCAGACAAAGGCAAAAACCCCATCTGAAGCCTCTCCAATTTGCCTCAGTGGGGAAAAAATTCCTTCCTGACTCCAAGATGCAATGGGACCAGTCCCTGGATCAACTTGTACTATGAGCTATCTCCCATATCCCTGTATTCCCTCACTTGCTAAACACCATCCAACCCCTTCTTATACCTATCTAATGTATCAGCCTGTACCACTGATTCAGGGAGACAATTCCACATCTTCACAGCTCTCACTGTAACAAACCCCTTCCCAATATTTAGCCGGAACCTCTTTTCTTCTAATCGGAATGGTTGACCTCGTGTCAGCTGGAAAGACCTACTGGTAAATAAATCATTAAAGAGATTATTATATGATCCCCTTATATATTTATACATAGTTATCATATCACCCCTTAAGCTCCTCTTCTCCAGCGTGAACATCCCCAATTTGGCCAGTCTTTCCTCATAGCTAAGATTTCCCATACCTTTTACCAGCTTAGTTGCCCTTAATAACTAAATGTAAAACCTTGAAGGAGCTGTAGTGAGACAGCTTGGCAGAAGCTTGGGCACTGTATGTCGGACACCGCAGAGAAGCCGGAGAAAGTTTTATACAGGGGGCCCTCCTCTCTTAACGACAAATGGCACTGGGCTTGTGCATATCCACATGAGAGGGGGCCTGGAGACTTCATGAGAGAAACGCTGAGTGCGTGAGAGGATACGAGAATGTTCTTGAAAACAGTGTTGACTGTGTAATTGATCCACTTTGAGACAGTAACCACAGCCCCCGTCTGTAACCTGCTGTTCAATAAAAGTCTGTCTTGGTTCATCGCATTGCTGTGTTCTGTGGCTTATTCTTGCAGCAAAGGTCGTGTGCATGTTTCTCACTGTAATGGATCTCTACCAGCCACAGAGAGCAACTTTACAAGCCTTTGATGAGGAGTCTCATGCTAGAGACCATGGCAACTCTTGTGACCCCTGACAAATCACTTAATCTCTTGGTGTTCCAGTATATGCATCTGTCATGGCTTTCTTGACTTCTTCTATCCATTCATTTAACAATATAGGGTAATTAAAGCTGGTCATAATCAGGCAGATTCAAGCCAATTCATCCCCTTCAGTCGACAGCTCAATTGCCTGTGTTTGGGCCATATGTCTACCAAGCAGGTTTGAAAATTCCATTGGGTCAAGGACGATTGGTGCAGTCTTCTCTGGACGGTCTTCATTGGTCTTTGCTATGAACTGATCATTGGCCTGAAGGTCAAACGATTGGATCAGCTCTATATGGCCTAGTACATAGGTGGCCATATATTGTAAAGTTGCTCTAGTCACCTTGCCAGAGCAGATCTTTAGGTGTATGGACATCTTTACTCCCTATATCCCTACCTTCCTACAGCTGGGAGTAGTATGATTGCATCTGTAGGATCTTGGACATCCTTGATTTATGTCATTGTGCCATGGAGATCCTGCATTGCCCTTTTGTTTACAGCTTTGGCCCGGGAAACTGACCAGACAAGAGCAGCCAAGATTATTTATGATCTGCTTCAGTGGTTCCCAAACTGTGGGGCAGGAGCAGTGACAGGGGGGCTCAGACTGAAGACATGAGTTGAGATTTGCGGTGTACATCTATTTGCTCTCCTAGACACATCTAACAGCCCAGCTTAAAGGTCAGTCATAGTGATGAGAATGAAGTGTCTTATTCTGGAAATTATGGCTGAAAGGTTGGTGCAACTGTGTTTTCTTATATTTTGACAAGGTTACACCTCCAAGGTGGGCTTGAAAAAAAAAAAAACGACAACTACTGATCTAAATAACAAAAAGAATACAAAGAAAGTGAAAAAAACAGAGAAATGAGAAAAAGGAGGAGAGAGGGAAGGGAGAGAAGATGAGACAACGGGAGGTATAGAATGAGAGGCAGGTGGCAGAGAGAATGCAATTAAAGGTGTATAGGAGAACAAAGCAGGCAGGTAGAGGAGGATGGAATAATATTTTGGATAGTGGGATTCATGGTCAGAGGGTTCCTGCTGGGCCCGGGGCCTTGTCAAAAAGAGAATGGAATCCACTATAGTCCCTGGGCACAGTGCATGCTCGCTTAGCACAAAGCTGCTGTTTAATAAGCTCTTTAGAGCACTTAACACTCCGCAGGCTCTTTGTTCCCTTTTCAGCCGATAGAAGCCGGCGTTCCTTTTGCAACTTGTCCCTTTTATGTTTCCCCAGCTCTACCTTCCAACCCCATGTCTGATCTGAGAAGCAACACACAGATCTTGAATAGGAATAGAAATGCAGAATAAAAGGCAGTGCTCTGAATTCTCACCCTCTCACACGCGGCGCACGCTCGCTGGAACACACACTCACACACACACACTCGCGCACACACACACTCGCGCACACACACACTCACACACACACACTCGCACACACACACTCGCACACACACTCGCACACACACTCGCACACACTCGCACACACACACTCGCACACACACACTCGCACACACACACTCGCACACTCGCACACACACACTCGCACACACACACTCGCACACACACACTCGCACACACACAAAGAGATAACAAGCCATGAACACATGAATTCTTCATCTGGGAAGTAGATGTAGTTGATCCGGTGCCGTTGCTTGAAATAATGATTTTATTTCCTTTTTTATGAGATCAATTAGTTTTCTGTCTATATACAAATTTCATGAGGAGCAGCCAGAGATTTATCTGAGACAGGCGAGTACTACTCCAGCAAGGAGATGGAATCCGACAGCAAATAGAAGACCATTTGACCTCGGCCATCGAGACCGCTCCTCTTGTTAAATTGGAATTGGATCAATTCCTGCCTTTTTTTATTTTAATATTAAAAAAAGAGTGTGCTGAGAGTTCAGGGCCACTACTTTAATCTCATTCAAGGGGGTCTCTGCTTCTGACATTGGAAAGCTGAGAAGAATCCAAAGAAAAAGGCAAATAACTAAAAAAAACCCTCTAAAAAAATAAATAAATAATGAAGACCAATAACAAAGTTGCTTAGAATTGTCAATTCTATAACATACTAAAAATTACTTTAAAGTTTAACCACCCCTTTAAGTTCTGGATGAGCTGCTTAGGGATTGGATAGCTAAGGTTTGAACTTTCCCTCCAGCTCATCCAATCGCCACGCACAAAATCTTTAGGTCGAACTTTTCTCCCGCTCTCGCTGCCCACGACTTTTTTACTTCCGGAACTAAATTCATAGACTTGTGGCTGCCCCTGCCACACTCTTATTGTGACGTTGGGACCGGAGCGGGTCTTTTAATAGATGGAGATAACATTTTAAAGGAACCAAACTGCTTTTGCTTAACACATGCACAGAGAAATGACGCAAACAATTCATAGGCCCTTGTATAATCAGAACCTTATTCACCTTATTCATAATAAGATGGCTTTGAAAGATAAGATAAAATAATAAAAAGAGTTTAAGGGGTGAAGTAGGTGCCATATATACAAAGTTCAGCAGATAATGACGGTCTTTGACATCCAATAGATCCCTTGCAGCTTGGGATCAGTATTTCGCATGTAGGGCACAGTGAGGGGCGTCATTACAATGACATAACACATCATTTACAATGTGTCTTACAGACAAGTAACAGGAGGGTAAACTATAATTTGGATTTTGTAAAGGTAGCAAAGTCGCCAAGGAAACAGAGGTGGCAGACCAGCGGGGTTCCTGTAAGGAGCCGGATTCTTTACACACACTCCCAGAGACTGGGAAATAGACAGGTTGCTGTGTGACCGGTTATTAACCACCCCCAGCCTTCTGTAATCTGTAATAAAAACGTCTTCCACCCTCGTATTGTAGCACCCGCCTTGGATGAGCAGAGCGGCAGATGTCTGTTAGTGGGACTGTGACATTACTTAGATGTGAGACTGGCAGTCGTTTTTCTCTTATTATTACACAAACCCTCAACAAGGGGATTCCTGTGCTGGCTTGGGTTTATGTTATCCCTTTACAGGTGGTTCCTGCTGAATTGTACCCTGTTTTATGGTGTGAGTAGGGTGTCCACCTTTCCTCCTGACTAACTCTGGGCTTGGAGGCGGGGCCGTAAAGTAGCCGGAAATGGGGCTATGACGTAATGGGGCGGGTATGGGATGTGATGCCGGGGGGTGGCTCTATGACCAGGCCCGGACTGGCAATCTGTGGGTTCTGGCAAATGCCAGAGGGGCTGCTATAATGTGCCATAGAGAGTCAGTATTTAGTGGGCTGGTGGGGGCTGTTTGGGCCTTTGTGTGGGCTGAGTGGGCCTTTGTATACCTGAAATACCAGGGCCTATTTTAATTCTCAGTCCGGACTTGGCTATGACGTGGCAATCGGCAGTTGGCTGGTCGCTGCATCAATCTCAGGGAATCCTGTCCGGCTTTCCTAATTTGGAAAACCAGGCAGGCAGTTTTGGCCCAGACAGCCCTTCAAAAAAACGGCCATAGGTGGGAACTATGGGCAAACTTTGGGGAGCTGTTCCAACAAAATAACACTGGGAGGTCTCATTTTAGTGGTTTAGCTGTTTTTCAAACCACAAATAAATTTTCTCTAAAACCACAAATGTCATGTAATTTATTAAAAGATCTGCATATAAAAGTACAAATTTAAATGAAAAACTTGTGAATGATCCAAATAGAAATACGAAAACCTTAATAAATTTGAGTTTTTCGGACAAATACTAGCAAAACCCCTAAAAGTCTAAATGGCTTTAAAAAAAAAAAAAAAGGTCCAGTAGGTTCAGCACAGATTGACTTCTATGGGACCTCAACTGCTTTTACACTTGATATGTCTTAAATGTTTTGCGTATTAGAGACATTTTTTAAAAAAAATGAATTTTTAGAGATTTTTGAAAAAAAAAATAGAAATTTGAATTTTAGTAAATATGCCTCTTAGTATAGGGGCATGTCCAAAAATGATGCTGTAGGTGTGCCCATACCAGCCAACTAGCAGCTAACATTACTGGTCTGTCGTTTAAAAACGAACCTGTGATTGGTTGCCCATTGCCCTCGTATTTTTTTTTCCAACTAAAGGAACGAATGTAAATCAGTGCAGAATGCGCATTTGAGTATTTTTTCCTTTTTTTCAATTCATCATTAAACCTATAGATGGAGGCAAATAATAATGACAGGGACATGAGAATATGATTTATTGGCAGATCCAGAGAGAACGAGACGAGCCATGGAAGCAACACACAAGTTCTCATGGACGCAAGGCCCTACCTGAACCAATTAACCTAATTTTTCAACAAAGTCCATATGTTTCTCTGCTAATATCCATATTCATTAGAGGGATAGGGGAGACTATGTTTGTGGTCTCCTTGAATTTGCAATTACTTGATTACCTGGCAAACTACAGAAATGTATTAAATATTAATTAGCAGATTAGAAGTAATTAAAGGGCAGAAATCAGCTTCACGCTGATACCAGACCCCCATCGCTCATTCACATGAGTAACAGGGCTAGGGGGTAAGTAAGCCTTGCGGGGAACAGAAATCACTGTATCATTGGAATTATTAATGCTACACAATTATAGGCACAGCGCATACCTATTACTACACGGCACAACATCTCTGCTCATTGCTAAATCAATTAGTTATTGTGTTACATACTCTTCTGCTACAATATGTAAGAGGCAGATTAAGGTAAATAAGGATTATACACGTCAGGAACCATCTCTCCCTACTATACCTGCTATCCCACAGTCACACTCCCTTCCCAGAGACTATTATCCCACTGTTACTATAGACACATCTCTCCCTACTATACCTGCTATCCCACAGTCACACTCCCTTCCCAGAGACTATTATCCCACTGTTACTATAGGCACCATCTCTCCCTACTATACCTGCTATCCCACAGTCACACTCCCTTCCCAGAGACTATTATCCCCACTGTTACTATAGGCACCATCTCTCCATACTATACCTGCTATCCCACAGTCACACTCCCTTCCCAGAGACTATTATCCACTGTTACTATAGGCACCATCTCTCCCTACTATACCTGCTATCCCACAGTCACACTCCCTTCCCAGAGACTATTATCCACTGTTACTATAGGCACCATCTCTCCCTACTATACCTGCTATCCCACAGTCACACTCCCTTCCCAGAGACTATTATCCACTGTTACTATAGGCACCATCTCTCCCTACTATACCTGCTATCCCACAGTCACACTCCCTTCCCAGTGACTATTATCCACTGTTACTATAGGCACCATCTCTCCTTACTATACCTGCTATCCCACAGTCACACTCCCTTCCCAGAGACTATTATCCACTGTTACTATAGGCACCATCTCTCCCTACTATACCTGCTATCCCACAGTCACACTCCCTTCCCAGAGACTATTATCCACTGTTACTATAGGCACCATCTCTCCCTACTATACCTGCTATCCCAGTCAGTATCACTTTAAAGATTTTTAATTTTGTAGACAATTAGAAGCCTCTTGTCTTCTGACATACATACAACTTGTCCCTTGTCCCCAGAACAAAAAGGGTATTTTATAGTATTCTAGCTTCTGGCTACCTTGAAAGGAATAAAATAGAGGAGAGACAATACAGTTTACATTTTTTAAAGTTTTTTTATTAAAATTATCAATTCAAGTTATATTTGAAGTATTCAAATTCATCTGTTGTAGGTGGTCCCAGTCCCAGTCTCCTCTGCTCTTGGTTGGGGTAGGACAGAGACGAATCTTCAGGAACAGTAGGAAAGTTGCAAATAATTATTCCCAGGAACAATCTTGCCGAAAAGGCTGTTGGATCTCGTTGGATTAATGGCAGGCAGCATCCATGTCTGAATCATGTCTTCCTCCTCAGAATTAATTGTATAATAATCAGAGTTCCCTTTGCAAATTCCTCCTCGTAGTCTTTCCTGTGACAACTGTCAATTCTGGGATTTTCAGTTCTGGTTCTCACTAACAGGTTTGGGAACATTAGCAGCATTTTTCTCTATGTCCATTGTGGCCTCACCCATTGGGAATGAGAAGCCATCTCCTAAGCTGCTGAAGATCGGGAGGAACCAATATTTCTTTTCATTGCCAAACACTTCTCTCAGATTCTTGCTGAAGCCCAAGTTATAGGGATTAAACTCCTCTGTGTTATCAGTGTCCTCCCGATCAGTTATATTCCTTAGAGCCAGTTCGAAATGATCAAGGAAAAGTCGGAATAGCATTATAGCGAAGAACGTGGTCAGGCTGAACAGCACAATGATAGGGACTTTGGATGGGCTGTTGGGCAGCTGATGAGTCCAGAATAGTATGGAGCAATAAAGCGACACTGCGCTAGTGAATATGCACAATAGCACTCCATACATCACAGCGAGGAGGAAGAACTTGTAGTTGGAGAATCCCACACAGTTGTTTAGAAATCCGCAGTGATGATCCAGTTTCAGTATACAGACGTTACACACTGGGCAATGGTGGCACCTGTCTGGCTTTATCACATGGCATGTGGTACAGTACCTTACAGCCTTCTTAATATGCAAGTCTTTAGCCATACGAATGAGGATCTCCTGCAGCACTTGTGGCCTCTCATCACTCAGGTACAGCTGCTTGTCAGCCTCCGATGGGCGGAATTTTTCAGGAGGGACAACGGGAGGCATCATAACAGTTCGGAGATAACACCACACGCACAGGAGGAACAAAAGGTGGAAAATCACCAGGAAAGTCACCTTTGCCTCTAATAACTGTACAGTGAATATGCACAGCTCCACCACAAATATATAATAGCAGGTAGCAAGGAGTCCAATCAAAAGTAGAACCACGATTCGGGAGATCTTCCTCATGCAGGAACGCTGATATTCCTCTTCTTCTTTTTCATTAATTGTTATCTTAGTATCTTTCTCTTCATTTGACATAATTATAGTTTTGAAATATCGATAAAAAGTAAGAAAAAATCCAAAAAGCGATAAGACTGAGTCTCTGATGTGTCACCACCAGCGCTCGTAGGTCTTATGACAAAGCAAGTGAATGAGTAACATCAGTAAACAACTCTCCTCTTTATGACATCACAATGCACTCTGTATTCTCCTCTGTATGACATCACTATAGTATTCTCAGCCAATAGGAAGCTACATGCAAATGATCTGCAGATCAACAACCTTGCAGACGTAAACAATGTAACCATAGCAACCAACTGTAATGCCACTCCCACCATGCCTGCAGTGCAACTCACCTCTCCATATTTAAACCTGTCAACTGTTTTACTGAATCAAAAATCAATAGTAATTATTATGGCAGAAAAACAGTCACTATGTTTAAGGAAATATTAAAGTTCAAACAACTCTGCCCAGTGCCCAGTATAGAGATTATGGTACAACATGACTTCCTTGGTGCTACAGGATCTATTGAATGAATGGAATCTGTAAACTCCCAAGTTTTAGTGAAATCAGTAAATATTATTTTTATTCAGGGTTGAGAGGAATAAAGATTCACTAAAATAAAGGTGTTTGCTTCAACTCTAATGATTAATATCATTTATCAGAAATATTGGGGCTCCCACAACCCCTAGTCACTGTGTATACAAACAAAGAGACAGCCGGCTACAAAAAAGAAATATTACTGTCACTAGAATATTATTATGTTTTTCTGCAACGCAGAATCTCACGGTTGATGTAGCAGCACTAGTTTTGTGTTGGATTCAACCCCTTATTTTCAGATTTTCTACGTGGGAAATCATTACCTAAAATCGACCGAAAGGTTTCCCACAGCCCCAGAGACTATTATCCACTGTTACTATAGGCACCATCTCTCCCTACTATACCTGCTATCCCACAGTCACACTCCCTTCCCAGAGACTATTATCCCACTGTTACTATAGGCACCATCTCTCCCTACTATACCTGCTATCCCACAGTCACACTCCCTTCCCAGAGACTATTATCCCACTGTTACTATAGGCACCATCTCTCCCTACTATACCTGCTATCCCACAGTCACACTCCCTTCCCAGAGACTATTATCCACTGTTACTATAGGCACCATCTCTCCTACTATACCTGCTATCCCACAGTCACACTCCCTTCCCAGAGACTATTATCCACTGTTACTATAGACACCATCTCTCCCTACTATACCTGCTATCCCACAGTCACACTCCCTTCCCAGAGACTATTATCCACTGTTACTATAGGCACCATCTCTCCCTACTATACCTGCTATCCCACAGTCACACTCCCTTCCCAGAGACTATTATCCACTGTTACTATAGGCACCATCTCTCCCTACTATACCTGCTATCCCACAGTCACACTCCCTTCCCAGAGACTATTATCCCACTGTTACTATAGGCACCATCTCTCCCTACTATACCTGCTATCCCACAGTCACACTCCCTTCCCAGAGACTATTATCCCACTGCTACTATAGGCACCACCTCTGCTGCCACCTGGTTGCTATGGGTTACAAGACCTACTGCAAACATTGCCCCTTTTATTACACTCCATTGTACATAAATAGCGTGCATTAAGCATAATAGCAGTATGCCATAAATACATTTACAAAACCTTCTGAATGATCAAAGACACATTTACTGAAGGCAAAGCTGCAGGGGGGGATGAGAAAGGTTATTCATACTGTGGAGTGGATCTAATTTTATCTCTACACTAAGAAGTTTACTGCACAGTGAGCATTGCCACAATACAATAACCTTCTTGCTTAGTTCTCATCGCTCATCCAGAGTAAACAGTTATATACAAGCGAATCCAAGCTCCGCGCTTTCTCTTTAGCCTCCCTGTGACGTTATTTTGCTTTTCACTGAAGTGTCTCGTGTCGCTCTGACCATAGAGGAAGGTTCTGTTTATATTCCATTGATGTCTGTTCTATTTCTGTCCCATTACCTTTCATTGATGGTGGAGTTCTTTGAAAAAATCTCACTTCCAGACTTGATGTAAATTTGATAAAATGTCAAGTTCATCATTAATGTGCTCATCCTGTTTTTATTGTGTGGTATTCAAACTGGGTCCCCCAGCCCTAGAGTTGGAGTGTAAATAGTAGTATGGAGTATCTAATGATGGGGGTGCAGGGTTGAGTGGGACGATGGATGATACCATAACTGATAACTGATAGGCTGGATAAATTTAATCCCCAAATCCTGCAAGCCGTAGATCCCCTTCATGTTTTCCTTACTCTTGATATTCATCGATTACAAAGCAATGCTTTTTGGGAGTTAACACTCCATTGTGGTAGTAAACAAACCCTCAGAGCTTCTTCTCCTCTTTTAGAATTCTCGCTAATTTAGGTTTCGGAGTAGAGATCATTTTACCTATTTCACACTGATGAGCTCCAACAAGCAGGGAATTAGTGAAGCCCATTAAGCCCTCCAGTGTGGTGGAAAATAACATTGTGGCCATGAGTTAGAGCTTTTTACTATCAATAATGTTGATCTGGTTGTTTGTATTACAGAGTATTCACAAATCCTGGCCTTCTGGATAATTCTTCCCATATAGACAGGGTTGCCTAGTGGGTAAAATACTTCCTATGACTGGTATTAAAAATGTTTTGCCAAGTACATTCAACCAACCTATTTGTTATTCCCCTGCCCCCCAATTATGCCCCAATCAGCTCCATCTCTGATCCTTAAAGCAATACCCCTGTTCAGTTATGGGACCTGTTATCCAGAATGCTTAGGACCTGTGATTTTTCGGAGTCATTCCGTAATTTGGATCTTCATACCTCCATACCCTGCCTACTAGAAAATCATGTAAACCTTTAATAAACCCAATAGGCTGGTTTTGTCTCAAGTAATGATAATTATATCTTAGTTGGGATCAAGGACAAGGTACAGGTATGGGATCTGTTATCCAGAACAGGCCCGGATTTGTGGCGAGGACACATAGGCCTGAGTCTAGGGCGGTGAAATTTTAGGGACGGGATGCCGCCCGGCCACATACTTAGGCGCATTGGGGACGCAAAGCTCCCCAGTGCTTCTGTGCCTTAGAGCGCCGCGACCGTCGATAGGACCTGGCGGCAACGGGAGTGGAGGTGAGCGGAAGCCATGCAGGCCTTGGGCGCCGCTTACTCAAATCCGGCACTGATCCAGAATGCTCAGGACCTAGGGTTTTCCACATACCGGATCTTTCTGTAATTTGAATCTTCATACTGTACTTTAAGTCTACTAGAATATCATGTAAACATTCAATAAACCCAATAGGCTGGTTTTGCCTCCGGTAAGTATTAATTATATCTTAGTTGGGATCAAGTACAAGCGACTGTTTTATTATTACAGAGAAAAAGGGAATCATTTTTAAACACTTGAATTATTTGATTAGTGGGCTCCTGATTAAACTGCCACTAGTGTGTGTGACAGGGACCTTAGAGTGTAAGCTCCACTGAGGCAGGGACTGATGACTAATGTCTATAGATCTGGAATAGCGACATTAGATAGTAAGTTAGGTCGTAAAAAAGACACACATCCATCAAGTTCAACACTGGAATATGTTGGCTCTATATATAAAAAAACATAATTATATATATTTTGAAAATATATTTTTAAAAGCTGGAAAAATGTATGCCTGGCCCAGACGTCTCATAAGCTGCCGAATCCCTCCCACATTCTGCGACACTCCACACTTTTTGAGGATTCGCAGTTTGAAACTTGGGACCATGGATGGGGGTGTATGTAATAGGCTTGCCGCCTTCTTTGTTTGGAGCAAACAGGCAGGGGGCAGGCCAGTGACGTTGGGGGAGTGGGCCGGTGATGTCGGGGGCGGGGCGTGTGATGTAGGGGTGGGGTGTGTGATGTAGGGGTGGGGTGTGTGATGTAGGGGGTGGGGTGTGTGATGTAGGGGTGGGGTGTGTGATGTAGGGGTGGGGTGTGTGATGTAGGGGTGGGGTGTGTGATGTAGGGGTGGGGTGTGATGTAGGGGTGGGGTGTGTGATGTAGGGGTGGGGTGTGTGATGTAGGGGTGGGGTGTGTGATGTAGGGGACGGGGTGGTGGCATAAGGGGTGGGAAACTTTTCACCCGGGCAGCCCCACCAAAAACCGGGCTTTCTGGGTAAAATCTGGACTGGTGGCAACCCTTGTATGTTAAAATCTATAAATTCAATCATAGAACAAGCGCAACTCTTATTTTAATCAGTAGAGAGCTGGGCAAAAAATATATATTAAATACTAACATATGCTCTTACAGCAGAACCTAAAGACACATTTCCTACCTAAATGCCACTTTTGCCGCCTAAATGCCACTTGGGCTTTTGTCTGTCCTTTTCCTTTAAAATCGTCATTTTTTTTATTTGTTTTTTTGAGTCGGAGCTGGTGCCCTAAATATGAAATTAGAAGCAATAAGTTCTGCATGTCGGGCTGCTCACAAGCTGATTATGTTCTGAGCACAATACAGCCATTTACACGCTCGCACATCTCCAGCAAGTAATGACTGGTGCTCACGGCTGCCGCTATTTAAATGCATCTTACATCTGTTGTTAAATATTGAATAAGTAATGAAATTCTTCTCGGCTTCCCAGATCTGATCCTTTGGAGATTTATAAGCAGTAATGAAAAAGAAAATTGTATTTATAATCCTTCATATTGCATATGCGCTGGATCCACGGCGCGGTGCCTTTTACTGTTGCCGGATATTTCTCAGCGCTGCCAGCCACACTAACTACCAATAATTTAAATTTACGGCTTGGAATGTGCAGTGTAATTTATCCACGTTGAAGACGTTCAGACGGTGGTCCAAGTCACTCGTGCATGATTACCAATCACCCCTACATCTGTTGGTTCCGCACAATTAAGACTTTGTGTACAATTGTTTGTGCTGCTGTAGAAATGAGCTCTGATTCAGGTGCTACATAAACTGCCAGCAGACCGCTGCTTATTTATTACAAAGGACTTCTGTTTACCAGCCCCGCTCCTGGGTTATGGCCGATATGTGGCTCCCCAGGCCTTTATAAAGTCCAGCAACAGATGTTTGATATTTAGTAAACTGATAGCAGATGGATCCCTGATAGGCAGAAAATTGTCTGGAGCGCAGTGTAACATCCCGGGGTCTCCGTGTATCTGGAGGGATTCATTTAATGTTTCATAAGGTAGAGTCGTGTTGGAAAAATTCATTAAAAATGTGTGAAATTAAATGGTTAAAGGGGAACTTCATCCAATAATGTTTCCTTCAAGCAACATTCACAGTATACTTTAAAGGAGAACTAAAGCCTAACTAAAGATGTAGCTAGAAATGTTGTACATGATGTTTTGTGCTTCTGTACCAGCCCAAGGCAACCACAGCCCTTTAGCAGTAAAGATCTGTGTCTCCAAAGATGCCCCAGTAGCTCCCCATCGTCTTTTCTGCTGATTCACTGCACATGCTCTGTGCTGCTGTCACTTACTGAGCTTAGGGACCCACTCACAATATACAGTACTCATAGAATAGAAATGTCACAATATAAGGCTGATTAGTAATTAATACAGATAATTAGAAACCAGTGCAATTAGCATCAGAATTTAATAATCAGCAAACCTGTAGCATCAGCTTATATTACAGGGGAAGCTCATTTTCTGCTGGATAATTAGTGACGACCCCTAAGCTTAGCTTCTCAACAGCCAATCAGAGCCCACTGAGCATGTGAGTGTCACAGACACTTTCCAAGATGGTGACCCCCTGTGACAAGTTTGAAGTCCTGGATCATTGCTGCTATTGACAAGCTGAAACTTTAGGCTGCTGCAATAAGGTCATTATATAAAATATGGCAGTTTTAGCCATATTAATTTTTTGGGTTTAGTTCTCCTTTAAAGTCGAGCTTCATCCAATAACGTTTCCTTCAAGCAGCATTCCCAGTATACTTTAATAAACATAATCACTGGTTTTAAAATTATTTGGCATAGGATTTATAATAGGGATGCACCGAATCCACTATTTTGGGATTTGGCCGAATCCTCAGGCGAATCCCAGGGTCAGGGGAGGGGAAGGACTAGCTAAGAGACCCTTGCTTGAAGTGGTTTCTTTTAAAGGGGTTGTTCACCTTTGAGTTAACTCTTAGTATGATGTAGAGAGTGATATTCTGAGATAATTTGTAATTGGTTTTCATATTTTATTATTTGTGGTTTTCGCGTTATTTTGCTTTTATTCAGCGGCTCTTCCGTTTTCAATTTCAGCCATATAGTTGCAAGGTCCAAACTCCCCTAGCAACCATGCATTGATTTGAATAAGAGACCGGAATATGAATAGGAGAGACCTGAATAGAAAGATGAGTAAAAGTAGCAATAACAATACATTTGTAGCCTTACAGAGCATTTGTTTTGTTTTTTTACAATGACCCCCATTTGAAATTGAATTTTTTTTAATAAGGCTGTGTTTTTACATCTAATTAGCTCTGAGTAGTTTTCTTTTACTACATTTATCTGTTCTTCAGAAAATGTTTTTCAAACTGCCATGGAGTTTAGGGACTGGGGGGTCCAGGGCCCACCGGGGGTGCTGTCTTTTATTAGTTAAATACAGGATCCTGTTGTCAGCAGTTAGTCTTGGACCACAGTGGTCAGAAAGTGCTGAGTAACCCTAATTTATTCCTCTGGTGGGGGGAAGGGTGTCTGTAGCTGGGCGTGGTCATGGTTTAATCAGGGTGTGGCCTGTGCATGACATGGGTGTGTGTATAGAAACCTCCTGTCTTTCTGCACTGAAAGAATCTACAGATTGTTCATCATTCAGATAAGTCTCCGCCCCTGAGGAGCTTCTGTCAAATTTCCTTGTCCTTTTTATACAACACACTAGGGACTAAATCACCGGGAGTTAATTAACCAGCTTGCAGATCAGTATTCACTTCTGAACAGAACCTGCAACCCCTGGATGCCAAACCTCCCCATCCCCCGTGGCACCCAGGTATTAGAATTGGCACCAGTGTAATATATCTATATAATACACAAAAGCCATGAATATCTTGTAAATTATATCCTTATAAATGGTGACTAGTGATGTCATCAGTTATAAACAGTGACTAGTGATGTCATCAGTTATAACCGGTGAGTAGTGATGTCATTTTAGTCCCATGATTCACTAAAACTTGTGTATTATAATAAATAAAGTACCCCATGTTGGAAAATATGAGGATATTAGAAGTAACCTCGGAGTTCCATGACCTGTATAAAAGCACTCAGTATTCGGCCTCGTGTTTTTATATGGTCATGGTAACTTATAATATCCTTATATTTTACAAGAGGGGGGACTTTATTCACTATATCCAAGGCTGCTCATTTGCCCTTGAGGAGTGAAAGGAGATGTTATGGCACCATGGTTTGTCTATTCACTGGCTGTGAATGATTCTCCTTTTCTCAAAGGAATGCTGAAGGGCCACAGGAATCCACTTTATAGAATAGTACCCCCTAATCTCTCTGTGATGAACAGACCACGTAGCAGCCAATAGAAGGCCATTCAGAGAAAGAAGCCTCGGCATCACGTCAGCCACTGCAGCTCCTGAAAGAGACTCTTGTTTATCCCCCACTCGTTTCATGCCACCAGTCTGTGTTTTGATGAGCTTCGCTTAACCCTGGCACGGCGCAGACGAGCACAGACTGGGAATTGTACTTAAACAGCAGGTTTTCCCTTTAGATTCCATTCCGGAGGTGCTTGTTGAAGGCAGAGTATTTGCCTACTGTGCAGAAGAGATAACTTTATGATTTATTACACTGAAGTATATATAGTTCATCCACAAACACGGCCGTGCATGGCTTGTATATTCTTTGCATACATTGCTTTCTCTCGTGCAATCTTTTCATTCTGTTCCAGGAAACCGCCGCACATCTGATTGGTGTAGGGGGGTAAAAATTGTAAAAAATAAATACCTACTCGTTTGCTTTTATTTTCAGCTAATGGAACCTACAACAAAACAGGGGGGGGAATAATGGGAAAGATCGGGGGACTCGTACGCTGCAGTATTGTTATATCTCTGCCTCTGCAATGAAAGTTCTGGGATTATATAGAAACAGGAGCAAACATTGCTGTGTTCTAGTATCCCATGGTAAGCAACCAACAGTTCCAGTTCACTGGTCTATGCCCTCAGTTTTTTAAACCCCATGTCCTAAGTATTCTGCATAATAGATCCTATAACTGAACTATTTAAAGGAAAGCAAAATCCATACATTAACCATACGGCCTCCTCCTTCTCCACATCCATACCAAGTAGACCTCCAGGGTGTCCCTGCTCCTCAATACCAGTAGTGAAAAGACAGAGCGATGTTGCGGGGTTGGTGATCACCAGGCCTTGCTACTTGAAATCCTGTCACTGGCAGCAGTTGTCATTTGCCAAATAGGAGCATGTCCTCCATGGAACCAATTTTTGAAACCCAGATCCGTAACTCACACCCGCACTCACAACCCTCATTTTACCCACTTGGATCTACTGCTAGGGTTGCCACCTTTTCCTAAAATTTTTACCAGCTGGTGGGGGGGCGGGAACTAAAAAGGCATGCCATTACATAAAAAGGGGCCGGGCGCATCACAGAGATCGCAAGAAAGAGAACAAAAGTTACATTTCCAGGGGATTGGGGCTGGCCAAGGGGTCTTTTTAATGGTATTATAAATTTACCTGCAGCTACATTGCCAGTAAATTTGTAATACCGGCCCCGACCTTGTCAGGTGTTTTACTGGCTAGGCCGGTAAAATACCGGCTGGGTGGCAACCGTATCTGCTACCCAACCCGCAACTGCCTTATCCAAACCTGATCCGCAACCCGCTCACAATTAGGGTTGCCACCTTTTTTTAAAACATTTTTAACGCCCAGTGATGGGACGTAAAAAGGGGCGGGCCACGGGTAAATGGGCAGGCTGTGGCGTAAAAAGGGCGGAGCCGCATGTGTCATGATGCAAAAGGGGGCGGGCCACATCGCGAGAGGGGCAGAAGACAAGGGAGAGGTATATTTCTGCCTGAGGGCCAAGGGCTTTTGTTATAGGTATTACAAATCACCGGCAGCTACATTGGCGGTAAATTTGTAATACCAGCCCCGGCAGGTATTTTACCGGCTAGGCCGGTATAATACCGGCCGTGTGGCAACCCTACTCACAATCAGGAAACAGGAAGTGTTGTTGCTGTAAACTGGAAGTGATGTCATCAGAAATAGACAGGGTCAGGAACTTTTTATAAAAACGTATAAAGGAGTAAAACTTGCTATAGGTAAGACCCACATCTATACCCGCACACTGCAGATACTTGCCACCAGAGATCCAGGAACAGGGGAAATAGTGGCCATTCATGGTGACTTCCAACCCTATAGTAGAGTCAGGGTTGCCACCCGGCCAGTATTTTACCGGCCTATCTGCCAGTAAATTTGTAAAACCCCTAACAAAAGCCCTTGGTCCGCCCCCAATCAGCTCAATACTTACCTTTTTTGCCTCCTTCTGGCCATTGCGCACTGTGGCTCCGCCCTTTTTGTGTCACATCCCGCCCCCCTTTACATCATGGCCCGACCTTTTGTTCCCACCCCCACACCAGCTGGTGGAAATTTTATTAAAAGGTGGCAACTCTAGGTAGAGCAGGGCCATTCTGGGGCTCTGCTTGGTACAGCTGAGGGGTAAGAGAGAGAATGAGGAGAGGGGTCTTTACAGCTCCTTTAATAAATGAAAAAGCAAGGAGGAAAGTATTTGTTTATTTCCCTGTTGAACTGTAGTTAGGGACCCTCTTGTTGACTCGAGTAAAGACCAGCCCCTGTTTTTGTCTACCCCTAACTTACAAATGTCTGTTTAGTAAATCAAAATTACTCATAGTCCTGTACAACATAAAAGCCTCCACCAGCAGGTTTCTGCAGATTAATCCTTGCACGGCCATTCCTTGTGACCCTGAAACTGGCCATCATATCACCAACAGTAGCTGGTGCATTCATGGTTCCACGGCCCTTCAACATGAATTTTACACAGAGCATTTACAGGGCCAAGAGTTGTGCAGGATCTCCGGGATATCACAAACAATAGATAGCGAGCTGACAAGAGGGAAGGCTTTGTTGCAGTTTTACAACATTAGCCTGTCAATCACGGGCACCTCTGGATAATTGAAAAAGAGTAGAGCTACCGTTCAGCCTATCACTCCAGTCGGAGGAGTCTGTAATAAAGGACTTTTGTTGTTCAGAACAAAAATATAAATTATTTTTATGGGTCACTTTTTGTCTGTCTAACTGGTTTTGTCGGGAAAAAAGTTTACGAGCGCCTGGCCCCTGAACGCCGCCAGTTTTAATGTGCAACCCAAGGAAACGCCGGTGAAATACTGCTCCTGGGTTATTGCAGCTGCAGCTTTATAGAAAGGCACCGAGCAGCATTGAATGATATGTCTGAAACCCATGGAGATGACTAATGGGACATTCTCAAGGGCTCATGTACAATGGGGGCACAAGGTGCCAAATGCTCCGTGTCTTTTTGGCCTCAATGCACTTTCTACCCTAAAGTTGCACCTGCTGCTCATAAATGTTACTGTTTTTGCTCCATGAGTTAAGCCCTTCTGTGTTTGGCCCTGGCCCATCCCTTCCTTGTTGTGCGTTATTCATAACCCACATATTAATAGTGTCAGGGCAGATGTAAAATCTCTTGCACCATAGGCTTCACACTCTGCAACGTAAAGAAAATTTACATTCTGGTTCAAGGCCCAGAGAGCAGTCTTCACTTTCTATGGGTGGTCAAAGAAACTTTTTGTGCAATCTAGATCCCAAGAAAAATTGAAAATGCCGCTCAATCCCAGTCATGAAGCTAAACTTTCAAAATGTGGCTCACCCGATGCAAAAAATGTATCTGGGTGTATAAACCCCAGGTCCAGCACATCCCAACTCAACCTACTTACATCAGCAGTGAATATGAAATGCTTTAGAACACGTTTTAGCTATATGGAATAAAATCAAGTTTTATCCCGACTGGTTGGCTTCTGGAGTGCATGCTCGTTTTTGCTGCAATCTAGATCCCCTCAGCATTATAGCACTTACACCCCTGCCCACAGTGAATACACTAACATGTCTCAGAAGGGCAAAAACAGTTACCTATAGTTAGCCTATGTCACTCCATGTGCAGCTACAGTTCCAAAGACAGTACAGTACCCTATTACACTTACTATCCCTCAGCCCCTTCTGTTGGGCACAATGGAGTTGCCTGCACTTTACATCCAACTGTCATCCTGAGCCAATGTATACACGGGAACATTCAGAATTCTTTCAGCGAGCAACAAATACAAACAAGCAGAAACCATCAGTTTTCCTTCAGAACGTCAGGGATTTTGGGAATGGAAAAATGCTGTGTGTTTGGTGGAACAATTGAAGATTTAAATATCCATTGGGGGGGATACTTTGTGCTTTAATATCCTGAGCAACCGGACCTATAAATTATACATCCCTGAGAAAAAGGCAGGGAGAAGAGTCACACACCGATTATTTATGATTTAGTAAAAATTCAGTTTTTATTTATGTCTATACCCTAGGGCAGGCACCTGTCTTTGGACCCCCTAAATACGACTCTGCTGGAGCTACTGACAATGGAAAATAAGGGCTGAAATATAAACACCCAAAATTAGGCCTCTACTTTAATATAAAGGCTCAATGGATAGCAGCAGGCTCTGAAAATAGAAAGGAGAGGATAACATTTAGGCACCATGCCAGTGCTACTGTTTCCATAGGTGTAATGATACTTCAACAACCCGGTCATGATCTGAATAAATATAACCTTGAGTGAAAGCCTCAGCTTCAGAGACTCCAGGATGGAAAAGCAGCCGGAGCCGGGAGCAGAGAACCCTCCGTAGAGACCTGCACATATGTTCCATTCATTATTCATGTCCTCCTAATGCAGACAAACAGCCAACATGAAAGTTGCCGATAACATGATAATCCCTATGTAACACGTAACTGCATGCTAATGGGACCATTTCCTTTATGAGATGCTACTTGTATAGATGTCCCTGCCCCAAGAGAGCTGAGCATGTTGCAACGAATGGAATTATTTTCCCTTTATTCTAGTCAAGTTTGCCTACTAGTCCCTCAGCCTTCCTGCAGTACCCAAAGCCTCCATCCAACCCGGCCCTCTTTATCCATGCTGATATTTAAAGGGATACTGTCATGGGAAAGATTTATTTTTCAAAACACATCAGTTAATAGTGCTGCTCCAGCAGAATTCTGCACTGAAATCCATTTCTCAAAAGAGCAAACAGATTTTTTTATATTTAATTTTGAAATCTGACATGGGGCTAGACATATTGTCAGTTTCCCATCTGCGCCAGTCATGTGACTTGTGCTCTGATAAACTTCAGTCACTCTTCACTGCTGAACTACAAATTGGAGTGATATCAGACCCCTCCCCCCCGAGCAGCCTAACAACAGAACAATGGGAAGGTAACCAGATAGCAGCTCCCTAACACAAGATAAATATGTCCCATTTTGTTCTTTGGTATCATTTTTCTTAAGTTTAATTTGGAGGTTTTATCTAAAAACAATATGTCTCTGTGGGAAAACAGTGTCAAATCTTGGATATTCCCTTTTATTAAGGAATGGTTGCAGGGAGGGCGAGTGAAGGAGGTTCGGGTTCGTGGTGGTTCTCTCCCATTGTATTTGGCGTTGGCTCTGAAAATGCTGAGAAAGTGGGGTATTAGCCCTAGAGCGTTGAATCTGACCCCTAGAAAGACCCTTTATAATGAAGTGCTAAAGACTAATTTTTGTTCCCCCATTGTCCTGAGAGACTGCCCCGGTGCCACTGAACAAGAAAGTATAAAGTATCTGAATAGTAAAAGGCTACCTAAAAAATTATTTGATATTTCTTGGTTGGCTTTTCAGGGTAAGCTTTTTGTTAAAGGCAAACTCAGTTACCTGAATGTGGTGGATAGGAACTGCCCATGGAACTGCGGGGAGGCTGAGACTCAGGAGCATTTTTTGGTAGCATGTCCAATAACAAAAACTTTTTATGATCAAGTCAGTAAAAAACTGCGATTTGGTTTTTTGAGTAATTTATGTTTCTCTGAAGCTGCATATCGGATACTGATCCGGGACTGTCTGTGTAATAAGGAAACAGGTCAAGATGTTGATTCTATTGAATATACTGTCAATGCGGTGTTAAGGGAAATCCTCGTTATTAAGGCACAAGAGGTTAAAATCTATAAGGGAAATCTTAGATTATGGGAAAATGTTAATATCTCCTTTTGATGTTTTCATTCTGATGATATAATGTTCTGATTATCTTAGTGTTTGTTTATTTGTATTATATTGAATTTAATAAAGGAAATTCCCTAACACGAGATAATAACTACCTGGTAGATATAAAAACAGCACTCAATAGTAAAATCCAGGTCCCACTGAGACACATTCAGTTACATTGAGTAGGAGAAACAACAGACTGCCAGAAAGCAGTTCCATCCTAAAGTGCTGGCTCTTTCTGAAATCACATGACCAGGCAAAATGACCTGAGATGCACCTACACACCAATATTATACCTCAAAAATACACTTGTTGGTTCAGGAATGAAATTTTATATTGTAGAGTGAATTATTTTCAGTGTAAACAGTGTCATTTAGAAATAAAAACTACATCGTAGAAATCATGACAGAATCCCCTTATGCATTCCGATAAATATTTCAGCGCTACAGTCTGATGAACTAAATGGAATCAAGCAGATATATTTATGGCGTTACTGTTCTTATCAGCTTGACTCAAGGGTCATTATATATTTGTGTAATTATCTTTTCGGACCGTCAATCAAATCTCCCCCCCCCCCGCGAGATGCAGTGCAAAACTGGGCATGGAAAGAACGTTCTAGAGGCTGCTTATAGCTCGGAGCGCCTCGGCCCTGGGATGTTTCAATAATCCCCTTTGTTATTGCTGCAATTCAGAGGTTACTGCCGAGGGCCCCCATGTCGAAGAGAGAGAGAAAAAAGGAGACTGAGATGTATCGACAACCTGCCATAGACCTGTTGGTTTGTTAATATTTCTAAAGTCTTCTCTCCGTGTTTCCCCTTCTCGTCGCCGGGTGTAGAAAAAAAGAAGTCTCAGCGAAAGTCAATAAATGTAATAAGTTTTCTCATCAAAATCATATAAATTGTCAGCCTGCCGCCAGCTGTGCCGTTCTTTTATTGCATCTTCACATACAATGCTGGATCTGGCATCAGTTGAGGCAATCAAGAAGCCTTTGCCCTCTGATATCAGGATCATGGGTTATTTTGCACAGGGAGTCTTGTTAGTTCTGTATATTTTTTTCCTCTCGATACTTACGGCAGGCCCTGGGTCATCCACAGTGCCAGGAGTGAAGTTTAGGAGGTTAGGCAGTGGGACAGCATGAGGTGGCAAGGCTCTATTATCTAAGGAGGCCTAATTGGACTCAGGGTTGGACTAGGGTTTTGGAGCCCACCAGGCCCCAACCTCAAGGGCCCACTCCTCCTACCCCTGTGTCTCATTCATCCAGGTCACTGTATATCTAGAGTAATAAGTCAGATCAACTGGACTTGCTGTATTTTTTGTCTTAAGACGATTTGCTTATCTACTGACTGGCTTTCTCAATTAAGGATGGCTAGTGAAACGTCTTCAAAAGAAAAAATACAGCAAGTTTAGTTGATTTGACTTATTACTATAGATATTCCTTGTGCATATCCACCGGCTCCCCCCCCCCAACCCATCATCACCCAGCATCTCCATAGCTTGTATTGACTCCTTTTCCTCCTAAAAACTTGCGGTTCCTTGTCCTGGCGAGGGGAAATGCCTGGGATGGTGGGGCCCTCTATTTTTTTCCAGTGCCCTGTGCATGTTCTGCCTACTCCCACTGTGCCACCCACCAGCTAGCTCCCTTCCAATGCAACACACCCTCCATAGCTTGTATTTCCTCCTTCTCCTCCTAAACACCTGTGGTTGCTGGTCCTGGCGAGGGGACACACCTGGGACAGTGGAGTCTATAGGGCTGGGGCCCACCAAGTTTTTCCCAGTGATCTGCCAGCCATGTCCGAACCTGATTGGACTGATTTCTCAAAACCTTTTTGGAGCAGTGCTGTGGTACAGTGTTATGTCAATATACTTCCTGGTAAATTTGTAATGTCCTCTCATTCCAACCCTGGTCTGCCAACTTAAGCCCCTAAATGTAGCTTTATCTTACACCTACTGTGCCTGGATGGTCCAAAATCCAACCCCCTTGAGTCACCTCTTCATCATCGACTTGCCAATTAATGTCATTGGCCTACGAACATATTTCATCTCCCTCCGGCCTCACCAACCAAAAAGTGGCAACCCTAGTGATGTCCTATGTACTGCTAGGCCATGTTTTCTGGGTGGCTTCTTATAACAGTATTATAACAAAACAGGATGGCTATGAGATAAGGTAGGCTTTCAGCCTGAGACATTATTAGTCTAGGCAAAGCTAAAGCAGAATGCATTATGGGGCTGATCTGTTAAAATAATGAACATTATGGGGCCAATCTATTAACAAAAGTTAAAAAATTAATATTGGAGTGTCCTGGGATTTGCCGACAGAGAACAATTGGAGGGCATACTGAGAACACGGTCCTGGGGAAAATGAAGAAATATGGCTGCCTAGGCGACTTTAAAGTTCAAATGGGTTCTGCTGGAGAGAGCGTCTCTGTAGAAGTCAAAAGATTATTGTTATTTATTAATTGAACCTAAACAGTTCCTCGACTTCTCTGCATCAAAAGATCCGTACAGTAGTTTGTATGCCCTACAGAGAGGCAGATTGACTAGAGACCCCGGGGGCAAAGTAAATTTCTCTTTATCAAGAGACAAGCTCATTTAGACCCTTATATTCCCCACCCTACTGGTTTTCCTCCCTTTAAAGTGAAATTTTCAATCGGAGACAAAGGGAGAAGGATAATGGGAGCTCCTGAGTGGGAGAGATGTACAAAGGATCACCGGAGCGTTCCAATCTTGCATCCATCTCATGGCACGCTGCAAATTCACTTAAGCGCACAACAGTCTTCTAATTGTTCTTTATAAGAGCTCTCTTCAGCAGCCCACTCCTTTATGAGCTCTAAATGGTACGCTCACCTTGAATCGAGATGTAAATTTGGCCATTAACCTTTTCACTTGGAGAATAAAGTTATTTATAGGTGAAGAACAATGTTAATATCCAGTGTATGAAAAAAAGGCCCTTCTTTGTCCGTATAGAACTTTCTCTCCCTATGCGCTACATTCATTAAAAGCATTGACTGTCTGAAGGATAATTGATCACGAGATGTTAGTGTATTCATTGAAATATTAGAACTGAGAAGTTCTGTGACCATTTAAGGGATATTATAAGGGATAATGTACCCCCTACTGTAAATGATAAGGATATTAGAAGTCACTGAGGGGTTGTTCTGTGACCATATAAAGGCACAAGGCTGCAGGCTGAGTTATACAGGGAACTCTGAGTATCACTCATGTATTATAAGGGATAATGTACCCCCTACTGTAAATGATAAGGATATTAGAAGTCACTGAGGGGTTGTTCTGTGACCATATAAAGGCACAAGGCTGCAGGCTGAGTTATACAGGGAACTCTGAGTATCACTCATGTATTATAAGGGATAATGTACCCCCTACTGTAAATGATAAGGATATTAGAAGTCACTGAGGGGTTGTTCTGTGACCATATAAAGGCACAAGGCTGCAGGCTGAGTTATACAGGGAACTCTGAGTATCACTCATGTATTATAAGGGATAATGTACCCCCTACTGTAAATGATAAGGATATTAGAAGTCACTGAGGGGTTGTTCTGTGACCATATAAAGACACAAGGCTGCAGGCTGAGTTATACAGGGAACTCTGAGTATCACTCATGTATTATAAGGGATAATGTACTAGTAAATTCTACCTGCTGATTGGTTGCTATGGGTTACTGCCCCTGGGCAAACTTAGTACCATTTATTACATAACCCCATTAGTCTTCTAATACACATTTTTTGTGGCACACGGGATAGACCACCCACACATTATGATTGATGACGTCACTAAGAACTGTGAATAAAGATACTGTATCTTTAAAGGAGAGGTATAGAATAAATGAAAAAAAATCAAATTTTGTAGGCAGTTATGAGTAATATATGGTGTTGCTTTTACATGGTGCTTCCTATACATGTTCTCTGGTCCCTGCCTGTGTTTCAAATAAGGGGTGGACGTGTCCTAATGGTCCCTGGCAGAAGCACAGTAGGAGGGGGCAGCCAATCACAGCCCTGCAGTCACACAAGCACAGACAGGCTTCAGTTCCCTATCAGGTCCTGCTAGTTGCTGATTGGTCCCTCTCCTACAGTGCAGTGAGCTGAGAGCACAGCCTGGGAATTCAGGGAGCAGGATGTGGAAGAGAAGGGAGGGATTATTAGGGTTTTTGCAGAAATATTCAATAAATCAGCCTGAAACACTACTTTTTTAAGCACAATTCTTCTATATCTAACTGAGTATAACGCACTGGTAAAGTCTTTTTTTACACAAAATGTCTCCTTTAAGGAGTTTTTATTGACTTTTGTGTATTAAAAGGCCGTATATTTACACAGCCCTGTCCCTCTAATCGTCGTGTTGGAGGCTGATGAATGTTGAGAAACTCCTCTGGATTGAATTAGTCACATCATCATTCAGGCAGCCTCCAGGAACACATCTCTGAATTGCTCTACTTCTTCCTACCCAATGCGACGACCTTTGGTGACTTTTGCTCTTGAAAGACGTTCCGTGGGGATTTCGCTTCATTCCGATGTTCACGGTTAGTTTGAATGCGTCTGTCATGTGTGCGTATCAGCCGGGGGGACTCCTGCCCCATAACAGACTTATTAGAATTTCCTCTGATTCTCTGCCTTACATGCAATTCCTTACTAATTATTTCCCCAGTGAGTAGCACAATTGTGATGAATTTCCAATGCATTCACTTAGCAGCAGATAAACACAATTCTGTTTTTATTATTATTATTATTCCTGTAGAGGCAGAAATATATATATATATATATATATATATATATATATATATATATATATATATATATATACAATGCTGTTAAAGGGGTGGTTCACCTTTAAGTTAACTTTTAGTATGTTATAGAATGACTCTAGCTCTGAGGAAGTGCCGAATATTATCATCATCATCATTTATTTATATAGCGCTGTCAAGATACGCAGTTTATGGGCACAAAACGCGTAAGCTTGTCGCACAATATTTGCTACATCACTATGTGTGCTTAAATAAAGTCACAATTGAAGGTGGCTGATGGTCTCTGTGAAGTTTCTCTTGTAAGCTCAATTTCGGAGAGTTGATGTGTAAAAAGTATAGAATGGCTAATTCTAAGAAACTTTTCAATTACCCCTCATTTTCTATAGTTTTTTTTTAAAAATGTTTTACCTTCTTCTTTTGACTCTTTCCAGCTTTCAAATGGGGGTCACTGACCCCATCTAAAAAACAAATGCTCTGTAAGGCTACAAATGTATTGTTATTGATACTTTTTATTACTCATATTTCTATTCAGACCTTTCCTATTCATATTCCAGTCTCTTATACAAATCAACGCATGGTTGCTAGGGTATTTTGGACCCTAGCAACCAGATTGCTGAAACTGAAAAGCACAAAATGAAAACCAATGGCAAATTGTCTCAGAATATCATTCTCTACATCAAACTAAACGTTAAGGAATTTATTTTGTTTTTTAGCTGTGTGCTAAATTACTACTCCAATCTATTGCATGGCTCCTGTTTATTGACATGGTTGTCTGGCATAAAAACTTCCCTGTCCATGTTTCCTTTATGGGATCAAGTATCATTTACCGTATATACTCGAGTATAAGCCGAGTTTTTCAGCCCCCAAAATATGCTGAAAAACTCTACCTCGGCTTATATTCGGGTCAAGTGCAAAAACGGTCGCCGGCATCTAAGAATAGTCGCCGGGCCTAAGAATAGTCGCCGGTGTCCAAGAATAGTCCCCGGCGTCCAAGAATAGTCTCCAAGAATATTCGCCGGCGTCCAAGAATTGTCGCCGGAATCCAAAAACGAGACGCCGGCACCTCCAATGGGAGCAGAAACCCTCAATTTTTTGATTGAAACTTACCAGAAGCTGCTGCATTTCTCACCCTCGGCTTATACTCGAGTCAATAAGCTTTCCCAGTTTTTGGAGGTAAAATTAGGTACCTCGGCTTATACTCGGGACGGCTTATACTCGAGTATATACGGTAACCCCTATTTTGCTTATCAGTCCCTGTACTGTTATGGGCTGGGGTGAGGTCTGATTCATCTACTCTTTATTCAGATTGTACATTAGCTTCTCCTGACCAATCAAAAGTCTCCTCCCGATTGCTACACATTACTCAGGCCATGCTGGCAGTAAAGGCCCATGTTTGGTTGGCATGTAACCATGTGTTTTAGCACTCCTTGGCCATGTTGTCCTACCAATACGTTGAATCAAAATATATCAGTTCTAGGCTGACCCTGATCTGAAATTTGACTTGGGAACATCCAGTTTGGTTAAACTCTGCTCATGTTTAGACTTGGTAATATTGCTATAAGTTCTTTCTCATTTGCCAGTGTGACCTGACGGTGCCATACAAATAAACAAGTAGCCTTTATCTATGTAGGTGTGTATGTATATGACTTTACTGTATATAGGGCACAAATACATTCAGAAATACACAGTTACATAGTTGGGTTGGAAAAAGACCAAGGTCAAGTTCAACCTCACCAATAGAACCCCAGTGCACACTCATACCAGCCTATCATTAAAGGGACACTGTCATGGGAAAAAAAAATTTTTCAAAATGAATCAGTTAATAGTGCTGCTCCAGCAGAATTCTGCACTGAAATCCATTTCTCAAAAGAGCAAACAGATTTTTTTTATATTCAATTTTGAAATCTGACATGGAGCTAGACATATTGTCAATTTCCCAGCTGCCCCAAGTCATGTGACTTGTGCTCTGATAAACTTCAATCACTCTTTACTGCTGTACTGCAAGTTGGTGTGATATCACCCCCCTCCCTTTTCCCCCCCAGGAACCAAACAACAGAACAATGGGAAGGTAACAAGATAACAGCTCCCTAACACAAGATAACAGCTGCCTGGTAGATCTAAGAACAACACTCAATAGTTTAAACCCATGTCTCACTGAGACACATTCAGTTACATTGAGAAGGAAAAACAGCAGCCTGCCAGAAAGCATTTCTCTCCTAAAGTGCAGGCACAAGTCACATGACCAGGGGCAGCTGGGAAATTGACAAAATGCCTAGCCCCATGTCAGATTTCAAAATTGAATATAAAAAAATCTGTTTGCTCTTTTGAGAAATGGATTTCAGTGCAGAATTCTGCTGGAGTAGCACTATTAAATGATGCGTTTTGAAAAAAACATGTTTTCCGATGACAGTATCCCTTTAATATTATGTTTGGTCAAGAAATCATCCAATCCCCTCTTAAAGGTGTTAAAGGAAAACTTTACTCCCAAAATGAATATTTAAGCAACAGATAGTTTATATCATATTAAGGGGTAAGTTTACTAAGCGGCGACAATACGCCAGCAATGGCTTCGCAGCCATCTCAACACTTCGCCATGAAAAAATTTGCTCAGACAACGCTAATTTACAAAAATGCAAAGTTGCTTCCAGGGCGCCGAACACTGGTGAATTTTCCTAAGCGTTACTTTGACAATCAAAGCGAAGATGCGCTAGCGTTCAATTATGCCTAGCACAACTTCGTTAGAGGTCTTCACTCGTTAGAGGTCTTCACGCTAAATTGCATAAGGCGGGAAATTATAAAGTTACATGGACGTATATGTTGCAGCAAATACATTACATTACAGAAGTCCAGGGAACCTTAATAAAGATAATAGCGTTGTAATAATGCCCTACACATGAGCCCAGTGTATAGTTTATGTGCCATATGTTAGAAAATGTATGGGTGAACCCAGTTACCCCAAAAAAAAATTAAGGACTTTTGCAGGCTATCACTCTGAAAAAAGAAAAAGACGCCAGCGTTTTTTGGGACTTAGAAACTTTTTCCACTGATGTAAGTAACAGAAGAATGAGAAAGATCTATGCACTCCAATGTACTTAATGTACTCCAAGTCTGGCGAAAGAGGAAACGTTCAGTAAAATCCTCATCTTAGTGATTTTGCGGAGTAATGTCCATTCGCCAGAGTGAAAATTCGCCTGACAATAGAGTGCAAATGACCGCTATCATCTGTCTCTTTCGCTAGTGAAGTAAAACGACGAAGTGCCTGAAAGCGGTAACGCCCTTTAGTAAATCTGCCCCTAAGTGACATATTAACTAACTGTAACAGGAAAAAGATCCCAAGCTATCTGTCTATAATGCCCTGTAATGCACTTGTAAACAGTAATCATGTCCCCTCGCAAGGCGAAAATTAAGACAAAGGAGGTCCCTATGCCGTAGAGCTTACAATCATGAGAAATGATCATTTGCATGTGCCCTTGCCACCCGTTATTTTTGGTTCAAAACGATGAGCGGGTTCATAATGTCAATTATCATCTACAGGTCTGCATGGTGACCTTCACGTGTCCTTCAGCTTCATATCCTAAGGATCTTGTCAGAACAACTTTGCCGTTTTTAATCTGCTCTATGTACAGTGTTTCTCTGGAAAGGTCAGCCAAACAGAGAAAACACAGAGACACAAATTGTTTTTATAAAAGATTATCCAGAGAATATTTTAGCTTCACGGCCATGTGAGAGTCTGTATTCTTTCCGCCTCAATAACGTATCCCTTTAAAAAAATCCTTTTTTTTATTGATACTGCAGAAAAATCTCCTGTTGCCGGTTCCGAGCCTGTATTCTGGGTGGGTAATGAATAAAACAGCTCGCTGCCTACTGATATATTCATGTATTCAAAGTGCATTATGAGTGTTTTTCAAGTAATCCTCATTTTCAGTAATCCTTAGAAACGGCCATTTTGTTTAAATGTTTTATATTGGTTAAATGTGTCAGTTTAAGGAGTCCAGTGTTCCGATGTTTTATTGATTGAAGGAACGAATGTTTCATGGCAGTAATGATTAATATCATCAGAAAGATATTTTTGCATGTCTTGGTCTACTTCGTTCTCTACTATGCATCGCAATTATTGGCAGCTTCCCCGTTAGGACATTATCTCCAGGCATTTATTGCTGAGGGAATCAGAGGTAGGAACACTAGTGATCACAAGATGGAAGCATAGATTGCAAGCTTGTTGGTACACATTTATTTAAAGAGCATAATATAAACATGTGTTGAAGATGTTTTAAACTAGTGGTTCCCAAAATGTGAGGCTGGCCTTCCTTAGAAGGCCTGGAGCATTTGTATGGGACAGCTTAGCAGGGCCAGCCTTATCAACCATGGCATTTAATCTTGATCATTGTAATGGAGGCCCCAAGACTGGTTGTGTAGTTAGCAGGCCAGGCTCTGGGGTCTAACTGGGCAAATGGATCATGCTTCTACAGTTTGGCCTCCGTGCATGTCATGGAACTTAATCTTGATCATCGTGATTGGGTCCCCAAGACTCATTGTGGGTCGCTAACAGGCTAGGCTCTTGGGTCTAACTGGGCAAATGGTTCCTGCTTCTGTCCTTTTGCCTGGTCACCTCTCTCATTTGTTCCATTGGCCACCAACATTTTTATGCCACAGTTTGGTCTCCGTGCATTTCATGAAACTTAATCTTGATCATTGTGATGGGGTCCCCAAGACTGATCGTGGGTCGCTAACAGACCAGGCTCTTGGGTCTAACTGGGCAAATGGTTCCTGCTTTTTTCCTTTTGCCTGGTCACCTCTCTCATTTATTCCATTGGCCGCCAACATTTCATACTACAGTTTGGCCTGCGTGCATGCCATGGAACTTAATCTTGGTCATTGTGATGGGATCCCCAAGACTGATTGTGGGTAGCTAACAGGCCAGGCTCTTGGGTCTAAATGGGCAAATGGATCATGCTTCTGTCCTGTTGCCTGATCAACTCTCTCATTTGCTCCATTGGCTACCAACATTTCATGCTACAGTTTGGCCTCATAGCATTTCATGGAACTTAATATTGATCAAAGTGATGGGGTCCCCAAGACTGGTTGTGTAGCTAGCAGGCAAGGCGCGGGTCTAACTGGGCATATGGATCATTCTTCTGTCCTGTTTCCTGGTCACCACTCTCATTTGTTCCATTGGCCTTCAACATTTCATGCTACAGTTTGGCCTCTGTGCATTTCATGGAACCTAATCTTGATCATTGTGATGGGGTTCGTAAGTCTGATTGTGGGTAGCTAGCAGGCCAGGCTCTGGGGTCTAACTAGGCAAATGGTTCCTGCTTCTGTCCTGTTGCCTGGTCACCACTCTCATTTGTTCCATTGGCCACCAACATTTCATGCTACAGTTTGGTCTCCGTGCATTTCATGAGATACAGTGCCCCCCAAGCATTTTATAACACAGTGCCCCCAAAGCATTTTATGGTATATTGTGAACCCCAAGCATTTCGTAACATACAGTGGTCCTCGAGTATTTTATAACAGACACAGTATGACCCCCCCCACCCCAAGATCTGCACACATTTTACTAACATTAACCATGCCAAAGCTTCTCTTCTGCTGGTGGCCACCGATTTGATTTATATAATGTAGGGAGTGACATCACAATCTCATCTCGCAAAACTGTGATGAGCACTCCTGGGGGAAGCGTCTGCCACTGGGAGGTTTGACATTGTGCAGGGACCCAATGGGCACAATCGGCTCAGTCAGACGAATGCCAGCCCTGTGGATTAACATGAAGGAAAGGTGAGATACACCTGTTAGAAGGTTAGCTATGGTGAGATTTAGGATGAAAACTGAGGCAGATGGAAGCCATGGAAGCATTATATATGTCTTAACCATATGTTGTAAAACTTGTGGAAATGAAAAGTCTTATGTCTCTTTTTATTTTTTTATAGACTCCTGTACTTTCCAAGACTGAGAAACAGGCACAAGGGCAACTTCTCGCAACCAGTGTGAGATGGGGACAGACTCCTATCAACCAGTCTACACCATGGGATACAGAAGAGCCGCCATCTAAACAGATGAGGAAAGGCGAAAATCCAGGTGAGCAGAGAGGCAGGGAACCATTGGGTGGGGAGTAGTTTTTCACTAATTGCAATGACTTGGGTACCACAAGTTGGATAGGCTTGTTACACTGGCCATAGGAATACCAATTGTTTTGGATGCGTTTGCTATCCAGACCATGACAACCAATATCTCTGTACTCAGGCAGTTTTTTGATTGGTTTGGTTTGAAAATGGAACCTTTGCTGATGGAACAAGATGGCTTGAGATCCTGGTAATGGCCCTGGAACATAGCTCTGTAGTATACAATGGGATTCTTTAGAACTTATCTATCTCCGGTGTATCCTGTGCTTGAATGACTGACCTCATGGCTACACAGCAGCTTGTTTATATAAACTATAGTAGTACTTATCTGTTATCTACTGTGTATCCTATGCTTGAATGGCTGCCCCCATGGCTACACATCAGCTTGTTTATATAAACTATAGTAGTACTTATCTGTTATCTACTATGTATCCTGTGCTTGAATGGCTGCCCCCATGGCTACACAGCAGCTTGTTTATATAAACTATAGTAGTACTTATCTGTTATCTACTGTGTATCCTGTGCTTGAATGGCTGCCCCCATGGCTACACAGCAGCTTGTTTATATAAACTATAGTAGTACTTATCTGTTATCTACTGTGTATCCTGTGCTTGAATGGCTGCCCCCATGGCTACACAGCAGCATGTTTATATAAACTATAGTAGTACTTATCTGTTATCTACTGTGTATCCTGTGCTTGAATGACTGCCCCCATGGCTACACAGCAGCTTGTTTATATAAACTATAGTAGTACTTATCTGTTATCTACTGTGTATCCTGTGCTTGAATGGCTGCCCCCATGGCTACACAGCAGCATGCTTATATAAACTATAGTAGTGTTTCTATAGCAAACACTCCAGATTTACCAGTGCAGGGCAATAGTACATTATAATGTCATTCATTTAAAACAATTTCAGTTTTTGGTGTTACTGTTCCTTTAAACCATTTTCACCTTTAAAAATAGCACATATACATAATTTAAAGTATATATGTATATGTTTAATAGAAAATTGCCATTTATATTCTGTAAAATATACCCTTATGCGTAATACACAACAGCCATGAATAGCCTGTAATATACTGTATCTTTATAAATGGGGTTTATTGATGTCATAGACAATGTTCCTACTGACCTTGGCCTGTGGTCTCCTGCCTTTAAACACTATCCTTATATTTGGGGGTATATTATTTCCTATAAATAAGCACCAGTTCACCTATTACAGCTGAAATATATCATTGTTGTTTTGATGTATTTTCAGTTAATTAATTTCTGCAGTACAATATTTATAGATTCCTGTGTATTTCTCCAGGCCACATCTGACAGCCTCTCTATCACTAATGCAAATCCAGCATGCCTTAACTAGTGTGTAGTTTTTTTTCTCTGTGGTTTTTTTTTTTTTTTGGGTCCTATTTCCCTTCTTCTGATTTCTTTACTTTGAAAGGGCACGGGTGATATTTCCAGCTTTGTCTGAGCTGAGAAATACAGAACCTGAAACGTTCCCCCTGATACGAGATGTTGGCTACGCATTGTGTCGCCTCTCCAGACGCGTAATTATAAACCTGTCGGTAGTGGGTGTTAAGTCTGCTCCGTACGGCACACCAAGCTCATATCTCAGATGTGGAAGAGGATAAAGAGAGAGAGGCAGCGCGGTCATCCCGCAGTAGAAAACCTTAAACGTGTAAATAGAGTTTGTTCAATGTCTATGTTAAAGCTGCTTGTATTCCCGTATCATGCAATACTTCATTAAGGGCGCCTGTGACTCTCGGCAACAGCACCATTGTAGCGTCACTGACAAGTGAAATGAGTAGGCTGCTGTGTTCATTGTCCCCTATCACTCCAGGGGAGTTTGTCACGATAACAGAGATTTTTATGTGCTGTCCTTTGGTCTGTATATGTTACAAATATCAAGACTTCTTAAAACATTTATTGCTTTGAATGTCTGGAATGTGCTTAAGGCTAGGGCCAGACGATGTATACCAGTGCGGAGGGTGGAGGAAGCCGCCGCCTTGCTGCTCCCCTTAAACTTTGAACTGTGGGCGGATTTCAGCACGAAATGCAAAATGCTGTGTTTCGGTGCTGAAACCCGCTGCATCTCTCTTCCTGAACCCAAAAGCATTGTTTCCACTCAGGTACAGGCAAAGCAGAAAAGCGAAAAAACAGCAGAGCAATGGATTCTCGGCCTGCGGTTCGAGTTGTCTGGCCTTAGCCTAACAGGCAGCTATGACTGTGCAGTCTGTATATTCTGATTATTAATCAGTCTTTCTGTATCTTCTTCTATGGCAGATATTATTTAACTTGTGCTGTTTTGATCATTTATGACGATCCCTAAGCAGCAGCTCAGACCACACTGAGCATGTGCAGGGTCTTGGTCTTGCCAAGATGTATAACAAAGTTACAAAACTTTGAAAGCATAAATCATTTGTTTTATTAGGCTTCTGCTGCAGTAAGTTCATGTTTATGTTTAGTATACAAAATACAGCATTTCTAGCCTTACTCTATTTTAGACTTTAGTTCCCCTTTAAGGAGCACTTATGAAGATAAAATTATGAACCGCCATACTTGCCGTAGATGTGCAGGTGGACATGGTGTTTCCCATAACTGTGATTTTTTTTTTGTAAATCAGTGGGTGACAGACTTTTTTTCAGTAAAGATCCAACCTATGGTCATGCCCCCCCTTGTGCTGGCGGCGCAAAACCTGTGGGACTGGTGGGTTGGGCAGGTTCAGCTGACTTCTGTACTCGGTTTGTGGGTTCAAGTTCAGCTCTTCTTTCTGCTCTCCTCACCTTCGACCTTCCTGTGCTGGCTTTCTTCTAGCAGTGTCTTTATTGGCATGCCTACCCCGCCCGCCCCCTTTTGTGATGTCAGAGATGGGCAGGCCGGGGCAGGTGTGGATTGGGAGCAGGCTGATTGGGGTTCGGTGCAGCTAGACTTTTTGTTGGCCAGGGTTTGTGGATGTATCTAGGAGAGCAAATAAGTATCATATCCAAATTTTCCCCAAACCAACCTTCAGGCTGCCCACTTATTGCCTATAATCCCAACCACTGTTGTAAAGGATCACTGCAGCCCAAGGAAACACACTCCACATATACTTGTTGCCCTGGTTAAATACGAGTTTGGACGTTCCTGCTTTGGATTTTTCATTTACAAAGTGAGAACATTAGTAGTGCTTTCTCTAATCAAAGAAAATGGTTCCATGTTAGCCATGGGGTTAAAATGATACCTTTGTTGGCTAACTGAGAAGGTTTAGATTACAAACCCTCCATACCAATTACTTCTTGTTCTTGAAAGCTACTCAGCTATCTAATGGGCATGTATCACTTTTATCTCTACTGTTTCCTGGTAAAAACCTGATCCTTTAGTTGCCTTACAGCAGCCGTTGATCTGACCTTGATTATGGGTTTCAGTTTTGTAGTGTGGAGACGAGGTTGGAAGTAGAGCAACTACAAAGCGTTCCGCACCCCCTAAGAATGTGTTGCCTTTCTGCAAATCTGATTGTCATAACACATATTTATTTGTCAGGCATGCTTGATACACTTTTGATAGCAATACACACCTAGATATGAGGAACAACCTATCTAACCAACCATTTACCCATCATTTATTATTATTTGAATAGGTCTTCTGGTAGAGATGCATCAATAAAAGCAAATCCACCTAGATGTGTTGAAAACTTCCCTTAACAGTTACAAATCTTCTGACATTTCATTTGCACGTCACTTAATTATATAATTTGTGAAGGCAACACACACATATGTATGTGGAGCACCTGATATAAACCACTTTGTACATCAATTTGATTGAATATGTCACTTTATAATGGAATCATTGAAGGATAACACAGCAAAGGTGCAGATCTTTCCCTCTCGTTCTAGAGGTGTCATCTATGATTATCAAGTTAAACAAGTATTCGTTTTGACTCGGCATCGTAATACTTCTTATTTCCTTCCAAAGCCATCCTGTTAATCAACCCTCAGTTGCCAATACCAGCCAATCAGGTCTCTGCTATTATTTTCCGTCTTGTGAAAGACAGTTCAAAACTAGCTGCTGATTGGTTGTCTATTGCCAACTGCACTTGTACAATTTAGCATTACACACAGATATATGCAAGTATTATTTGCAAATGCTTTGCTCCGTTTGAAGGATTTATGAGTTTTAGTTACTCTTTTTTGTTTTGTTTCAGCTACCCCACCATGGGTGACAACGGTCTCTGCCGGCACACAGGCATCTCTTATTGCCCATTCATACGGAATGACTCAACCACCAATCTACAGCCAAGCAGCCAATGTCCAGGCTCCTATCATAGGGGTTACTCCCACACTCCCACCTCATGTGGCTCCACAGCTTCCACTAATGACGGCTCACTACCAGCTGCAGCAGCACCAGCAACCTGCACAACCCTTGGGTAACATGGTGGTCAACCTCCAAAGCCAAACCCTTTACAGACACAGCCAGCCAATGGCGGTACCATCTTTGACCGGAGTTGGTCAGGTTCCTCTCCCAGGTCACACTGCAGTAGGCAACGGTCATATGACATGCCCCCTCTTGCCTCCTCCAGCTCAACCTTCTGCAGCCTTGCCTAATAGTATTCCAGATACCAATGGCCAAACAGCCCCACAGGTTCCTCAAAGCCAAACCTCCAACCCTGACAACCACAATGGCGTACAGATGCTACGGACGATTGGAATGGGAAAGTATGAATTCACAGACCCTTGGTACCCAAAAGGTAAGCCATCCTAAACTTCTTCCTTTATTTCCATTGACCTGTAACAGGTTTGTAGAGCAGAAACAACCTTTGCCTTTTTATAATGACCAAAGGACCCCTTTGTATTACTCCAGCCTTGGTTCTACCTGCTCTAATAATGTATCACTATAAATGTTCTATCTCTGGGAAAGGTCAGCAAGTGGATCTTTTATCATTAATGTATTTCAGCTTTGACTTCAGCTTTTTCTTATAAGCCCAGCAGAAGGGTTTATGAATTAAATATGATTCAAAAAAAAAAATCTTGAGACCGAAACAAAAAAAAACAGAGTTCTTCTATCTTGAATGACACCTACAAAAGCTGCCAGCAAGTAGAGTAAATGGAATTCCATAGCTCTGATTTAGATAGCAGCAGTGATTTGCCCTTTCTTTCCATCCTGCTGAAAGGCATCTGTTTTCTGTTGAAAAGCAAGTGCCATTTTTGTTTTCCGCTATAGTGAGGTTCGTGTCCCAGAGCTCCTGACTGTTTAAATAATGCATGCTCGGAAAACGTGCCTTTTCTGGAACAAGCGGTGAAACACAGGCCAGAGATTGCCGTGATGGTAAAGAATTCAAGTGCAGAGTACACAGGAATTGTTTTTTTTTTTTTACTTGACTCCTGTGGTTTCTTTTGCCATCACATTAGCACTAAAGAGTGTGTTGTTATATTAGCATGTGATATGTGACCCCAAGCTTTTGAGCCAACACTCGTGAATGCTAGTATATTTATAGTCACCAAGCTGTTTAAAAGGATTACACACTTAGATACCCATCAAGTATCTTAACATAAGCCCCATCTACCAAGTAGAAAAGATATCATACATACATACATATCCCTTTGGCCCTGTATGCATAATTTTACCTTGAACCTGTCTGTTTTGTTTCTAAAGGTGGCCATACATGGAGAGATCCGCTCGTTTGCCGATGTCGCCAAACGAGCGGATCTCTCCCCGATATGCCCACCTTGAGGTGGGCAATATCGGGCTGATCAGATCATGGGCCCTAGGACCCCACGATCGGATCCTAACGAATAGTAATGGGCGGTCTGATCGCGGGACCACATCAACTAATAGATGCGGCCGCGATCCGACGGGATTTTTCGTCCCATCCGATCGAGATCTGGCCAACTTTCGGCCAGATCTCGATCGTGGGGCCCCATACACGGGCCAATAAGCTGCTGAGTCGGCAGCTTATTGGCCCGTGTATGGCCACCTTAAGGGTCACTTTTTTGTGTCCACTGAGACAATTCTTTTTAAATCCATATGGTCCCCTGAGGCTCCTGGTCCTTGCTGAGGTTACAACTGCTGTGCTGCCTGTTATTACGCCCCTGTACCCAGCTCATACAGGTCTATGCCTTTAAAGAAGGAATGGACTGACAACTGAACCCACAAGGAATTCTTCGATCCAGATGTGTCAGCACCCCAACAAACACACTTACATACTTATGACCCTCAACCACCTCCAGAACAACTATAGCAACAAAGCTTTGGACACCAACAAGCACAGGCAATTGTGCGACACACAGAATTATTTATGCAAAAGAAATTAGGGGACTACAAAAATTAGAGGGTTATCAGATCACGTACTTGTACCCACACACATACTGTACCTGTATATAAATTGTAGCATTTCCAGTGGTGTAACTAGACATTACTGGGCCCCACAGCAAATCATTTTTTCCAGGCCTCCAAAAGGTCTATAGGTTTACCAATTTTTATTGAAATTGTATATGAATTAGGGCCTCATGAGGTCCCTATACCTCCTGGGCCCCCCTGCAGACGCAGAGTCTGCTTCCTATGTAGTTACACCCCTGAGTATTTCCCTTTTTAGGACTCATATGCCCTTAAAATTTGCGAGCACCAGTGCTTCTCCATCTGCAGCACCAATGGTAAACCATATTCCATTGGTATTGGAATTGAGTTAAAAGAGAGGGCTAATCCTATAGCCACTTGTCTGACGATGGCAACATATTAGGTGTATTTTTTATGATGTGAACCCACAGCAAATCCTCTTTGCAACTTATTGTTAAGCTTTGGCAGCGATTCTTGAGTTCAAGGTTTCACATACAGTTTTTTTTTTTAACCATACGAACTTCTTCTGTGATAAGGCGCATCTCGATAAACCTATAATCTGCCCGACACCAGTGTGATATTTAGACCACTTCTGACAAAATCCTCTCTTTATTTTCCATAGCGCTCTCCTTGCATTTTAATCAGATCGTTTGAAAGGGGCCCGAGGTTCCATCTCATTAAATCCCTGAGATTTTCAATTTTGTTGTCTGGCTTAACACACAAGTGTTGCCAAAGTTCATGAGCAATTACTGTATGATGTCCGGTGAAAAAGAGCAAACAGTTCCTATCAGAGCGAAGAAGAAATGGATATTTTTAGAGTTCATTAGCGCACTTATTTAAATTTCACATTTGTCTTTTAATTACAGAAGTGTTTTTGCATTCTGAAGGGATTGGGCTTTCACTCACATGTGAAAACGAACTGTGTGTTTTTGATTAACCTTTGCTTGTTCGCTAATGACACTAAACAGATTGTTCTGATTGGAGTAAGATTCCAGGGTATTTAACCACAAATATTTTTGTACAGGGTTATTCTCAATTGAGAAATTCAGTTGGATGACTAGCAAAATATCTTCAAGGAAAAAGAAAATACAGCAAGTCCAATTGATATGACTTATTATAGAAATAAGAGGTTTTTTTTCAAAATCTGTATATTTTCATTTGCAATAGGTCATGTTGTCTTCTAAAGCAGGTGAATAATTGGTGCTAGTGTGTCTCATAATGTGTCCTATGAAGATGGGAATTTGTACAGGAACAACCTTTAATTTGAAGCAAAGTGATATCTAGGTGTCAATGTTAAGATGCAGCTTTTTGGCCTTAGTATGGGGCCTTTTTTAAGGCCTAGAAGTCCTGTCAGAGGAGGACCACATGGATGTAGTGATGTGGTATTGACAGGTCATCATTATGAACAGATTGTTGACCCTGGACCAAATAATTTGGCTGTCCACCCACCAAACGTTTGGATCTTGCTGAAGAGCTACATTATGACATGACAATCTATTTCAGTAAATGATCTAAACCAGGGATTACCAACCTTTTGAACCCGTGAGCAACATAGAGAAGTTAAAGGAGTTGGGGAGCAACACTAGCATGAAAAATATTCATGGGGTGCCAAATAAGTGATGTGATTGGCTATTTAGTAGCCCCTATGTGGATTATCAACCTACATTATGGCTCTGTTTGGCAGTACACCTGGTTTTTATACAACCAAAACTTGCCTCCAAGCCTGGAATTCAATAATAATCACCTGCTCTGAGGCCACTGGGAGCAACATCCAAGGGGTTGGATAGTAACATGTTGCTCACAAGCTACTGGTTGGGGATCACTGATCTAAACCACCATTTTAATAAAATCTTTCTACTTATAAGGTGTCACATGTTGAGCCTTCACAGCTTTCCTGGAAAAGAATTCACCAGTGAAATGCCAAACACTGTTCTTCTGATGTATATCCCTTAGAGCTGTGATTCCCAACCCTTTTTAATTTTGAGCCATGGGATTTCCAACCCTTTTTACTTTTGAGCCACATTTAAAATGTAAAAAAGAGTTGCCTCCACGCCAGGAATTGAAATTGAAAATAAGCACCATTGAGGCCACTGGGAGCAACATCCAAGGGGTTGGTTAGCAACATCTTGCTCGTGAACCACTGGTTGGGGATCACTGCCTTAGAACTTCTGCTCATGTATTGCTTTCATTGGCTTAGAATGAGCTGCAGAGATTTTTTTATACTCTTATTGTGTCTGACATCACAAGAGTTTGTAACTGTTTCTCTAAACCCATGAACCACAAGTGGTTGTCACTCATTCAATATGTCTTTTCAGCTCATTCCAAAACCAAGGGTTGGGCCTCTTGTTGCAGCTAAAATGGCCTTTACTTTTTTCAAGGAAAAGCTTCCCATTAGATTGTCTGTAGGATTTGTTTCCATTCGTACATAAGTGGTTGGGAGCTGATGTTGGGGATCAATCATGGCTCTCATCACAGTTGTAATTCATCCCAAAGGTGTTTAGTTGGGTTGAGGTTAGTCAAGTTCTTCCACTCCCATCTCTGATCCAAGGATTGGTCCACCTGCTTAAGCAGCCTGGTAAGGCTTTCCACTACATTTTGAACATTGTTGGTTGAGGCTGAGGATCAGTTTTTGAATATGGGATATATACAAAACTAAATTACGATTATATTGATGTAGTTAAAAAAACAGTCCCAGTAGAGCTGATGACAGCCTTGTAGTGTTGGGAAGATGATAAGTTGCAGGCACCACTAGCCTAGGATGACACTTTTTAATTTCTAGCGAGAATGGGAGGGCAAACATGCTTCTGAAAAAGAACAGATTGCTGGAATTTGTAGCTCACAAGAGCTAGAGAAGGTAATGTCACATCTGGAGGGCAGCCTCGATTGTAAGGCACAATTCTCATGACTCCTTGATCCTATTTCAAGGCAGAAGCTGTTGTTACCTCTTTACAGAGTCCAACTAGAGTGCGTCAATTGCTTCCAACTCAACATGTCACTTTCAAATGGTGAAAAAGTCTAAATTAGAATGTATTTGTGAGATTAACAGTTATACGTTAAGTTATATAATAGAGGTAATGTTTGCAGATACCTGTAATTTAAAGGGGATCTAAACTCAAAGAATACCATGATGTAAGCTTACTCCTGTGTTCTCTGAGCAAAAATTCATATGTTGACGTCAATTCATTTTTGAGTTAAATGCCCTTTAAATTGCAGCTTAAGTATTGATGCCTCAAATGGGTGACATGTGAATACTACATGCTGCTCCAGGTTGCTATGGGCTACTAGACCCACAGAGAACTCTTTACTACCTACTTGTTTTTACTTGATATTATATTTGATGTTGCTTTTGTCCACTCGCTTTAAGCTGGTTCACAGCATCCTAGTTATTGTGTAATAAGTTAACATTTATGACTCGGAAGACTGAAAAGTTCCAGGTAAACAAAGTAATTATCCTCTGTACTGCCTGAGATATTCTATTAATGCAAGCTGACCTCTTTCCAGTAATGGCCTCTCTGTGGACCAGCAGAAAGGTTGGGGGTAAACAGAAAAATGAATTCCCTCAACACTGTGAGGCTGATCTGTGATGGATTGCAGGGCCTTTTTAAATTCCTGGAATATCAGCTTTCCTAGGGCTCAACATGCCTTAATTTGCGGATCTGAAAATCACCCCCACCACCTACTCGGTCATCATAGATGCTTTCAGCGAGGAGTTAATGCCACAATAAAGAAAATGGGAACCTGTTTATCCAGGTGCAAGGAACACAGCCAAGAATCATATTCTTTCATATTGCATTTTGTGCCGTCCTGCTGGTTCTAAAACTACCATCGACAATAGAGAGTGATGCCTTTATATTGTGCACCGTAGGCAGACGCTTAGCACTGTTCTCCATTACACCATGCACCCATTAGCACACTCTAACTTGCTTGCCTGAATGATTGTTCTAAAGAGCAAAGACTTTTGCACTTTGTTCTGCCATTAGTAAATAAGCCCTATACTTTTCTTTCAATGTCAGTGTTTAAATGAATGCAAATACCACTGCTTATTGAGTTTTTTCCCTGTGTAGTGTCAAGCAAGTGCATGAGTTGTCACCATCTACAATATATTTACAGATCTGCGGGCTGCAATGTATAGTCTGACCTTGCTGGGTTTGTTAGTCTCTTTCCTAGTTCTTTATTCTCAACCAGTGTTGCAGTGGAATCTCCAGTTGTTAAGTGGCTGCACTACAAACAACAGTAATTGTCTCTCTCTCTCTCTCTGGAATCTGTAAGGGAAGGGGCAAAACCACAAACCATATATTAATTATACATGTCTGAGCTGTACAGAGCAACAAAACATATATGGCAGTGCCAGCATTAGGGAAGGAAATCAGCACTAACATAAATAAGTATATTACATATTGGCTTGTAATGTTATGAAGCGGGAAGAATTTTACATACAGTATATAGGAAGGACGATATTTTTTCCATAAAAGGTGGCAAGCCTATGCCCTAAGGGTAGGGTTGCCACCTGGCAGATATTTTACTGGCCTGGCCGGTAAAAATGATGGTTGATACAAATGTTAATAGGGAAAAAAGATTTATACATAGGAAGGCCGGTATTTTTTTCCAGAAAAGGTGGCAAGCGTAACAGTACTCCTTCCCCTTATTGGGTATCTGTACATAGGAGCAAAAAAAAAGAGTCCTATCGTTGTGGGAGTGGCTTAAATGGTTGGCTCGTCTTTTAAAGGAAAGCTACAGAAGCATTTTATTGCCAATAGATTAGCTGCAATAGTGCAAACTAGAATGTTATATTTATTCCGTAGAATGCTTTACCATACCTGAGTAAAAAGCTCTAGAAGCTCCCTGTTTGTTTAGGATAGCAGCTGCCCTATTAGCTTGGCGTGACATCACTTCCTGCCTGAGTCTCTCCCTGCTCACTTATAGCTCTGGGCTGAGATTACAGCAGAGAAGAGAGGGAGGGAGAGAGAGAGAGAGAGAGAGAGAGAGGAGCAAACTGAGCATGCTCAAGCCCTGCCCTGGAGGTTTAAGATGAAAACAGGAAGTCTAATACAGAAGCCCATGAGTACACAATAGAAGGAAAGAAATGTGGTGTTTCTTTTGACAGAGGACTCAGAGCAGCATTAATTTGAGGGTTTACTGGTATATTTAGGTGGACCTTCCTGATAAAGCTTACTTAGTTTTAACCTTTCCTTCTCTTAGTTAATTTTGAGTAAGCAATAGAATGACCAATTCTAAGATACTTTTCAATTTGTCTACATTATTTATTTGTTTTATCATTTTTAATTATTTTTCTTCTGACTCTTCAGGCTTTCAAAAGGGAGTCACTGACCCCCATCTAAAAAAACAAACAAATGCTCTGTAAGGCTACAAATATAGTTATTTCTACTTTTTATTACTTTCCATTCAGGCTTCTCCTGTTCATATTCCAGTCTCTTATCCAAATCAATGCGTGGTTGCTAAGGTAATGTGGACCCTAGCAACCAGATTGCTGGAACGGCAAACTGGACAGCTGCTGAATAAAATAAAGGAAATAACTCAAAAACCACGAATAATAAAAACTGAAAACCAATTGCAAATTGTCTCGGAATATCACTCTCTACATCATACTAAAAATTAACTTGAAGGTGAACAACCCCTTTCATAGGGAACATTAGTTCCAAGGAACCATGGGAGAAGGGCAGCCATTAGCCAGTTAGTTTACCCAGCATTCCCAGTTAAAGACCTGCCTCCAACCGCCTCAATGCTAACAGGTAGCAGGTAGGCTATTTCCCATTTCTTCTGGAGTTTGAGGGATCTGCCTGAAAAACAGTGATCTGCCTGTAATTTGGATCTCCATACCTTAAGTCTACTTAAAAATAGTTTAGAGATTGAGATATTAAATAACCCCAATAGGCTAGTTTTGCCTCCAATAAGGATTAATTATATCTTAGTTGGGATCAAGTACAAGCTACTGTTTTATTATTACACAGAAAAAGGAAATATTTTTTAAAACTTGTAATTACTTGATTAAAATGGAATCTATGGGAGATGGCATTTCCTTAATTCTGAGATTTCTGGATAAAGGGTTTCCGGACAATGGATCCCATACCTGTACTACTTGTTTGTCAACACAAGCCACTTGCTGATCACCCCCCAGATCGTTTGTCGTAGGTGCCAGTCCCCCAGTACTATGTGCCGAGAGCAAAATTTGTTTTCCAGGGTTTGGGTTTGGGTTTTGTTATTATATTAAAGGCCAAATTCACTGCAACTGACATTCCTGTCCTTTCCTTTATTTATGAACATGGCATTTATACACATGCAGACCTGAGTGAGTATTCAGAGAGAAATAAACCATGAAACATATCATATATAAACATATATCAGTTGTTATGAGGCTCTTCATGGGGTCTGAATCCCCGGAGATTTCAATTCAAATGATTATATATATCATATTGCTGCCTTCTGCCCCCTGGAGAGATCCATTCCACACTTGTTGTCTGCTTTATAAACACTGTTTTGGTTGAATCCGGATAAGTCCTGACTCATGAATCTGTTTAGTAAGAAAGTTGTGTGTGGGATCAGCACCTCACCACAAGCTGCAGCTTTGGGACAATTCCCTGAGGTTTATGATTGGTGGGGAGAGAGCCATTTTAGAACATGAAACTGCTAATTAGTTCAACACATTCAGCTTATTGTATAATGTGTTTAGCTATGTCTGACTGTATAACAGCTCTCCGGGCCGACTGAGAACTGGAAATATCTCCTGGGTTAAAGGAGAACTAAACCCTAAAAATGAATGTGGTTTAAAACGGCATATTTTATATAGTGAACTTATTGCACGAGGCTAAAGTTTCAGCTTGTCAATAGCAGCAATGATCCAGGACTTCAAACTTGTCACAGGGGGTCACCATCTTGGAAAGTGTCTGTGACACTCACATGCTCAGTGGGCTCTGATTGGCTGTTGAGAAGCTAAGCTTAGGGCTCGTCACTAATTATCCAGCAGAAAATGAGCTTCCCCCTGTAATATAAGCTGATGCTACAGGTTTGCTGATTATTAAATTCTGATGCTAATTGCACTGGTTTCTGTGCTGCCATGTAGTAATTATCTGTATTAATTACTAATCAGCCTTATATTGTGACATTTCTATTCTATGTGTACTGTATATTGTGAGTGGGTCCCTAAGCTCAGTAAGCAGGCCCGGACTGGCTGTTTGTGAATACGGGCAAATGCCCGTTGGGCCGCTGCCTGTGCAGTGTAAATGGGCTGCGGGGCAGTGCGCACCGCACCATAACAAAATCAAGGAGCTTACTTCCTCCGGCAAGATCCTCTGTGCGCACAGTAGCAGACGCCAAACAGATACTGTAATTTTCTAAAGTCTGAAGAGCTCACCCCAAGGGCCGCGTATGTTTTCTTTTCTGTTTTTTTTTCACCGTGTCTGGACTGCTGAGGGGGGTGGGGGTTTAAGCAAGTATGCGGAGGAGAGGTGGGACTGAAAGAAGGAGCGTTCTATACGTCACCTGTGTGCTCTCAGCTATGGGACAGATAACTGTTGCAGGTAGGGAAAAAGGTGCCAGTGTATGTCTGTGTTGTCCAGTATTCAGCTGACAGGCAGGATGGATTGCAGACGCTGGTGCTGCAGATTCATCCTCTCCCCCCCCCCCCAGACTATCAGTTCAGAAAGAATCCTGGGCAAGTAAAGAGGATACAAATCATTTTAACCCTTTCCTTGTTAGCAAAAATTGCATTTGTGCCATTTCTGGGGGTATTTATTCACGGAATTCTCACTGTGTTCATCCTGCTTTTACTCTCCTCTGGGGTAGTATACATGGAATTGCAACTGTGTCTTTTGGGTTTTATAAATTAAATTGCATCAGTGTCTTTTTTTTAAAAATAAATGTGTAGCTATCTATATGCAATATTCCGCCCATAGTGGGCATGGTCACAGAACAATTCAGCAGGAATAGTCCCTAAGTTTGCTCATAGTCTGTACAGAGAGATCCCATAAAGCTATGGCAGCATAGGTATTCCTCTGTACTAAGCACAATTCAGCAGGAACAGTCCCTAAGTTTGCGCATAGTCTGTACAGAGAGATCCCATAAAGCTATGGCAGCATAGGTATTCCCTGTACTAAGCACAATTCAGCAGGAACAGTCCCTAAGTTTGCTCATAGTCTGTTCAGAGAGATCCCATAAAACTATGGCAGCATAGGTATTCCCTGTACTAAGCACAATTCAGCAGGAACAGCCCCTAAGTTTGCTCATAGTCTGTACAGAGAGATCCCATAAAACTATAACAGCATAGGTATTCCCTGTACTAAGCACAATTCAGCAGGAACAGTCCCTAAGTTTGCTCATAGTCTGTTCAGAGAGATCCCATAAAACGATGGCAGCATAGGTATTCCCCTGTACTATTTACCATATAACAGGAAGTTTTGAGGGTAGTTCTTTAAAAATACAAAAATACTGTGAAAATGAATTCCTGTGTTGAACTCTATAGAAATAAATAAGTGAAATGAGTAATTATCATGGGACAAAAGGAAAGGTAGTCACTTTTCGTCACCCAGCCTTGGAACCCTGTGCCAAATGGAAAAACTCCATTTAGGGGGCCCTGCCAAAATGGTTCCAATTGGGCCCCACAGTTGGTAAAACCAGCCCTCCACATGGGCCTCTCTGCACAGTCTGCTGTCCTGATATTTTTTTTTACTTATCGGAGGCCGGGACCACCTTTTTTTCGTAATTTTATTGGGGGCCCTGACCACCAATGTTTTATCTATAGCTTGCGTGGGTGGGGGAGCTTGGTTGCCAATGTCACACATATATACAGGTATGGGACCTGTTATCCAGAATGCTCCAGACCTGGGGTTTTCAGGATAATGGATCTTTCCAAAATTTTGATCTTCATACTTTAAGTCTACTAGAAAATCATATAAACATTAAATAATCCCAATAATATAATTTTGCTCCCAATAAAGACTAATTATATCTTAGTTTGGCTCAAGTACAAGCTACTGTTTTATAATTACAGAGAAAATGAAATCAATTTTAAACATTTGGATTGTTTGAATATAATGGAGTCTATATGGAAGATGGCCTTTCTGTAATTTGGAGCTTTCTGGAAAATGGGTTTCCGGATAACCCCCATACCTGAAGTGGGCTGCTTTGATTTTTTTTGCCAGGGCTGCTTTTTAATCCCAGTCCGGCCCTGTCAGTAAGTGACAGTAGCACAGAGCATGTGCAGTGAATCAGCAGAAAAGAAGATGGGGAGCTACTGGGGCATCTTTGGAGACACAGATCTTTACTGCTAAAGGGCTGTGGTTGCCTTGGGCTGATACAGAACCACAAAACATCATGTACAACATTTCTAGCTACTTCTTTAGTTAAGCTTTAGTTCTCCTTTAAACCCTTTCTGTTTTTGCAGAGTTCTTTCAACAGTTAAAGGTCGTTTTAGGCTTGTGGGTTGCCAACATTTTTTAATGATAGGGCCCTTTAAAGATTTTGTGGTTGTTAATGGCACTGCCCTGACCTTGGGGGTCTCACTAACGGTTTCAAGTTTAATGTGTATGGAAATGAACGGTGGTCACTGAAAAGAATAAGTAGATATTCCTTAGTGCACTCTGTCAGTTGTTAGATATCTTCACTATACCATGGTCCCTAAAATACATAAATTTATTTGCCTTGAGTCTTGCCCCCCCCCATCCAACTTTAACTGCCGCCCGGCACAGCTGAGGCCGCTGCCTGTGATTCCGTACGACAGGAGACATTCCGAGAAAAGCTTCTATAATGAGACGGACGCGTTGCTTATGCTTCCTCAAGGCTGCCAATTATTTGTAAAAGACGCAGCCTCAGTTCAGGGGGGAAAGAGAAGGATCAAGGAGTAATGATCTCGGGCTCCTAAAAATACAATAACGCAGAAGATTTTCATCATCGGGAAACCGCTAAATTAGTTTCAGATTTGTACCCAAGTAATATTTATAGCCAAGGTTCAACTACAGTAATTAGATTGGATAGGACATTCGCTTTAATTGGCTCACATGGAGCCCAGAGTACATGTGCTTGCTGTATTGTAAGCGTGCAACTTCGAGAGATTCTGTTGCAGGCACACTTGGCTTTAAAGGAGAACTAAACCCTAAAACGTAAGTGGCTAAAAATGTCATATTTTATATAATGAACGCATTGCACCAGCCTAAAGTTTCAGCTTGTCAATAGCAGCAATGATCCAGGACTTCAAAGTTGTCACAGGGGGTCACCATCTTGGAAAGTGTCTGTGACACTCACATGCTCAGTGGGCTCTGAATTATTATTCTGAATTATTTGCCTTTTTCTTCTAACTCTTTCCAGCTTTCAAATAAACAGATGCTGTGTAATGCTACATGTGTTGTGTACTAATACTTTTTTTATTACTCATTTTTCGATTCAGGCCCAGGGCCGGAACTAGGGGTAGGCAGAGTAGGCACGTGCCTAGGGCGCAAAGCTGGGAGGGCGCCAGGCACGTACCTCCTCTGTCGCCTACCCCAAGTCTGGTTCCCTTCTCTGGCCGACTGTTCGCGCTTTATGCGCTTCTGCGCATGCGCGAATTGGCGCATGCACGCGCGAGCGCAAATTCGCGCATACTAAATAGGCGCTGCGACTGCCGGGCCTGCCTAGGACTCCTGCCCAGCATGGCCCGGCTCTGTTCAGGCCTCTTCTTTTTATATGCCAGTCTCTTATTCAAGTCAATGCATGGTAGCTAGGGTCATTTGGACAATAGAAACCAGATTGCTGGAACTGGAGAGCTGCTGAATAGGGTCTGGTGCAGACTGACTTTTTGTCGACCCACATATCACTACTGTGCCCATTCTCAGGGCCGCAACTAGGTGTAGGCAGAAGAGGCAGCTGTCTAGGGCGCAACGATTAGGGGGTGCTGGGCAGCGACTTCTTCTGCCTACACCCAGACCGGACCTGTCACTAGAGCTGCGCTCCAGAATGCTGCTTCGGTGTATGTATGAAAGCTGTTACTGCGCATGCAAACGTGAGCCCTGCTGCCAAGAGACGGAGATGGGGAGCAAGCTAGCTGGCTGGGCTACCTAGAGCACCCGGCCAGACAGGCCCACCTCTGCCCATTTACACCCCACAATTTTCATCCAGCTTGCACCCCACTTCCAGATAACCTACACTGCACCGATGCATCTTCCTAACACTAACAAGTCTCACTACCCAATTACTACCCAATCAGCAGGAAACAATTCGGACACATACAGACACATACAAAATCCATATGCTAAAAGCATAATAAGCAATTTGAGATGCATTTTACATGGCTTCACAGAGACCTGCACATCATGCAAAATGCATCTCCATTAATTACTCATGAATTATATGGATTTCAGATGCTTCTGCTAATAAATGAGTGCAGAAGACCCCAAAGAGAGACTTTCCAGCTTGAGACTGGTGGGAAGTTTAACTACAGTTTTCATTTCTGATCCAAGACATTCATTTACAAGTTTATATGTTTCATCCCCACTCAGCAAGATAATGGCTGGGAATTCATGTGCTTAATCCCATAGACAAGTGAAGCAGGCCCTTGTCGGCTGGGATCTGAAGGGAATGAAGGGTGCTAATCCGTGGCACCTTTGATATGGCATAGCTGCCGCGCCGCACTTTTTATATTTCCCCAGCTGTCATCATGTGCTGATGTTTCACACCATCTCCCTCCCAGGGGCCTTTAACAAAAGCTCTATAAATATCATTTGTAATTAGGTGCCGCCTCACAAGGGATTCTGGAGCTGCCCAGTGATTCCAGAAATTTGGGAAGGAATCTCCTGTTTTGCATTTCTAAAATTACAAATACATTCACATTGCAGGGAAATTCACACAGCATTTTTTCTAAAATTTGGCTGTTTGGACCCCCCTGGATCAAAGTCAATGCGCTAAAGTGTAGCATGAGAACACCAGTCTCCTTTCATCTCCTTCGCTGCATGTAAAAGGGGCAAACGCAGGTGATTTTCCAATAGTTGTGAGCTCAGGGTCAGACTGGACTGGCAGGACACTGGGAAAAAAGCTGGTGGACCCCACACAAACCTGCTCCTGATCCCTGCCAGATACCTCCAGTGCTCCACTCCAACCCTTGCTCTTGGCCGAAAGGAGGAAGTAGAATAATCAAGGCAACGCAAGTGGAGGGTGGGTATGTGCAGGGGCTTTTTGGTGGAGGTTGCAGATCCAGTGGACCCCACACCCAACACTCTTTGACCTAAATACATATTTGTGCACAATTATATATATTGGTGCCAAACCAGTGTAAGCATTATACGTTAGGGGGCATTTATGCCACCGAGTGTGGCCCCTGCTAAATTGGACACAGTCAGTAATTTTTTCTTAAAGGAGACCAAATGGCAAATTACACTTGGTGGTGCCAAAAGTTATGCACCCTCAAGTGATTTTATTTACTTAACTGATTCCCCAGGCTATTATTCCCATCTGCAGCAATCTGCACCGGCCCGGGGTTCTTGTAGCGAGCACCACGGATCGATCCTTTTCCTGCTTCCTCTGTCTTCTCGAGGCTGCACATGTGCAGTAGAGTGAAGAGCTGAACTTTAACGAAAAAGCCGGCTATTTTGCTCTACTGTGCATGTGTCTGCCCAGAGAATAATCCCAAACTGGTGCAGTTTTCTGCTGTTAGGAGCACCAGCCCGGGGTGTCAGGTAAGTAAATATAATCACTTGGGGGTGCCTACATTTTTGCACCCCCAATGTAAATTGCCTTTCCTTCTACTGTAATGAAAAAATCCTTAATTAAAGGTACTCACACTTCTGTATAGTTAATCCACCTGTTCTCACTCCCCCAGTCTGCTCATACTCCCCTAGTCTACATTGTCCTGGCTCTTGGTCCCCTGCAGATCACACCTCCACTGAGCACAAGCATGGGCGTCAGTGGCGGAACTACCGGGGGAGCAGGGGGTGCGAGCAGGCCCTCAGGGCCCCCCGGCAGTCCGTTCGCCGCTGAAAATGCGGCCAAATGCGGCTGTACGGAGGGGGGCGGGGCCCGGCTGCGCGTCACGCACCAGGGCCTGTCCCCCTCTAGGATCGCTACTGATGGGCGTAACAAGTAGGGATACACCGAATCCACTATTTGGGATTAGGCCGAATCCCTGAATCCTTGATGAAAGATTTGGCTGAATACAGAACCAAAACGGAATCCTAATTTGCATATGCATATATAGGAAAAAGTGGAAAAAATTCTTCTTTTGCGACGAAAAGTCACGTGATTTTCCTACCCGCCCCTAATTTACATATGCATATTTTGATTTGGTTCGGCCAGGGACAAGGATGCGGCCGAATCCGAATCCTGCTGAAAAAGGTCAATTACAGAACCGATTACTGGATTCAGTGCATCCCTAGTAACAAGGCATGCCGGGCCCTACCTGCCAGAAAACTTTCTGAGGGTCTGACACACGCAGCTGCTCCCACCTGCAACCCACGCCGGTTTACAACCCCACTGCAAGCTCGTTCAGGCGCAAGCGCATCAATTAGTAGAAGAAGAAAAAGAGTGTCAGGGAGGGAGATTCAATGCTATAGAGCAGTGATCCCCAACCAGTAGCTCGTGAGCAACATGTTGCTCAACAACCCCTTGGATGTTGCTCCCAGTGGTCTCAAAGCAGGTGCTTATTTTTGAATTCCAGGCTTGGAGGCAAGTTTTGGTTGTATAAAAACCAGGTGCACTGCCAAACAGAGGCTCCTGTAGGTTGACAATCCACATAGGGGCTACCAAATGGCCAATCGCAGCCCTTATTTGGCACCCCAAGCACATTTTCATGCTAGTGTTGCTCCCCAACTCCTTTTACTTCTGAATGTTGCTCACGGGTTCAAAAGGTTGGGGATCCCTGCTATAGAGAAAGCAGACCGATGTCCAGGCCCCCTTTTCCCCCAAGGTGCCTTACTCTAGTTCCAGCCCTCCCGCAGGCCCTTAGGTTATTGTGGAACTAGACCATCGACATGGATATTAATGGAGAGAGTGGCTACTGCTGCTTCTTCTTCCGCAGTCTGCCAGTGCCCCATCCAAAGGCTAACAAGGAGCAATGGCAAATTACATTTTCATTCTGGACTGCATTACATCTGATTTGCATCAAAAGGCAAGCAGAATTATATCATTGACACAACCAATTGACTCATGCTGTAAGTCCCAGGCTGACAGCAGGAGTGATAAGCTCCACTAAGCATTTAGTAGTGATTTCCCTGGGCTAAAAAGGAGAGGTAACTGGAATGCTTAAAAGCCAGAATGCAAAAAATTGCATTGTAAGGAACTTTCCAGTATACATAAGTTTGCATTTTCACTGGTTTTACAGTTATATTTAAATATAATTGCTCTCTGGGGAAACAAGGTAGCAGTTCTCCTCAAGGTTGTTTGATCAATTGGCTTCTGCTACATTGTGTCAGAGGACAAAACCAGCAGTGCAGTAAATACACGTTTGCTCCGCTTCAGATCTGTGGCGATGCAGATGCCCATGATATACTGTTGTGAGGCTGCCGCAAAACTGTACGACTATTGTTCATAAATGGATAGTGTATTTATATGTCTGTCATTCCAAATGAATTCTAACTCCTCCCCTTTTTTTACGATAAATACTGAATGTACCATCAGCTTTGTACTTTGCTGTCGGTTAACAGAGGTTAACTACATATAAATCCTGTGTATTGTGTATATTCGTCATGAATTTAATCTCAAGCTATAGACCTTTTACAGCCAAAGCTATGAATGCGATGCAGTGCCGTTACTGTTAATGCTCGCCGCAATACTTACCCTTGAAGCGGGGTTGAATCAAATTCCTGACGATGGAAACATTGCTTACTGTTATTATATTTTATCATTTCTGATAATTATTTCTTGATCTGTTTTTTCCCTCTAGAATGGAGCCTGCCTATTGCACAGATAATTAGCACTGAGTAGGAGGATACACAGCGGCTCACATTAGCATTGCTGTAATGAGATCTATTTGGAAGCGCCGGCTGCTAGACTGCCTGAGCGGCAACTTTTATCTCGTCGGTGTTAATGCACCGACCAGTATCTAATAGTGATGCTTTTATATGTTCAGCTGTGTAGTTTCCCTTTAAATAATAGGGGACTGAGGGAGGCAAGGGCAACCACATGAACAGCAACTGATGCCGAGACATTCCTATAAGGGTGGTGGCACATGGGGAGAATAGTTACCCAGCGACAACTTTTCTCTACTGCGGTATCATTTTAAATAACATTTTGCCTTAATCACCAGTACTTTACTTGTCTTTGCAGGGTTGTTATACACTGGCTGACCTTGTAGGTATCCATTCAGTTGGCCACAGCTGGGCCAAGTATTAATGGCACCCAAGGCAATACTACTTGGTCTGTGCCCCAGTGTCAAACTGGACTGTCTGGGGTCCATTAGGATTATCACCTTAAGGTCCGTACACCACTTCTTCATGATGCGCTAACATGTTTTCAGCCTCCAACACCACCCCTCCCCCACACACCATACTTTCTCCTGCAATCTGGGTGGTGGTGGGGTGGGAAGTGAGTCTCGCCATCCTGTCACTCTGTATGTCCTTCTTCATCCTAATGGCCCATCCAGTTCTCACTCCCGCAGTCTGCACACACACTCCCTCCAGATCCCACCTCCACTGAGCACGGGGCACATGCCTCCCCTACCCCTTATTCTGGCCCTGCCACAGGCCCTTAGGTCATTGTGCAACTAGACCATCAACATGGATACTAATGGCATCTGAGCCAATGTGAGGAGCAGGCCCGATTTGTGGAAAGGCCACCTAGGCCCGGGCCTAGGGCGGCAGAATTTTAGGGGGCGGCATGATGCCCAACCACACCCACATTGGTTCAGAAACACTTTGGATGCACAGAATATACAATAGTTTTTTAAATTTACCGTGCGCCAATCCCCATTTATCCAGTCCCAATGAAAATTTGAGTGAATAAAAGGGAGTGGACGGGAGCGATGAACGACAGCGGGCCTAGGGGTGCCCACTAGTAAATCCGGTCCTGGTGAGGAGGATCTACTGCTGCTTCTTCTTCTTCCGCAGTCTGCCAGTGCCTTCAGCAGTTATATTTGAACTTATAGATTTCTACAATAGATTATGTAGGGACCCGTAGCCCCTATGGCTTTATTTCCCTACCCTTATTTTTGGGCAGAAGCTCATGTATCTAGTTAAGTATTTGCATACCCAAGTTATTGGCCAGGAGGCGCTGTGACCACACCCTTTGGTATAGTGAGAGAGAAGGGGTGGATCTTCCTCTTTGGCTGCTGGTGTCCTGATCGACTGGTTGTTCCCATTGAGCCTGGGTACAACAAGGCCCAGTGAAGTGTTAGGCCTGGAGGGACCTGCTTCTCTAGTGTCTGAGTCAGGGAGCAGGGAACCCCATGAATGAGGTTACTAAACAGGGTTATTTCTGTCATAGACTCTCTAGGAGAGTAAGGTAGAGAGGACAGATAGTAAGAGCAGCTGGAGCTCCATCAACGATTGCAGTAGGGAGTAGCTTTCCAAGGCTTTTGAATTGCCTAGAGTGAAGGGGGCCACAGTGGATCTCCTGGCACCCATTATTTCTATTTGGTGTAGCAAAGTAGCGTGCGAGTTGTAGTTATACTACTCCACCTGGGAAATCTTCCGTGTAGCGAAGGCCCTAGCCTGAAGTGTTAAAGAGTGTAACCCATGCTCCCAAAACTGGCTGGACATTAACCCCTTTTTAGTCAGATTAGTGTTACAAAAATAAAAGACAAGATGTAATTGTGTTCTTTTGGTAAGTGAACCAGATTGGTCCTGTTTTCCCAGCCCCAAAGAGTATGTTGACCCCATTGAGTGCTGCCTGTCGTTGAATTACGACTTAGGTATAAAAATAGCACATGGATGACTCTACAGGCACTCTGGGTATGTGCAACCTGCACTGTAGTATGAGCAGAAGACTGAAGAACCAAATAAAAACACTGTTATTTTTTTTATATGTTTGTTTCAATTCAATGGCACTAAAATATGATTTTCAATAAAACCAAAGATCCAGTACGATTCTCTGGAATTACAAGAAATTACAGATGTCACGCACAACCAACAAAAAACAAATCTTTAAATGCTCAGAGGAATTTTTCTGTCTTTTCTGAAAATAGTCGCTGTGATTACAAGAGCTGACAACTCCCTGCCGCCCCACCGTAAAAATCGGTCTCTCTCTCTCTTTCCAGCACCGATATGAAGCGCTGATAGGAAAAACACTGTCTCTCATGCGAGAGAGTCCCCAACCCAAGACAATAATATCTCAGCAGCACAGCTAATGACAATATAACTCAGCTAAAGGCATTTAATGCTCTGACAGTCAGTGTTTTCCTGTGGGTCCTCCTTAGTGGAGTTTGTGGCAACTTTGAATAGATCTGAGCCCTGGCAGCAATTTCGGCAGTCACCGTTGTGTGAGTTTTTCCTTTAATGTCATAGAGTTGTTATGTGAGGCTACCAGGGAATGGGCTTCTGATAGGAAAACAAATAAAAAAGGAAAAATTGAAATGAAAAAAATGTTAATTGTTCAAACAAAAAGTGTGAGTGCGACATTTTTGACATGTATTTAAAAGCTTAAACATAAAGTGCTTCATTTCAGAAGGGCATAAAGGCTATGTATTAACAGTACATAACTACATTGTTTTTATGCTTCAGAGCAGCATTGCTGGGTATGGGACCCGTTATCCGGAAACCCATTATCTAGAAAGCTCAGAATTACAGAAAGGCTCCCATAGACTCCATTTTATCTAAATAATCCAAATTTTTTTAAAAAGTTTTCCTTTTTCTTTGTTATAATAAAACAGTCCCTTGTACTTGATCCAAACTAAGATATAATTAATCAATATTGGAAGCAAAACCAGCCTATTGGGTTTATAAAATGTTAACATGATTTTCTACTAGTCTTAATGTGTGAAGATCCAAATTACAGAAAGATCCGTTATCCGGAAAACCGCAAATCCCGAGCATTCTGCATAATAGATCCCATAACTGTATTAAAAACAGAAATCAGTTGGCTTCCAGGTCTGTTCATCGGCTGGCTTCTGCTACATTGTGTCTGAAGTTAGATCCAACAGTGCAGACAGTATAAACAGACAGACAGATTCAATAGCAATTACATTTATAAATAACATTTTAATGAATACATGAATGTGTATGAAAGCTGCATATAATAATTTTTTTTTCATTATGTAATGAAACCAGTTTTTGGGTGAATTTCTCCTTTAAAGACTCGTTATTTGAGATTTTAAATCTGCTGTAACTGGAACACTTTGGGGAAGAAGAGAAGGAATGATTAGCAAAAATCTTAGGAAGAAATCGGGGCAAATTTTCCTGTAGTGATGTACGGGTCGACCCTAAACCAGCGAACCTCCATAATTATAGGCACCGTTGTAAAGTCATGGGGCAAATTCACTAACATGCGAAAATTCGCCAGTGATGGCTTTGCACACATAGCAAAACTTCGTAAATTCGCCTGGACAACGCTAATTCACAAAGATTCGAAGTTGCGCACAGGGTACCGAACGCTGGTGAAATGACGCCAGCGAAATTACGCTCAGCAGTTCGAAGTTACACTAGCGTTGGCTAATTAGCATACGGCGTGCAGTTAAAGTACAATGGCCGTATATTCTGCAGCAAATACATTACACTACACAAGCCCAGGGAACCTTAATAAAATTATATAAACTTGTTATATTGCCCAACACATGTGCCCACTGTATAGTTTAGGTGCCATATATTAGCAAATGTAGGGGGGAAGGAGGATACCCCAACAAATAATTTACAATCTTTTTCAGTCTATCACCCAGTCTATCACCCCTTAAATAGGAAAAAATGTTCAACTTTTTTTTGAGGAACTCCTATCTACTCTATTGCATTTCGCCTGGTCTGAGTTGGCAAGGGCAAGTCTGGCGATAGAGGTAAACTGTCAGTAAAATCAAAAACGTCGTGAATTTGCGTAGTAAAGCTCTTTCTCCAGACCGTAAATTTGCCTGGTGCGAAGTTGCGCCAGAGTCTATCTCCTTGGCGAAATTACACAAGCGAATTTACAACAGCTACCATTAGTAAAGTGCTGAAATGACGTTAGCCACTTCGCCCTTTAGTAAATTTCCCCCATGGAAGAAACCTATAAAAAGGAAAGCCTGGGGGCAGAAGTGGGGCTCAGAAAGGTTGCGGGTGGGATGAACAAATGGAAGCAGTGTCGGACTGGCCCATCGAGATACCAGGAAAACTGCCGGTGGGCCTTTTTTTTATTGCCGCTTTTCACATCTAGTAAAGTCAAACACAGAAATAAATGGATTTAATAGGGTCCCGTTTGTGTCCTGGATGGGCTTGTTGCTCCGTCCCTGAGGCCAGCTCTTTTTTTTTATAAAAATATATTGATTGTCAAGTCTAATCATAGTTAACAGCAAATGGCATTATTACTTTCCAGAGATTTGGATTTTTATTGCTGCCGTTCTGAGCAGTGACCATATTTCTCTCAGCGAGATACAAAATGAGAGGGAAAAATCATTATGTGGTAATTATTCTCCCACTGACAGTTTTTATCCATCGACTGTCAGACATTACTTGATTTTTTTTTTCTTTTAAGGGTTTATATTCATGAGGGCACCTATTAAGAACATGTCAAGTTGTGGAAAAGCTAGCGCCAAGATATGATCCTTGATACCTCCCAGCGGCCTCTATCCCTTGTGGGATTGGCCAAAATAATCCAAAATGAGTCAAACTATACCCCCTGAACATTGCAAGATATATATATATATATATATATATATATATATATATATATATATATATAAATCGCATAAAGCAAATGGTTAAAAAATATATATTTGATTGTTTTAAACATAATGTGCCTCTTTAAAATAGGAAAGAAACACCAGTGTTTTTTCTTTGTTTATGACTTTTTGGCATACAGGATATGATGTCACTGACATAAGATTGAGGAGGATGTAACTTCATTTTATCAGTTCATCAGGTCTACCCTGGTGAAGCAAACTCTGGTGAAAATGGTAACATTCTGGAAAATCCACGCTTTGATGATTTGTGAAGTAACAATCGTTCACCTGGCGAAAGGGCGTGAATCTTCATTAGCACCGAGCTCTTCCGCTAGTCCTTTACGCCTGTTAGTAAATTGGCATCTCCCTGTAAATTGTCTTTTTGGGGAATTTTCGCTAGTAACGGCCACTTCGTAAATTTGCCCCAATGAATGGACACATGGGGCAGATTTACATAGGGTCGAATATTGAGGGTTAATTAACCCTCGATATTCGACTGCCGAATGTAAATCCTTCGACTTCGAATATCGAAGTCGAAGGATTTACCGCAAATAGTTCGATCGACTGATCGAATGAAAAATCCTTCGATTCGAAGGATTTTAATCCATCGATCGAACGATTTTTCTTCGACCAAAAAATTGCCAGGAAGCCTATGGGGACCTTCCCCATAGGCTAACATTGCACCTTGGTAGGTTTTAGGTGGCGAAGTAGGGGGGGTCGAAGTTTTTTTTAAAGAGACAGTACTTCGATTATCGAATGGTCAAATATTCGAACGATTTTAAGTTCGAATCATTCGATTCAAAGTTGTAGTCGAAGGTTGAAGTAGCCAATTCGATGGTCGAAGTAGCCAAAAAAACATTCGAAATTTGAAGGTTTTTTTATTCTATTCCTTCACTCAAGCTAAGTAAATGGGCCCCAGAATGTCATTACTCACACTTCTTACAGTTACAGGTAGAATCTGCATTTTTTCCTCTCAGGTGATCAGTGAGTGACAGAACATGACAAAATGGCGACTTACATCTTTTACTCCCACACTTCTTCCTGTTACAGTTAAAACCTGCATATTTTTCCTGTCAGGTGATCAGTGAGTGACACACAGAACATCACAAAATGGTGGCTTTTACTTCCTCGCTTTTTCCTGTCAGAGGCACCACCTTCCGTACACCTTCTATATGGCAGTTTAATATACACAAATTTGTGTGCATTTTTGCACCTGGCACTGTTCCTGCTTATAGTAAATAAGTGTTAAAATTCTGACCAGCTGCCATCTTCTGGGCGCACAGGTGGCTCTGCAAGGGGCGGTGCTGTATGACGTCTGGGAGGGCAGATTTTTTGACAGAAGATGTGAAATCAGGGCAAACCGAGGCCTAAATGTGTAGACGAGGTTGCAAGGAAAGATTGTTACAAATTTACCGCAACACAGAGCTGTCAACTGTCCCTGGGAGTTATGCGGGACGCTAGCTCGCAGACTAAAAATGTTCCCGGGTTGTCAGAGGACATGACATCAGTAGAAGTTACGTCACGCACATGTGCAGAACCTCTCGTGAAGCCAAAATCACTCTGCCCATGCACACTTCATGCCATGGACCTCACTGAAATCTTCTGCACATGTGATTTTTGCCTGGAAATTGGTAGCAATCATCAGAAATTGGGGGAATGCCGCAGAGTGACGGGAGACCAAGGGAAAGAGCTGAAATTCTGGTAAATCCTGAAAAAATCAGGGGGAGTTGACAGCTCTGGCCGCATGCATTGGCATTACAGGTACATTTGTAATACCAACCCCAGCCTTGGTAGACTGGTGGCATCCCTGCCTCTTGTCTAGGTCTGGCTGCGCAGAAGAAAATGCTCTTAAATACTGCCCATGTGCAGTAACCCATAGCAACGAATAGAATGTTGTTAAGCAGGTGACCAGTAAATCCTACCTGCTGATTGGCTGCTGCTATGGGTTGCTGCATCCTTGCAAATTTAGTGTCTTTTATTAAACAAATCCATAGGTATTTTGGATTGGAGGCAATCCATTGGGCATTATTCCCTATACTTAACTAAGGGTGACACACGCTGGCAGAGAATACTCCAGATCATAGTCAGGCCCTTCCATTCCATATATGTGTGCTTTGACAGGACTTCAGTGCATAAGGAGCAGATTTCAGCGAGAAACAGAGTTGTAACACCACCACAAAACTCTACAAAGTGCCTCTTACGGCGCCTGTTGATTTCAATGGGAAACTCCTAGAACCTATGGCACAGAGGCTTTTCAAGTAAAAAATACTGACAAGCATTTTGGGTCTGAATCTGCCTGTTTTTTATTTAAGTGAACAGTAAGTGCAGGCAGGTCCGGATTTGTGGGAAGGCTACAAGATTTTAGGGGAGTCATGCCCAGCCGTATCCTAATTTTTCCCGAAGCACTGGGGACATGTAGGAGATCTGACAACTCTTTAAATATCCTGCTTGCCAAATCCCCAGTAATCCAGCAGAAATCTGTACATGTTAACAAATAAAATGGGGGAGAAAGGAGCGGTCTTAGGGCCACCTGGCCTAGGGGTGCCCATCATATATCCGGGTGTGAGTGCAGGATGGGGGTTTTGGCTTTTTCCCAAAGGCTGAAATATGTCTGTATTGTGTCTTTAACAGTACCGCTACCTTCACAGTAACGCTACCTTCAAACATGTTCATCAAACACAATTTTATTCTGAATTCTGATCAATCTGCAGTCACCCAGGTGTGAGTATTACTGGTACATCATACATACAGCGCCAGTTGTTGGCCTTTCAGATAAAAACAGCTAGAAATTCCAGTCGACAACTTTTCATCCATCCCGACAGCCAACACTGAATTCTTATCTCGTTCGGCAGTGATCTGATTAGATTTTTTTTTTGTGTGTGTGTGTGTGTTCTCGTTTTACTTTTCAGATCTTCATCATCCACTGAGCCATATCCCATTATACTCAGGAGCTCTGTAAATTCGCTATGACACGTTTCAGCAAAGAGTTCAGTCATTCTACTCGTCTCGCATTCGATAATGAGTCTGAAAAGCAGATTATGTAAAAAAAAAAAACTCAAAAAACATTGCTCATAGAATTCAAAAGGGTGGGAGCTGGCTGTTTTGTTGAGTTTGCATGGAAACTTACCCTGTTAGGCAATATCATCTCTGTCATTATGAAACATGGGGGGATCCCACAGTTGAACAGAGTGGACTTTTGGGCAAAAAAAATCTTTTTTTGTCATTTTCTATCATGAGGCTGGGAGATTTCTTCTTTCTTTTCACCCCTGTTCCTAGTGATTCTTTTCCAGAGTAAAGTCTCTCCCAATTGTTCATTTAAGGGGGAGTTGGGGAGTTTATCAGAGAAATATATATATATATATATATATATATATATATATATATATATATATATACAGTGTCGGACTGGGCCCAGATCCGCTACTTAGTGGGGCGGGCGCGACCCCACTTTGTTTGGGGTCGCGGTATAATAGAGTAACTGCGCATGCGCATAAAGGTAGCGCCGCGCGCCTGCGCACAAACACGGCACCGCGCGCATGCGCACTAGTCCCCTAAAGCACTCCAGAGGCGGTAGCGGTGGCCGGAGGGGGCCCTGGGGCAGTAGCCCCGGTGGGCCCCACGCCTCCCAGTCCGACCCTGTATATATATATATATATATATATATATATATATATATATATATATAACCAAAGGAATGGTGCACTCCGTAGACAAAATTAATACCTGGGTGCCAGCATGGGAAATAAGCAGTGAAAAAGGATTGCGGCACTCACAGGGTTTTAGTGAAAAAACAAAAAATGTTTTATTATTAAGCCTCAACATTTCGATCCCCCACAGGGATCTTCGTCAGGAGCAAAAACTGGATGTTTGTTTGTTTTTTCTCCTGACGAAGATCCCTGTGGGGGATCGAAACGTTGAGGCTTAATAATAAAACATTTTTTTGTTTTTTCACTAAAACCCTGTGAGTGCCGCAATCCTTTTTCACTATGTATGTATATATATATCATCATCATCATCATTTATTTATATAGCGCTGTCAAGATACGCAGTGCTTTACTGCAGTTATAGCAAACAGGGAATAAATGGTGGATAACAGACAAGGATTACAGAGTACAATAGGGTTTACAAACTAAAAGGTTAGGGTACAATTGAGACATTATATATATATATATTACGCTGCCATTAAACCAATGATTACCTATAAATATAACTGATAATATATTTTGGTGTGCTCCTATATGTTTGTAGATGACGTACAAGATTATGGTGATGGTTCCACCAGAGAATGCTGGCTGGAGATCATTCTTAGCCGCAGCTGAAAGTAACATATTAAAGAAATTTCAGCGAATAAAATAACAATTGAAACTGTTATTTAAAGTAAACTCCAGATTATACAATCAGCAAGAGGTTTGTTTTCGGAACGTAGGATCCCGCCAAGATGTTTGCCTTTTTCTGATGTTCCTTCTGGTGTTACACGAGACCTCGGTGCATTTAGACGAGCGTTCCCTGGGCAGATTAACACATAAACAGATACTTGACTCCCCTTAATCAGGAATCCGCTTCAAATCAAATGAGTTTATTTCAGATGTGCACATCAGAGAGAGAGAGGCAGAACGCTTCACTGCTGAGGCACCAAACATTTTACATAATTTTCCTTTGAATGTTCCAATGTGCTGAGTTGACAGTAAACATGAAGCCGCGTTCTATTGCTTCAACATGTTGGCTATGGTGGGATTAAGATTAGCTACTCTAAACACTTTCTTGATTGTCTTGGACACTCAACAGTCTGGAACCAGAGCCATGCTGTCTAATTGCCATTCCCTGGATTAGAGTGTAGCATGCCCCCTAGTGGACTAGACAGTTATAGATAATATAAACCTTGGTTAAAGGAATACTGTCATGGGAAAACATGTTTTTTTCAAAACGCATTAGTTAATAGTGCTACTCCAGCAGAATTCTGCATTGAAATCCATTTCTCAAAACAGAAAACAGATTTTTTTATATTCAATTTTGAAATCTGACATGGGGCTAGACATATTGTCAATTTCCCAGCTGCCCCAAGTCATGTGACTTGTGCTCTGATAAACTTCAATCACGCTTTACTGCTGTACTGCAAGTTGGAGTGATATCACCCCCCCCAGCAGCCACACAAAAGAACAATAGGAAGGTAATCAGATAGCTGCTCCCTAACATAAGATAACAGCTGCCTGTTAGATCTAAGAACAGCACTCAATAGCAAAAACCCATGTCCCACTGAGACACATTCAGTTACATTGAGAAGGAAAAACAGCAGCCTGCCAGAAAGCATTTCTCTCCTAAAGTGCAGGCACAAGTCACATGACCAGGGGCAGCTGGGAAATTGACAAAATGTCTAGCCCCATGTCAGATTTCAAAATTGAATATAAAAAAATCTGTTTGCTCTTTTGAGAAATGGATTTCAGTGCAGAATTCTGCTGGAGCAGCACTATTAACTGATGTGTTTTGAAAAAAACATGTTTTCCGATGACAGGATCCCTTTAAATGCATCTGTATCAAACGCTCATGTCTAAGAGCCATCATGAAAATCATTATGGCAGCTCCAACTGCATTATTATAACAGCTGGAGCTCAGGGTTTCTTTACAAATTTTGTTTCGGCTTTAACATTTATGAGCCATGATGAATGTGTTAGAAATTATGACTGTGGGGCTGGCTTGGTCAGGAAAGATGCTACATTAGATAGCTTTAAGAAGGAGTTGGATGGTGTTCAGCAAGTGAGGGAATACAGGGTAATGGAAGAATTTCGTAGTACAAGTTGATCCAGGAACTGGTCCAATTGGCATTTTGGAGTCAGGAAGGACTTTTTCCCCCTTTGAGGCAAATTAGAGAGGCTGTATGGGTATGTTTGCTTTCCACTGGATCAACTGGCAGTTAGGCAGGTTAACATAGAGTTAAACGGTTGAACTTGATGGACGTGTCTTTTTTTTCAAACTAATTTACTATGTTACTATGATGATCATTATATCATTTCCATAATTACGATTAAGGACCATTACACACTCAAGTTCAAGGTGGTAAAAAGTGGAACGATACCCCCTGTGGTGTCTTGTATGACTCATGAACTCTTAAAGGGGAACTATACCCAAAAAAATGGTTTTTAAAAACATTCAATTCCAATGTGTGCCATATAAGCAACGTTTTAGTACAGCTTGCGTCCCCTTTCGTTTTAGAGAGGCTAAAACTGTAAGTAATATAAGATGGCCACGTGGCTGTGGATTTATTGATGACAGTGGGACAATATGAAGGAGAAAGAGAGTCGGCAGAAGGCGACTTTGATAGATATTGCTTCTCACTACCTGTCACACATACAAGCTCGGGGAAATTGGCTTTAGCAGAACTGCTATTGTTTTTCTTTTTCGTCTCTTTTTTTTCTCTCTCTTTGTGCCTTTCGTCTGGTACAATAGATATCTTGTCAGCTCTTGTTTAGAAACCCGTTCTTTGCGATTCCCCAGGCCTGTGATTTCGGAAGACAACGTCGCTAGACGGGGACCGAGCATTTCAAACGATATTGAAGGTGTGACACTCTGTCTTTGACCTAAACACTGCGTGTCGTGTCTCAGCCGATATGGGGCGGCGCGGCTAAAAATGACAGCAATGTGTCCGGCTGAAGTAAAAATTGACTTCACATGTTATATCAGGAGACTGTTCAGTTGGTTCCATTGTGAGGCAGGTGCCTGTGGTCTCTACATGTCACTTACAGGAGCTCTTACTATTAAGAGCTGAACGTATATTTACATTAAATTTAATTTTATTATCCTTCACACCGACAAACTACTCCAGGTGCCGTTGGTGGGTTTAGCTATTAATAAGCAGAGCAGGACAGACGTTTGTTAGTGGTACGAACATGAGAGAGAAATTATTAAGCACGGTACCAGTATTAGCAGAATTGATTTCTCCTTTACCTTTACAGTGCCATCCTGTTAAATTAGTGTGTGCCACACAGCCAGCACTTCTTTTCATTATTTCTGCGCACTTGGAATGGTGCCAACACTGCTTTTATATCTTCGCTTAAGCTTAGAGCATATGCGCACAACTTTGATTAAACTTTTGCGGGGGGAAGTCTTAGAAACTGGGGGATTCGCTTATAGTGGCGGGAGACCGGAGGGGGGAGGGGAAATTGGGGGAGTTAACAGCTCTGCCTTTGTCACTGTGATGACATAATTGCCTGTATCCCAACCTCATTTGATGATGTCACTAGGCATATATTTCCCCTTTCTTGTGATTAGGGTTTCCACCAGCCTAGATGGTTAAACACCTGCCGAGGTCTGGTCCAGTATTTCTGGCAATGTAATTTTGTAATAGCCTTTGGTTGTGCAAGGGGTGGGGTGGTCCAGCCCTCTTAAGCCTCAATCCACCCCAGTGTACTCATTCTCTCCCCATATCAGTGCAGAATCCGCTTATGATCCACCTATTACATCATCTCTTTGCCTCATTTGTATCACCCTTCCCCTTTGTGTCACCACCCTGCCCCAATTTTTCACTCCTACCTACCCCCACAGCCTGTCGAAAAGAACATTTTCAAAAGGCGTCAACCCTACTGGGGATGTTTATACATTATAACCCCTACCCAAAGATGACTCTGTTGCAACTAAAGGTGGTGGGTCTGACACATGAATCCACTCCCATTACATCATCTCTTTGCCTCATTTGCATCATCACCCTTCCCCAATTTGTTACTGCCTGCATACCCACCACATTTTGTCAGATAACACATTTTCAAAAGGTGGCAACCCTAATGGTGATGTTTCTTCATATGCCCCCTACCAAAAGATGGCTCTGTCACCACTAGAGGTGGCGTTTCTGATACATGAATCTGCTTGACCCACCCATAACATCATCACTTTGCCTCATTTGCATCAACACCCTAATCCTTTTGTGGGTCTGACATGTATTTAAATACACAAAAACTTTGGCCTGAGTTGGGTGCAGGCCTGAAGGGGGAGGGCATAGGTAGGGAATCACTACTAGACAGTCAATCTTGCCAATTTGCCACAAACTTTTTATCCCTTCCAATTGACTGGGAGAGGACTGCATTAAGGGTCCATGCCCGACTAGATTTTCAACCCTGTCCAGAAGATGATTTTTGGGCAGGTCAATCTGCAGGCACCATATATGTATTAATAAGTTGGGGACTAAGTCTCGAGAGGCCCAATTTTATAAAAGGTAATTTGCATGCCTGAGATGCAGGGCTGTATTTGCACATATTGATACTGATCTGCTGATAGAATTCTCTCAGGCCGCACATGGCTGCCAATATGAAAGTACTTTCTCCCCCAAAGACAAATTTGATTTCCCGTCCATATGAAGCACAAGACAAATGCATTTCATGAGACAAGATATGATGTCAGAGATATAGCCAGCAAGGAAACAAAATCCATTATATATCATTGCATACAAATCAAAAAATGATTTAAATAAAGTGATTTATTTCTCAAGCCCTGCACGTCCTTGGTGCATTAATATCTAATCCTGTATATCATTTTACTCACACTTGATCTAAAATTCTAGTCACGCGGGACAGTTTATTGAGCTTGTGAAGATTATACAAGTGTATTGATCATAGCTCAGTACTGGTATATCTTATTGTGGCAATATCATACCACAGCTGTCTGACAAACTCAAGTATTTGCCACTTTAAAAAAAAATATTGCTCCATTTGAATGGGTGGGTGGTTATTTAAGCTTCAATTAACAGTATTTTGGACATCTAGAACAAGTGGAGGGTCCACCATATTTAGCCCCTCTGTAGTGTCCAAAAGATGGACCCTCTATGCTCTGCTATGGCCCATATACTAGAGGACCTATTAGGAAACATAACTTCTCATACTAGAGGACCTGTTATGAAGTAGACCTTCCCATACTAGGGGACCTATTAGGAAGCAGACCTTCTCATACTAGGGGAATTGTTAGGAAGTAGACCTTCTCATTCTAGGGACATTTTAGGAAGCCAACATTCTCACACTAGGGTACCTGTTAGGAAGAATACCTTTTCATAAAAGGGACCCAATAGGAAGCAGACCTTCGCATACAAGGGGACTTGTTAGGTAGCAGACCTTCTTATACCAGGGGACCTTTTAGCTAGCAGACCTTCTCATACCAGGGGACCTGTTAGGAGGAAGACCATCTTATGCTAGGTGATCCACTAGGAAGCATACCTTCTCATACTAGGGGACATGTTAGGAAGAAGGCCATCTTATTCTAGGTGATCCATTAGGAAGCAGACTTTCTCATAATAAGAAACCTATTAGAAAGCAGACCTTCTCATACTAGGGGACCTGTTAGGATGCAGACCTTCTCATAAAAGGGACCCATTAGGAAGCAGACCTTTTCATACAAGGGACCCATTAGGAAGCAGACTTTTTCATACTTGGGGACTTGTTAAGAAGCAGACCTTCTTATACCAGGGGACCTTTTAGCTAGCAGACCTTCTCATACTAGGGGACCTGTTAGGAAGAAGACCATCTTATGGTAGGTGATCCATTAGGAAGCAGACCTTCTCATACAAGGGACCCATTAGGAAGCAGAATTTCTCATACTAGGAGACTTGTTAGGTAGCAGACCTTCATATACCAGGGGACCTTTTAGCTAGCAGACCTTCTCATAAAAAGGGGACCTGTTAAGAAGAAGACCATCTTATGCTAGGTGATCCATTAGGAAGCAGACCTTCTCATACAAGGGACCCATTAGGAAGCAGACATTCCCATACTAGGGGACTTGTTAGGAAGCAGACCTTCTTATACTAGGTGGACTTGATGGTTTGTTTTGCTTGTATATATTGTATTTTTTCAACTGTAAATTATTTAATGAAGGCATTACACCTGCCTTGACTAATGCAATATATATATATATATATATATATATATATATATATAAATATATAATGGATTTTGTTTATGTTTTTGATTAATTTATTTGTGGTGCGGGTACAACTTCATGTTCTCTGTGTTTTATCTGAGTGATTGATACATTTCAGATGTGCTGACTCAGGGAAAGAAAATTCTCTAAAATACTTTTCAGCTGTTTGGAACATAACAGCACAAACAGCAAAAAAAATTCATCGAAAGAACAGATTATATGCTTGGACTTAAATTCTTTCCCAAACACGCTTTAAACTGCTGCGTCTGAATTTTATTTTGCTGCTGATTCAGGTATACAAAAAAACTACCTGATACACTGTTGTATGATATATATACACAGTATATTAAATGATAACATCCTGCTACCCGGTGTTACTGTGGAGGTGAGTAAAGCACTGACTAAAATGCACATTAGCTGGGACTTTGTAATGTTTTATGTAAAGATTATATCATTTAGCCTTCTATTAGAACAATACCTGGAGATTGTTGACTAAAATAATGAGGTCATTTGTAAATGGAATGATATGGGAAGTTTAATAATAACACATTGTGTAGATTTTACTCCTATATAAATAACAAAACAAGTAAAAAAAGACTGCTCTGTTTCTTGGCTTGAGAGCAGCCATGTTGTTGGCTGGGGGCTGGACTACAACTTTGCTCCTCCCTTATTTATACCCCCAAGTGTTTGAAGCTGATGTCTCAGTACATTTCTGATTACTTATGTTGTTCAGATGCGGGGCAAATAAATATATTAAGAGCAGGGACAGCATTTGCCTAGTAACCTGGAGGTATTTTGGTTGCTTCTTCTTACATCAATTGTATTTTTAGGAAAGAAATTAGACCTTTTAGGTTACTGGTCCTACTTTTATACTTTCATTTAATAATGACAAGTGCTTTCTCTGTGCAGGGGTGTGTGATATTTTCTTATTTGGGAAGGCTAATTAAAAATATAGGAATCATCAGAAACAATTAAGTTAACAAGATGAAAATAGTGAGGAGGCATACCTCCCAACTGTCCCGTTTTTAGAGGGACAGTCCCTCTTTTGACAGCTCAACCTGCAGTCCCTCGTTAGTACTGGAAAGTCCCGTTTTTCCCTGCAATGAACAGCCAGAAAAAGAAACAATGTTTCTAACTAAATTAGCTTTTGGCAGAGAGCCCAGAACAGCCACAGCAGCAGATAAGATACTTTTGTAACAATTTTGAGATAAGCACATAAGTAATTGTAACAATATAAGATAACAGGTCCCTTTGGAGAAGCTTAAGGGGCAATTCACCTTTATTAGCAAAACTGTAATACTTGGAAAAAAAAAACAAAGAAATATGTTCAAACTTTCATAATCTGCCAAATTATTTAAAATGAACATGGTAATTATGGGCTGTGGCTAAAAAAATTCCCTGCGCTACACGTGACAAGTTTTTTGTCCCTCTTTTTATTTCCATAATGTTGGGAGGTTTGAGGAGGTGCCTTCAAACTACAGCTGAACATACATGTAAAGGCAGTGGCCAAATCAGGCTTGATGAGAGCCCATGCAAACCCTTCATGAGAGACCCACATCAATGGCCTTATTCCGTTTTCATACAACAGGATTTTTAACCCAATCAGATGCTAAAATAGCCTTGCTCCATCTGTAGTTGCCATCATTGCCAGGAACATATGGGGACATGTTTTGCACATACAAAAATAAAGTAAAACTGGCAGATTATAGGCAATACCTGCCCTGAGTGACATGGTTATAACAATATAACTGTATAATAGGAGAGAGGAGTATTAGAGGGAGAGCAAGCAATGATTTCTGGACATTGGCTTATTGAAGAACCTGTAACTTCAGTTGAGAGTCATCACCTGGGACCTGGGAATTATCTTTGCCATAACAACACAAAGAAAGGAACCAGAAGGTTCTTTGCAGTCTGTAATGTAACTGATATCTCACCGTAGTGCATCCCTGGAGCAGTATGGGGTTTAATGGGTACATTATAATTATCAATTAGAAAGCTAAAAATAAAAGTTTTGCAGAGCTTTAACAGCAGTTTCAGGAGGAACTTTAGCCGTCTAATGGTTGGTTCAGCACTCCAGGACTTGGCAGCAGTATATAATGGGGCTGATAATGCCTCTGACATCTTTATGTGCCTATTAATAAGGCAGGAGTGGTGGATACTGCAATAACAAGCGGATGCAGTTCAGTGCCCCAGAGTGCAATCACCTGGGCAGGGAGTTGGTGAACGGGATGGAGAGAGGCAGAATAAGGAGGTTGCCAGCTGTGTGGGCTGGCAGGCTGCTACAGGCAAGTGGCAAAGGGGTTCTAAATTGATTCCAGCCTTTGTGCTGCCTGCTTCACCTCAGCTCAAATAAATTCTGACTGATTGCAGGACAGATTGGATTCCTAAATAATGCAGAGCTTCTCCTTTTCATGCCATGCATTTCCAGTGTATTTCTCTGCCACTAGGGCAGTTCCTGCTGAATTGTGCATAGTACAGGAGAATACCTAGGCTTGCATAGTTATTTGGCATCTCTCTGTATGAGTAAGCATAGGATAATACAGTAATTGCTGGCATAGATTTCAGTGGTCCTGAAGCCCACCAGGGCTACTAAAAACACCTGGCACCCATAACCAGACCCTAACCTACTCTCTCCTAACCCAGGGCAAATCGGTGTGTTGCTATCTCTTATACAGCAGCACCTGACCTCTCTGTGTCTGACCTCATCAAGACAAGAGTAAAGTCCAACACTGTGTCTGTTCTGGATATGAACAAACTTATGGGGTTGTTCCTGCAGAATAGGGTTTACTATAGGGGGAATTCCATTGCTGGCTTATCGTATCTGTCTGCATTAGGCCCTAATATGCTCATATATTTTAAGATCTTTTTGCTTGGCAAGGTCACTAAAAAATGGATCTATCCCACAATATTCCCTGCAAACGTGGATGATATTTGACCAATATATCACAAGCACCGCTTCAACGAGCCAATGCAGTCCTCGATCCAAAGTGAAAGTCAAACCTGCCTGATCTACATCTGCCCAATTTTGGGCAAATATCGGTCAGGTAGCCCTCGTAGGGCCCTATACATGGGCAAGTAAGCTGCTGACTTGGTCTAAAGGACTCGAATGGGCATCTTAAATCTGCTCATGTATGGCCACCTTTGCTGTCCCTCCAATGAGGAGCACCATGGGAAGTTATAAGGAAGCGTGAGGCCATATAGACTGTGGCAGTTTGCTAAAAGTGTTGCTGAACCTGTAGCACTTCATAGAACCTTGGAGAAATATAATTTCTTCTTGACTTGTCAACCATAGTTTCAGATAACTATTCAGAGCCAAGCCTTCGCTGTGTAGTCGTGCGGTGAGGCAAGACTCAATCCTCCAATTCCCAGCCTCTGATTCATGATTGATTCCATTTTGCATGTAGTGCCACTCAAGACAAATTTGACCACCTAACACTTTTTCAGAATCAGATAAGTATATAGAGGGTGATACAGCACATTATATCAGGTTTTTTATTAACATGTACAGCATGGCACTCTGTTTAAAGCACACATGTAGCCAGAGTTACCCTATAGGGACATGCCTGGCTTTCCTAGACTGCTTGAGAGTGTCAGGAAAATTGAATTCCTTTTTGGATAAAGGTGGTTACATCTCTACTGATGAGACCTGTTGACTTGGTTTGAGGGCCCCAGAGTCATGGCGGCCACCACATCCATTGTGATTCACAGAGACTGCCTATCTAATGAGAATTAGGTATGCACCATTATACTTGAATTTCTTCTGCATTTCTCCTGATTCACCAAGTGTAGTTTACAACGCTGTTTAGTCCTACTGTCTTTCTCAGCTGAGCCTCAATGTAATATTGGAGGTAAAAGTTAATGAGCACAAAGCTTCTTCACGATAATTAGGGTTTGCCAGTGATTCTAAAAAACAACTTGAATTGTATTGCTGAGATAGTAGATAGATACTGTAGATATATACTGTAGATAGCTAGATGATAGATAGATAGATAGATAGATAGATAGATAGATAGATAGATAGATAGAAGATAGATAGATAGATAGATAGATAGATAGATAGATAGATAGATAGATAGATAGATAGATAAGTAGATAGATAGATAGATAGATAGATAGATAGATAGATAGATAGATAGATAGAAGATAGATAGATAGATAGATAGATAGATAGATAGATAGATAGATAGATAGATAGACAGATAGATAGATAAGTAGATAGATAGATAGATAGATGATAGATAGATAGATAGATAGATAGATAGATAGATAGATAGATAGACAGACAGCCAGACAGATAGATAATAGATAGATAGATAGATAGACAGATAGATAGATAAGTAGATAGATTGATAGATAGATAGATAGATAGATAGATAGATAGATGATAGATAGATAGATAGATAGATAAGTAGATAGATAGATAGATAGATAGATAGATAGATAGATAGACAGACCATCCAACATCCTCATATATAATATAATGATAGACCCTGTTGGGAAGTCCTGTCTCCACAGCCCCCGATAGACTGTATTTAGGAGTAGCAAGGAGAACTGGTTAAAGTACTTTTATCTGAAGATATTTGTCGCAGCTCATCTGCTCAAATGAAATTCTGCCAACACCTTTGCCGAGTTCAGGAACATGCGGCATCTTGAATTTGCTGCTCCATGTTAAACTGATATTTCATTAGCTTGCATGCCAGGGAAGGTGAGAAATTATTCCTTTCATTTAAACAGATGTTTGGTTTCTTGCTGAAGCAAAGATAAATCTAATGGAAACGGGAGCCTCTCCAGCTCATTGCTTCAACAATCTCCATTAAAATGTTTTATGTGACCTATGGTAGCAGTTTGTGGGGGTTCTTCAGACTTGGAAAATTCTTCTCAATTTTTCTCAGTGGCCGAATTTAATGGCAAAAGTAACCTGAGAACTTTGGACAACTCTCAGGAATTCTCTTGATTATTTTTTATCAAAAAAGCGCCAGCAGCAAGATGCAAGTTAATTGAATAATCAGCGAAAAACATGTGGTCAGCAGGAGAAAAGTGATGTTTTTATTGAGATTGAAAGAATTTTTTTCTCAACCCTTTATCAGCTGGCCCTTAAGTCTACTTTAGGTCTACTATGTCCAAACCTAAAAACGATTGGCTTATTTATCTCTGTTGGCATTAGCATGCTTGGCTTTGTGAATTGAATGGGCATGTCCGAACTAATTTACATGTTTGCCACGAATCAGACCAAGCAAGGATATAGATAGACCTCATAGTGCCTACTATCATATTTATGGAGTCGTGTGTTTTCAGGTTTCAGCACCTGGAGATAAACAGTGAGTTGTTCATGGATATGTTTAGATCTTCTGTACAAAGTAACATAGTCATTTAGGTTGAAATGATCTTGAAACCTGCCTAACTGCTAATTGATGTGTAAGAAGCCAGAAAGCCCAACTAAAGCCTCTCCGATTTGCTTCGGCAATTGGACTGGTACCCAGGTGCATACGCTTACATTTATAACATTTAGGGCTGTTACAGACAAGAATTTTTAGCTGCGCTCCCCTGCGCTCCAGTTTCATGCGGTCAGCCGCAGGAAAAATGTAACATGCTGCGTCCCAACCTGCGTTCCGCGCTGACATGCGTCTGTGTGAGTACAGCCACATTGAAAATAATTCAGTGCGTCTACTCCTGCGCTCTCCAGCGGCTGAACGCTTGAAACCAGAACACAGGGGAGCGCAGCTAAAAACGTTCGTCTGTAAGAGCCCTTGAGTTGATTTTTTTTAGCATATACAGGTATGGGTTAGTTATCCCGTTATGCAGAAAGGTAAAGGCCATCTCCCATAAACTCCATTTTACCCAAATAATCAAAATTGTTAGAAATAATTTCCTTTTTCTGTGTAATAATAAAACAGTAGCTTGTACTTGATCCCAACTGAGATATAATTAATCCTTATTGGAAGCAAAACCAGCCTATTGGGTTTATTTAATGTTTAAATGATTTTCTAGTACCGGTAATTGAACAGTCATATTCTGTTATGCAGCAGCTACTACTGTCACTTGAATATCCTTCCGCATCTTTGTTGTACCTCTTGTCTTTCTTTGGAAACGCTGGTTAATAAAAAATTTTAAATTAAGATCCAAATTATGGAAAGATCCATTAAATGAAAACCCCAGGTCCCAATCAATCTGGATAACAGGTCAAATACCTGTACAGGCTATTCTCAGAGCTGTACAGACTATTCTCAGGGCTTTTTTTTATATATAGGCACCCGAGGGCCAATGTCTAGGGCATTTTTTAATTTCTCTTCAAAATAACATATAAAAAATCCCCCCAGGCGCCGCGGAGACAGGGCCCAGTTTGGAGTGCCGGAAGTGACGTTTTACCGGAAGTGACATTTCGCACCAGACCTAAATACATCCAATACAAGGGATTCTATCATGATTTTTATGCTGTAGTTTTTATTTCTAAAATTACACTGTTTACACTGTAAATAATTCAACAAGTGTATTTATTTAGTTGTAATATTGGTGTGTAGGTGCATCTCAGGTCATTTTGCCTGGTCATGTGCTTTCAGAAAGAGCAAGCACTTTAGGATGGAACTGCTTTCTGGCAGGCTGTTGTTTCTCCTACTCAATGTAACTGAATGTGTCGCAGTGGGACTTGGATTTTTACTATTGAGTGTTGTTCTTATATTTACCAGGGAGCTCTTATCTTGTGTTAGGGAGCTGCTATCTGGTTACCTTCCCATTGTTCTGTTGTTAGGTTGCTGGGGGGGGGAGAAGGGGAGGGGGGTGATATCACTCAAATTTGCAGTACAGAAGTAAAGAGTGACTGAAGTTTGACTGGGGGCAGCTGGGAAACTGACAATATGTCTAGCCCCATGTCAGATTTCAAAATTAAATATAAAAAAAACAGTTTGCTCTTTTGAAAAAATGGATTTTAGTGCAGAAGTCTACTGCAGCACCCCTATTAACTGATGCGTTTTGAAAAACATACATTTTCTTACGACAGTATCCCCTTAAATTTAGTACCTGCTTTCAGCAGGAAAGGAATTGTCTTGTTTGATCTACAGTATCAGTATCAGTTTCGCTTTAAGCACCACCAAGTTCAGTATTGACAGTAGGACTCTCTAAATTGGGAATGTATGAATAAGGGGTGTTGATCTATTCCACCGTAATTTTTTTCCCTTTTACTGCCCTTGGTGTTAGTTTGCAATTAGCATCCAGACAAGATGACTGCCACTTCATTAGCAGCTCCATGGAGCAGAACAAGGATCGGCAAGCAGCCCCTCATGTCTCCTGATAACTTGCAATGAAGAAAAAGTTCAATTTGCCTGTTCTGCTGTAGTAAATGTGTTCAAATTAAAGGTTTGGGTAATTTCCCCTGATGAACATAGAGGAGCAATGATGGATTAACTGACCCAGAATCAATGAGTGGATTAATCAGCAAGAAGTCGTGTTGGATGAGAAAGTAAAACAGGAGAATTCTGCGAGAGACCCCCGTGGAGGCTGAGGTTATTGATGCTTAGCAGTAAGTAAGGAACACGAGCAACAGGAAAGCAGACAGGGTGGTGTTTTGTAGAGTTGGGGTGCTTGGATGTCAGTAGTTGGGGGAGAGTTGTATTGCAACAAGTGAAAGGATAAAATACTGGTTGGGCAGCCACCAATGAGACCAATTATTAACCTTGTGTCCTGGGCAGTTGTTCGTATTCAATGATAATGCACTAACCCTGGTACAGCTATGGGATCCCTTATCCAGGGAATGGGCATCTCCCAAAAGGGCAAATTTACTAAAGGGTGAAGTGACTAACGCTGGTGAAAATTTGCCAGCGTGACGTCATTTCGGGACTTCGCCGATTTACTAATGGGCGCTGGTGTAAATTCGCTATTGAAGCAGATAGACTGTAGCGCTACTTCGTACTCTAACGCCAGGCGAATTTTCTCTCTGGCTAATGGACGTAACTGCGCAAATTCACTAAGATGTGGATTTTACTGAACGTTACCTCTTGCGCCAGACTTGCCTTCACCAGCTCAGACCAGACGAAGTGCAATAGAGTAGATAGGAGTTCCTCGAAAACGCTGGCGACTTTTCAGTTTTTCAGGGTGATAGGCTGCAAAAGATTGTAATTTTTTTTTAGGGTACCCGGCTTCCCCCCTACATTTCCTAACATATGGCACATAAACTATACAGTGGGCTCATGTGTAGGGCAATAGAACAACTTTATTTTATTTTATTAAGGTTCCCTGGACTTGTGTAATGTAATGTATTTGCTGCAACATATACGTCCATTCAACTTTAACTTCTCGCCGTATGCAAATTAGCCAACGCTAGTGCAACTTCGCTTTGCTTGGTGCAGTAATGCTAGAGCAACTTCGCCAGCATTTGGCGCCCTGGACGCAACTTTGCATTTTAGTGAATTAGCGTTGTACCGGAGGTTAGTGAATTTGCCCCATAGACTCCATTTCATCCAAATAGTCCAAAGTTGTTAAAAAAGATGTCCTTTTTCTGTGTAATAATAAAACAGTAGCTTGTACTTGATCCCAACTAAGATATAATTAATCCTTATTGGAAACAAAACCAGCCTATTGGGTTTGTTTCATGTTTTCATGATTTTCTAGTAAACTTAAGGTATGAAGATCCAAATTATGGAAAGATCCGTTATCTGGAAAACCCAAGATCCTGAGCATTGGCAATCTGTGGGTTCTGGCAAATGCCAGAGGGGCTGCTATAAGGTGCCATAGAAAGTTTGTATTTAGTGGGCTGATGGGGGCTGATCCCCTGCATCCCTAAACTGTTCAGGTCCCTGCCAAGGCTAGTTCAGGGGATACTTGGGAAATGGACCCAATATGGAAGTGCTATAACCTATAGTTCTGATTGAAGGTTGGGCAACACACATTAAATAAAGTAATAACCGGGCATAAAAATTGGCCCAGTGAGATGTTGCTGTTGCCATTTTGTTTTACAGTATTTTGGGCCCATGTTTTATTTCCTGTTACTTTCGCGATTCCCGGCTGCAATTATGCTGAAATTCTGCGGGGGAAACACAGCATTGTGGGGGTTTTTTTTAAAAAAAAAATGCTGATTTGCATCCAAAAATTGCACTTTACACCTTGTTGGTAAGTAGTCCTTTCACTCTGAAACCCATTAAGGGTTCCCATATACAGGTATGGAACCTGTTATCCAGAATGTTCAGGACCAGGACCTGGGGTTTTCCAGATAAGGGATCTTTCCATTATTTGGAGCCTCATATCTTAAGTCTACTAAAAATAATATGATCATTAAATAAACCCAATAGGCTGGTTTTGGTTCCAATAAGGATTAATTATATCTTAGTTGGGATCAAGTAAAGTTTTATTATTACAGGTATGGGACTTGTTATCCAGAATGCTCAGGACCTGGGGTTTTCTGGTTTACTAGTAAATCATATAAACATTAGATAAACTCAAAAGGCTGGTTTTGCTTCCAATAAGGATTAATTTATTTTAGTTGGGATCAAGTACAAGGTACTGTTTTATTATTACAGAGAAAAAGGAAATCATTTTTAAAAATTTAGGTTGTTTGGATAAAATGGAGTCTATGGGAAATGGCCATCCTGTAATTCAGAGCTTTCTGGATAATGGGTTTCCGGATAACAGATCCCATCTCTGTACCTTCTCTAGAAGATCAGAAGCCACCCACTTTCTTTCTGTGCAGTATTTTCATTAAAGAACACTTTCTATTCCAACATATGTTCTTCTTTACATGTTGAAACCTGCCTTGTTATTCGCAGAGGCATCTACTGTTATCCAATGGGCCATTAAGTGTCGTTTGTATCAGGAAACGTGTGATGGAATGATAATTGGCAAAGCATATCACTGGGATGTGTTACATGTGTGTGAGAGGCAGCTTTGTACATAGTTATTAAGGTTAAGAAAAGCTCCTGTGCTTAACTCCTTCTTAACACCCTGTCAATGTGACCCCTTCCTATATCAGTACAGTACAATAGACACTAGAACTTGTAGCCTGGTGTTTTCTAATTGCCTTAATCAAATGTTATCCAGCCTTTACCTATACGGGTGGTTTACCTTTAAGTTAACTTTTAGTATGTTATAGAATGGACAAATCTAAGCAGCTTTTCAATCGGTCTTCATTATTTCTTATGGTTTTTTAATCATTTGCCTTCTTCATCTGACTCTTTCCGGCTTTCGATTGCTTGTTTTTTAAAAAACAAATGCTCTGTAAGGCTACAAATGTATTGTTATTGCTACTTTGTATTACTCATCTTTCTATTCAGGCCTCTCCTATTCATATTCCAGTCTCTTATTGTTATGAATGCATGGTTGCTACGGTAAAGTGGACCCTAGCAACCAGATTGCTGAAATTGCAAACGGGAGAGCTGCTGAATAAAAAGATTAACTCAATAACCACAAATACTAAAAATGAAAACCAACTGCAAATTGTCTCAGAATATCACTGTCTATATCATACTAAAAGTAAACTCAAAGGTGACCAACCCCTTTAAAGCTATCTACTGTAACTGCTCCTGCTTTGTCCTGCTTCTACAACGTCACTACCATCACTGTAAAAATGTCTCCCAAAAGCCAACAAGCCCTTGAGTCATCTCAAAGGCTTGTTGGCTTTTGGGTACTATGAGGGAAATTTACTAACCTGCGAAAATTCGCAAGTGATGGCTTTGCACCCATCGCTACACTTCTCCAGGCGAAAATTCGCTCGGACAGCGCTAATTTACTAAAATGCAAAGTTGTGTCCAGGGCGCTGAATGCTGGCGAAGTTGTGCTAGCGTTACTGCGTCAAGCAAAGCGAAGTTGCGCTAGCGTTGGCTAATTTGCATACGGCAGGAAGTTAAAGTTGAATGGACGTATATGTTGCAGCAAAAACATTAAACTACACAAGCCCAGGGAACCATAGAAAAAAAAATAGAGTGGAAAATGTATGGGGGAAGCCGGGTACCCAAAAAACTTTTTACGGACTTTTGCAGCCAATCACCCTGAAAAAGTGAAAAGACGCCGGCGTTTTTGGGAATTTTTCAACAAAAAGATTGAGGAAGCCCTATACACTCCATTGTACTTCGCCTGGTCTGAGGTAGTGAAGGCAAGTCTGGCGCAAGAGGTAACGTTCAGTAAAATCCGCATCTTAGTGAATTTGTGCAGTTACGTCCGTTCGCCAGAGCGAAAATTCGCCTGGCATTATAGCGCAAAGTTGTGCTAGTGTCTATCTCCTTTGCTTACGAAGTTACGCCTGCGCCCATTAGTAAATCGGCGAAGTACCAAAATGACATCACGCTGGCGAATTTTCGCCAGCGTTAGTCACTTCGCCCTTTAGTAAATTTGCCCCTATATATAGAGAGAGACATGATTAGTCACCCATTAGGTTGCTGTTCTTTGCAGTTCACACTCATTTTGGTTGATCTGTTTTGCACATTTTTCTGTGAAGCAAAATGGGAAAGATTTGCCCCCTTCACCAGGAGCATAACTACAGAGGTGGGGGGGCAGAAGGTATAGGGGCCCCATAAGGCCCCAATACATATACAATTTCAATAAATATTGGTAAAACAATTCAACCTCTAGATATTTTGATGACCAGCAGATTTTTACCCCAAAATTGTCAGAAATTGCGGAAAGTAGGGATGCACCGAATCCAGGATTCGGTTCGGCCAGGATTTGGCCTTTTTCAGCAGGATTCGGTCGAATCCTTCTGCCCAGCTGAACCAAATCCGAAACCTAATTTTCATATGCAAATTAGGTGCAGGGAGGGAAATCACGTGACTTTTTGTCACAAAACAAGGAAGTAAAAAATGCTTTCCTCTTCCCACCCCTAATTTGCATATGCAAATTAGGATTTGGTTCGGTATTCGGCCGAATCTTTCACAAAGTCTGAATCCAAAATAGTGGATTTGTGCATCCCTAGAGGAAAGTCAACAGAAAGTCAGTCCCATTGCATGCTGGGTATTGTAGTCTTACATAAACTTGGCAGTCTGCAAATTGTTAAACAAAAACTACATTACCCAGCATGCATTGGGAGATGCAGGCTTGGCACATTAGGGCAAGAAAAACCAGCCAAAGGCCCAAAAATTAGCTGAAATCTGTACCTTGGCTAGTTTGTGCTTTCAAAACCCGACTGGACTTTAAATTAGTTGCCCAATTTGGCTGGAAACCAGCCAACCTGGCAACCCTGCGTTACTAATGGGCTTCATTTTGTCCCTGTTCTTTACAGATGAGTCTCAGGCTCCTATACAAGGTGTAACTATTTTACTTGGAAGCTGCAGGGCAGCCATTGTAAATGTGCTCTTATCAGCGGTGTGGCTTTTCCCTGCCTCACATTCATTATGTTCTTATCTTGCTGCCACTTCTGTCTTTCCCCTCTGCATTAAGGTTATGGATGAATTTCTCGCCGCGCAGTATAGGTCAGCGTGTAAAGCTAATTCTCATTTTAGCTCCCCACCTCATTCATCATAGATTTCCCTTTCCGCCGCTGAAATGTTTTATATCCCTGATATTTTCTCAGAATTATAAGTGGAATGAAATATTTAAGTGCCAAACTATAAACATCTCCCAGATCATTGTATGGAGATCACTGTCATTTATAACACAACTCTCGTTCCTTTTCTCTCTTCTCTCTGGCTGACAGTCTCGAGCAGTCGCATCGCTTAGAATAAACCGCACGCAATCAGCTGCCTTTTTTTTCCCTCTCTGGCGCATTAATCTTACAAAATATCCCAGATTTATTCATTTCTGCAGCTTCTGTTGGAATGTGGGAGAAATAGATGATATTTCAATTACTCACAACCGCTCCAGACTGGTAAAGAAAGATCCGCAGCTCAGAAAGGCTTTTGTTTGGAAAGCTTAATCCCTTTTTTTTGGTCCCTACCTTTGCAATAATGAAAAATATATTTATGCTTTATTAAAGGGGTTGTTCACCTTTAAATTAACTTTTAGTATGATGTAGAGTGGGATATTCAGAGTCAATTTGCAATTGGTTTTCATTTTTTGTGGTTTTGAGTTATTTATCTTTTTTTTCAGCCGCTCTCCAGTTTGCAATTTCAGCAACCTGGTTGCTAGGGTCCAGATTACCCTAGCAACCATTCATTGCTTTGGATTAGAGACTGGAATATGAAAAGGAAAGAACCTAAATAGAAATATGAGTAATAAAAAGTAATAACAATACAACATTTTTCTTGATATCCACATTCTATGGGGCCAAACTCAACATTCCATTTAAACAAAGCATGTGACATCAAATTGATCTTTTAGCGCGGAGAGAATTTTTTTGGATTTTCCACCTACAGATACGCTTACCTTTGGGATTTAACTATGAATTCAATGTCACATGCTTTGCTTAAATGGAATGTTGAGTTTGGCCCCATAGAATGTGGATATCAAGAAAAAATGTATAACAAAGAAGTTCCTAATGTTCAGTTTACAGCTGGGGTATTTAATATTTGAAAAAATTTGTGTACTAAACTATGCTGGCTAAAAAAATGTCTGTGGATTTAATGTGAACAACAACTGAATGGGTATAAGTCATAATTAGACCTAAGAATTATATCTCAGCCAGTACTTTGTAACATTGGTTTAAAGAAGTGGTACTAAAGGCATAAAATGTAATAAACGAAGATGTTGAACTAACTTAAACGATATCTGATTGGTTTTAAATTTTGTGAACAACATGCTGCTAATAGAGACACCTATGATTAAGTAGCGGATGGTATGAAACGCGTAAGATGGGCTATATGGGGTCAGTATGTACCTTTTTAATATGATACTTAATTCATTTTTTTGATTTTTAACTTTTTTAACTTTTTTGACTTATACTTTGTATATATGTTTAAATAATTTAAAAAAAAAACTATAAAAAAATTAAGGCCAATTGAAAAGGTGCTTAGAATTAGCTATTGGCACTGGGAAGTGGTAGGGAGGCCAGTTATTGTGAGATTTTGGAGAGAATACCTATTTGTTATCCTAGATACACCTAGAAGGTCGGTTGGGTGGAAATATATTTATATTAGGGATGCACCGAATCCAAGATTCGGTGCAGGATTCGGTGCAGGATTCAGCCGAATCCTTCAGCCTGGCCAAACACAAATTAGGGGCGGGGAGGGAAATCGCGTGACTTTTTATCACAAAACAGGGCAAAAAGTAAAAAAAAATATTCCCTTTCCCACCCCTAATTTGCATATGCAAATTAGGATTTGGTTCGGTATTCGCCCAAATCTTTCGGTTCGGCCAAATTCAAAATAGTAGATTTGGTGCATCCCTGATTTATATATGTTACCTTGCCATGGAGGGGGCAGTCCTTAACAAAGGTTGGACCTTCAAATCAAGAGAAACCCTGGCCAAAGGCTGGACCTTCAAGAGAGACCCTGGCCCAAAGTTTGGACCTTCAAGAGAGACCATGGCCAAAGTTTGGACCTTCAAGAGAGAACCTGGCCAACGTTTGGACCTTGAGAAGAGAACCTGGCCAAAGGTTAGAACTTCAAGCGCGGCTTGAACTGAAAAAGTCTTACAACTTAATATGTAGTGCCCATTTATATTTAATGCCAGTAAAATATATTAAGGACAAGACCTATATAAGTAGATTGTATAGGGTGTTTCTCATGTGTATGGGTTTTTTTCTGTTAAATATTGATACCATTTGGCACATCAGATAAGATATAAGTTAGATAAGCAAGTAACACATAATGTATATGGGTATTTCTCTAATCTCACTGTTCCATGTGATCAATTCACAAGATGGGTAAGCGGTAGTGTCCTATAATGAGGTTGGTGTGTTTTATTGATACATTCCAAACCTACTCTCGCCCTTAACCCACTTCTTCTCAATGTGGTTTCAACCCAGTCAGAGTTTGAGAAGTGGGCTTTGGAAACCCCCACATATTTGCCCCTCCATGTCAACAGAAATGATGATTTGAGAGGGTTAGAAGGCAGCATAGAGTTAGTAATGTGGGGGTTGACCACCAGTTGGGCAGGTTTGGGTTGAAATCTGGTCAACCATTGTGGGATAAGGTTGGGTGCAGGTCAGACTCATCTGTTCCTGATAATTCCCTGTCTTGGAACCAGAGGATGTCACAAAATTAGCGAACAGAGTGAGAAAATGTGATTATGGGTTAGGTGTGGGTCCTACAATGGCGACATGAGTCGGGTGTGCATTAAGATTTTACAAGTTTGGGTTGGGTGTGAGTTGAGTTTTTCCTGACCCACTACTTGGAGGGACTAGTTTGGCCCGGAACCTTCCTCTGTAGTCAAGATGTAGCCCTGAACCCACCTGACTGATGGGTGCCTTGTGTTGTGGGGCCACACCATACAACACTACTGTGTTTTATTGGGGTATTTAACTAATTTGACCCACAACCAGACCCTATAGTTAGGATGTAGACCTGAACCCACTCAACCGGTGGGTGCCTCTTAGATATTTCATGTGGAGCCTGTTCTCAATATTTTCTCTCAACCAGAGCAGGTTCAGGAAGAGTAATGAACCCAACTTTACATCACAGCTATTAAAGAGGTTGTTCAACTTTAAATTAACTTTTAGTATAATGTAGGGAGAGATATTCTGAGACAATATGCAGCTGGTTTTAATTTTTTATTATTTGTGGTTTTTTAGTTATTTCGCTTTTTATTTAGCAGCTCTCCAGTTTGCAATTTCAGCATCCAAATAAAGCTGGCAACCATGCATTGACTTAAACAAGAGGCTGAAATATGAATAGGAGAGGACCAGGATAAAAAGATGTAGCAATGACAATAAATGTCTAGCCTTACAGAGCATTTGTTTTTTTTAGATGGGGTCAGTGACCCCCATTTGAAAGCTGAGCCAGAAGAAGAAGGCAAATAATTAAAAAACTATATTAAAAAAATCATGAAGACCAATTAAAAAGTTGCTTAGAACCATTCTATAACATATTAACAGTTAACTTGAAGGTGAATCACCCCTTTAAGTGTTCTGTTTTACCCCTTTCTTTTAATAAGTGTTAAAAACAAAAGTGTCAGTCACGCCTGGGCTTTCCAGTAGAGAAGGAGGTTATGGTGATATTAGATTGTGATTAGACTGACAGTAGAATCCAACAGACACAGAGCAGCAATTCTCTCATGAAATCCTCGTAGTGACAGAATGTTAATGTGACAGCCAGATAAGAATTCTGTTTTTTTGTCAGCTCGGGATATTATATCCGATTTTATTCCATTTAATAATTGCTATCATTGGTAAAGGGGCCGAGTTGGTAAAACATTTACGGCTTCTGGCACGTAGTAGTGCCTCGCCTTAGCGAATGTGGCCTGTTAATATTCTCTCCTTTTAATGAGCTCTCAGAGGTAACACATTGCAGAGTTAAACAGTGACATTAATGGCTCCTTATTACCATATTTTGTTTCTATCCAATTAAACTAGCCGAGAACTCGAGGTGCATAAAATAAAAGTTTCAGCTAAAGTGGATTGATCTGTTATTGAGATAAGGGTATTCTCAACAGGAAACACTTCAACTAGACAGGTTTCCGTGGATTAATAAGAAGACAATGTAACCTTTAGGAAATGTTCCTACAATAAATCATGGTAATATCAGTGATGAAGGGAGATCTTGTTAGCAAAAAGTGAATAATTAGTGGCTGTGAAAAGATTCCCAATTCCACTGCACACATGCACTCCCACTAACATGATGCATCTGGTTCTTCAACCCCAGGTTAAAAGAAATTTTAACCCAGGGCCTTCCAGGCTATTATTCCAACTGTTACTATAGGCCCTATCTCTCCCTACTATACCTGCTATCCCACAGTCACACTCCCTTCCCAGAGACTATTATCCACTGTTACTATAGACACCATCTCTCCCTACTATACCTGCTATCCCACAGTCACACTCCCTTCCCAGAGACTATTATCCACTGTTACTATAGACACCATCTCTCCCTACTATACCTGCTATCCCACAGTCACACTCCCTTCCCAGAGACTATTATCCCCACTGTTACTATAGACACCATCTCTCCCTACTATACCTGCTATCCCACAGTCACACTCCCTTCCCAGAGACTATTATCCACTGTTACTATAGACACCATCTCTCCCTACTATACCTACTATCCCACAGTCACAGTCCCTTCCCAGAGACTATTATCCACGGTTACTATAGACACCATCTCTCCCTACTATACCTGCTATCCCACAGTCACACTCCCTTCCCAGAGACTATTATCCACTGTTACTATAGACACCATCTCTCCCTACTATACCTGCTATCCCACAGTCACACTCCCTTCCCAGAGACTATTATCCCACTGTTACTATAGGCACCATCTCTCCCTACTATACCTGCTATCCCACAGTCACACTCCCTTCCCAGAGACTATTATCCCACTGTTACTATAGGCACCATCTCTCCCTACTATACCTGCTATCCCACAGTCACACTCCCTTCCCAGAGACTCTTATCCCACTGTTACTATAGGCACCATCTCTCCCTACTATACCTGCTATCCCACAGTCACACTCCCTTCCCAGAGACTATTATCCACTGTTACTATAGGCACCATCTCTCTCTACTATACCTGCTATCCCACAGTCACACTCCCTTCCCAGATACCTGCTATCCCATAGCCACAGTCCCTTCCCAGAGACTCTTATCCCACTGTTACTATAGGCACAATCTCTCCCTACTATACCTGCTATCCCACAGTCACACTCCCTTCCCAGAGACTCTTATCCCACTGTTACTATAGGCACCATCTCTCCCTACTATACCTGCTATCCCACAGTCACACTCCCTTCCCAGAGACTATTATCCCACTGTTACTATAGGCACCATCTCTCCCTACTATACCTGCTATCCCACAGTCACACTCCCTTCCCAGAGACTATTATCCCACTGTTACTATAGGCACCATCTCTCCCTACTATATTTGCTATCCCACAGTCACACTCCCTTCCCAGAGACTATTATCCCACTGTTACTATAGGCACCATCTCTCCCTACTATACCTGCTATCCCACAGTCACACTCCCTTCCCAGAGACTATTATCCCACTGTTACTATAGGCACCATCTCTCCCTACTATACCTGCTATCCCACAGTCACACTCCCTTCCCAGAGACTATTATCCCACCGTTACTATAGACACCATCTCTCCCTACTATACCTGCTATCCCACAGTCACACTCCCTTCCCAGACACTATTATCCACTGTTACTATAGGCACCATCTCTCCCTACTATACCTGCTATCCCACAGTCACACTCCCTTCCCAGAGACTATTATCCCACTGTTACTATAGGCACCATCTCTCCCTACTATACCTGCTATCCCACAGTCACACTCCCTTCCCAGAGACTATTATCCCACTGTTACTATAGACACAATCTCTCCCTACTATACCTGCTATCCCACAGTCACACTCCCTTCTCAGAGGCTATTCACCCACTGTTACTATAGGCACCATCTCTCCCTACTATACCTGCTATCCCACAGTCACACTCCCTTCCCAGAGACTATTATCCACTGTTACTATAGACACCATCTCTCCCTAATATACCTGCTATCCCACAGTCACACTCCCTTCCCAGAGACTATTATCCCACTGTTACTATAGGCACCATCTCTCCCTACTATACCTGCTATCCCACAGTCACACTCCCTTCCCAGAGACTCTTATCCCACTGTTACTATAGGCACCATCTCTCACTACTATACCTGCTATCCCACAGTCACACTCCCTTCCCAGAGACTATTATCCCACTGTTACTATAGGCACCATCTCTCCCTACTATACCTGCTATCCCACAGTCACACTCCCTTCCCAGAGACTCTTATCCCACTGTTACTATAGGCACCATCTCTCCCTAGTATACCTGCTATCCCACAGTCACACTCCCTTCCCAGAGACTATTATCCACTGTTACTATAAGCACCATCTCTCTCTACTATACCTGCTATCCCACAGTCACACTCCCTTCCCAGAGACTATTATCCACTGTTACTATAGACACCATCTCTCCCTACTATACCTGCTATCCCATAGCCACAGTCCCTTCCCAGAGACTCTTATCCCACTGTTACTATAGGCACAATCTCTCCCTACTATACCTGCTATCCCACAGTCACACTCCCTTCCCAGAGACTCTTATCCCACTGTTACTATAGGCTCCATCTCTCCCTACTATACCTGCTATCCCACAGTCACACTCCCTTCCCAGAGACTATTATCCCACTGTTACTATAGGCACCATCTCTCCCTACTATACCTGCTATCCCACAGTCACACTCCCTTCCCAGAGACTATTATCCCACTGTTACTATAGGCACCATCTCTCCCTACTATACCTGCTATCCCACAGTCACACTCCCTTCCCAGAGACTATTATCCCACCGTTACTATAGACACCATCTCTCCCTACTATACCTGCTATCCCACAGTCACACTCCCTTCCCAGACACTATTATCCACTGTTACTATAGGCACCATCTCTCCCTACTATACCTGCTATCCCACAGTCACACTCCCTTCCCAGAGACTATTATCCCACTGTTACTATAGGCACCATCTCTCCCTACTATACCTGCTATCCCACAGTCACACTCCCTTCCCAGACACTATTATCCACTGTTACTATAGGCACCATCTCTCCCTACTATACCTGCTATCCCACAGTCACACTCCCTTCCCAGAGACTATTATCCCACTGTTACTATAGACACCATCTCTCCCTACTATACCTGCTATCTCACAGTCACACTCCCTTCCCAGAAACTATTATCCCACTGTTACTATAGGCACCATCTCTCCCTACTATACCTGCTATCCCACAGTCACACTCCCTTCCCAGAGACTATTATCCACTGTTACTATAGGCACCATCTCTCCCTACTATACCTGCTATCCCACAGTCACACTCCCTTCCCAGAGGCTATTATCCACTGTTACTATAGGCACCATCTCTCCCTACTATACCTGCTATCCCACAGTCACACTCCCTTCTCAGAGGCTATTCACCCTACTAAGTGTAATATCCCCCCCCCCCAATAAAGCTCTGATCTAACTCAAAAACGATATGTTGTAAGAAAGCAGAAACAGCTGGTTTATGGCTGGTTTGGTAGTTTTCTAAACCAAGATGATAATGACAATTCATTACTAGTAATACTGATACATTGTTATCAGTTTCTAATCATTCCTATAAGAAAATGCCAAAGAAACACAAAATAAATGCTTTTCACCTCAATATGTCATTTCTTTCAGTAAATTAAATGGAGTAGCTAAATATATAAGATCTGGCTGCTTATCTCCATAACCCTACAGGAGCTCCCAATAGTATTTCCAAGATGTTCCTCGTCTTCTTCAGCGTCTTCCTATTTCCAAAGCTTTATAACCTTTATAAATTCCTTCACTTTCCAACTAGACACTAGGGAGAACTAGCGTTATCTATCAACAGAAGTGTTTCAAGGGAAATGGAAATGAAATGCTTTTAAAGCCTGGTTAAAGATGTATCGTAAGTCATATAGTTAATCAATTACGAGCCAGAAATGTACAATGACCGGCCCTTTTACTGAGCACATTTCTTGTATGTCTTCAGAGACAAAGCAAATGAAAATGACTGATTTTTACTATCCCTGGTCTGGTGTGTGGAACTAGATGCAGGGTACAAAGATTATTCATAGTATTATACAATTTAATTTTTAAGGGGTTTGGGGTTTTTTCAAGGATGTGGGTCTTAAATCAGAGCTTCATATGGGAAAAATAAATGTGGTGTACCCTGTTTAGGAATAGGGTTTATATTGCAGCAATTGAGTAGTATGGCATCAGCAACTGAGGTCTGGCTTGGAGCAAAACCTCCTACAGCTACGGCCAAATATTCAGCCAAGATAAGCATATGGTTTATATTGTTGCAACATTTAAATATAATTAAATCTATATCTTCAAATCTTTCTTTATCTTTTCCTTTAGCCACCTCAATGTTACTGTAGCTTTCCATTATCTTGTCAGAGACGTTCCTCTGCTCCTTTAACCATAGTGTTTCCTTTCCAATCTGCATAGTCTCATGTGGAAATCTTCTGGCCTCGCAGTGTGCATCGGGGAACACATGTGGTTATCTGGCAGAAAATTATTTTCATGAAAGGCCAAGTTCTTGTATATTTTCGGTTTTCAAAGAAATTATAATCATTTTAATAAGAATCTGCATTTTCATATCATTACTCTCTGTAGGGATCTGGTGCTGTAGCAACCCTACTAGGTGTCTGCCCCCTAGAAAGAAAGGATACCAAATGCTGGCAAAGTTGCGCTAGAGTTAATTCGGCAAGCAGAGCGAAGTTGTGGTAGCGTTGGCTAATTTGCATATGGCGGGAAGTTAAAGTTGAATGGACGTATATGTTGCAGCAAATACATTACATTACACAAGCCCAGGGAAGCTTAATAAAATAAAATAGAGGTGTTATATTGCCCTACACATGAGCCCAGTGTATAGTTTATGTGCCATATGTTAGGAAATGTAGGAGGGAACGGGGTTACCCCAAAAAAATTTACAGACTTTTGCACCCTTTCACCCTGAAAAAAGGGACTTAGAAAAATTTTCAACTATATTTTGAGGAACTCCTATCCACTCTATTGCACTTCCCCTGGTCTGAGGTGGTGAAGGCAAGTCTGGCGAAAGAGGTAACGCTCAGTAAAATCCGCATCTTAGTGAATTTGCATAGTTACGTCCCTTCAGCAGAGCGCAACTTCACCTGGCAATTAAGTGCGAAATAGCGACAGCATCAGTCTCTTTCGCTAGCAAACTTACGCCTGAGCCCGTTATTAAATCAGCAAAGTACCGAAATGGCGTCACACGGGAAAATTTTCCCCAGTGTTAGTCGCTTCGCTCTTTAGTAAATTTGCCCCTTAGAGTAAGAATATCCCTTGAGAGAATCTAGAGTATGACGATCCAGAGACAGGGGACTGTTTCTCTGATAACCTAGCATCTCTACTAGGTGTCTGGTCCCAAGAAAGAAAGGAGGAGATAGAACCTATCTTAAAAGAGTTTTAGAATGATGGTTCCCCTTGATGAAACCCAAATGGGAAAACTCCAGAGATAGAGAACTGTTGTTATAGTAATATATTATTCCTATTAGATGTCTGCCTCCTAGAAACAAAGATGGAGGTGGAACCTACTGTATGTTTGCATAGAGAAGTTTCCTCTTGACAGAATCCAAATTGAAAACCTCAAGATATAGGGCACTGTTTCTCAGACAATATAACATCCCTAATAGGTATCTACCTCCTAGAGATGAAGGAGAAGATGGAACTTACCTTACAAGAGTTTTAGGAGAAGCCTCCCCCCAAACTTGAAAGAAGCCAAACTGAGAACCTCCAGAGATAGGATACTATAGCATCCTTACTATGTTTCTGCCTCCTAAGAGAGGAAGGAGCAGATAGAACCTACCTTAGAAAAGTTTAAGAATGACCCCACCATCATCCTTGAGAGGATCGAAAATTGAGAACCTCGAGAGATAGGGCACTGTTTCTCTGATACTATAGCATCCTTATGTATTTGCCTGCTAAGAGAGAAAGGAGCAAATGGAACCTATTTTAGTAAATGTTTAGCTTTTTGAGGATTGAAAATTGAGAACCTCCAGAGATAGGGCACTGTTTCTCTAATTTATTGTAGTGTCATGTGACCATGCAGCCCTTTGAATACTTCTGACACTTCCGCAGGAGTCATTGCCCCACAGCCGCCCTAAAAGCGAGAAACCTTAATTACATGCACTATTATAGTGTTTGTTGTCTAATGATCTGTTTATTACAAACACAAGCAATGCTCTTTATTTAAGAGAATATGAATTAATTGATTTTACGGGCTGCATTACAACTAATTAGCCAGTGGTACACATTTGCTTAATGAATGCATGGTGCTGCGTTTAAGATTTAAGTAGACAAAAGGGATTACATGTTTGTAAATCTTAAGATTAGTGAGGTTGCGACTCCAAAGATCTGTTCTCAGGCTGGATTCGGCATGAGCCGGCACCAAGTGCTAAAACTCCCAATCTGCAGCAGAATTTCAAATATTTGATAATTAACTTTTAATGTCGCGCTTGGAACGGAAAGGAGTCCTTCCTGCTTTTGCATGCAGCGATTGTGCAGGTTTTAATTTAAGCGACAGATTATCAAAATCATTTTTTCTCGCAAGCCTCGGAGCACCCCCTGGTTCTTGAGATTCTAGAAGAGACTTTCATTTAATTAAAGGGAATTTAGAGTACAGTAGTCGCTTTGCATACACATGTTCATCAAATGGATATTGGGGAATTATATATTTCAAGACACATGCAGGAAGGGAGGGGCACAACCGATCTCTTTTTGGAGCAGGGAAGAGAATTTGCCCTTGCATCCAACCCAAAACTATCACTCTCTTTAATAGTGTAGGGAGCATGGCAAAATGGACTTTCTGGAGCCCATTAGTTGTATAAATCTAAAAATCAAATCATTGTCACCATGCCTTCTGCTACTTTCTTTTTCTACTGTCACTAGCCGGCCCTACTGTGCCTGTACTGCCTCATTCAACCTACTTGTAGCTGCCACCCCTTGGTCCACTTACGTACATATCACACATATTTGGACCATCTTAAGACAACTCTGTCCTTATTAATAATAGTTATTAATGATTGTTTGTAATTAACAATATTTGGTCATCATGTACAGATATTTTTAAGCAGGTTTTTTTTTTTTTTTTAAACTTCCACTGTCATGCCATGTGCAAAGTGTAATTCTGGCTGAAAATGTATGTTTTTTTACCTTAATACAGTGCTTTGCAATGTAATTGCAGCTGTGCTCTGAGCTGAGTCCACCATCATTGCGTCTTATCCATCAAGGCATTCACAATTGCCCTTGCATTTTGCTATAAATCGGGTGCAGGTATAATCTATTTTCACAGTGGAGGTCTTGTAATTTCAAGAGCGTGGGTTAAAAAGTGTATTTGCATCAAATTAACTGGACGCAAGTCTGGTGTACCTATTGGAACAACTCACTGTAGAAACCCTGGAGCTACCACCAGGTCCAGGATGGCAGTAGCTTCAGGGTTCCCCAGCTTTGTTGGCACAGTTGTGAACCATTTATCAGAAGAAGAACTATTGCTATTGTGTCTGACAATTGATTTTACAGCAGCACATGTATTTTCCTGTTCTTGGCAGTTATCAAGCATTTAAGAAGCACTGGCACCTATCTTAGTGGTTTTGCACCACAATGGATAATGCACACCATTCTTCCAAATTAAGCTGAGGCTCATCCTTGAGTTTGAAGGGTCAGGATTGTAACCCATAATCCTCCCAGAGTAAGCGCAGAAGGTTTATATAGTAGCATTAAACCTCAACACTGTATCAGTCTAAGCTTCCATCTTGCCTGTTCTGCATGCTTCCACTTAGTTACCGCACAAACGGGAGCTCTCCTTTGTACTTAACCCGTCGTCTTATTTATTAAGGATTTTCATTTTTTCATTATCTTTGAGAAAGAGAGAGGTGGGGGGTGGAGGAGACGAGTATGGACAAACAGAGACTGAAGAACAGGAGCTGATTTTCCCAAGGACTTATTCTCAAGGGTTTCTCAATGCTTCTGTAATCGAAACGGAACGGGAAAGTGCTGCTTTTCATGTGACATTTTGAAAAGCATCTGGAGATGAATAACTATTTCTCGCAGAGGAAATCTCTAGTGCCGTGGGTTGCCACATACCTGCCATTCCTTTTCCTACTCGCCCAAACAGCAATTCTTCTACAGCAATGATCCCCAATCCAATCAGTGGCTTGTGAGCAACATGTTGCTCACCAACCCCTTGGATGGTCCCATTTATAAAAACCAGGTCCATGTAGGCTGCCAGTCCCCATAGGGGCTACCAAACAGCCAATCACAGCACTCATTTTGCACCCTGGAACATTGTTGATCTTTTTGTTGCTCCCCAATCAGGCCCAGGTTTGTGGCAAGGCCACCAATGCCCTGGTTAGGGCGGCAAAATTTTAGGGGCAGCATGCCGGCCAGTGCAACCTAAGGAGCAGTGGGGACACATAATCCCCTGAGCTTCAATGCATGTTCGGGCTCACGAGGATGCCGGGTGCTTGGACCCATAACCCTAGGGGCACCCAAGCCTGAAATCAGGGCCTGTCCCCAGCTCCTTTTACATCTTAATGTTGCTCATGGGTAAAAAAGGTTGGGAACCTCTGTTCTACAGTCATGCTGCAGGCTGCATAGATTCATCCAAGTTAATTGGTAATGTGCCATGCAGCAGATTAATTTGATACTCTATCAGGATGGCAACCTTTATCATTTTGAGTCCATCTGATGCCAATGTTGCACCCTTGTGTGTTTGCAAAAAAAAGCTATTATCTATCATGTACAGCCCCATTGCTCCTCAATTCAAACCCTTGTAAACTGGCAAATGGACCAGTCCCAAAAAAAACAGTAGCGTAGTATTACCAATTACCAGTAGCCTTTTATTTTGTGGTGCAAAATAAACAGCCATCTGGTACAATGGTTTAATAACTTTACTTGCTGCATACTGGTATTGGTTGGTTCACACATGATGGATATTAGAACAGCAGCAACTATTTTCTTCTTATTCAACCTCACAATATCCATGCCTCGTTGTTCCAAGTGCAGTTTGCCCTATTCAGAATATTCTCCTCCAACCTGATGAGTATTTCTATAATTGTTCCATAGTAGAATACTGCAATTGTTGTCCAAGAAATATTGTTTAAGCCTCCATTAATATTTAAACTTCTACTTGTGGTAATAGCGCAGTCTTGGATACATAAATTTCAAAAGAAGGCTGATCTGGAATAAAGTTTTTTAATTCAGCTTGGCATAAAGTAGCTTGAAATCACACTGCTGTTTTGAATTAGATTTTCCAGCATCCTCAGCAAGCCAACTGGTTGGAGATGCTTTCAGCTTATGACATTAAGATGCATTGATGTTAAAACCAAGAAAGATCATGTTGGAACATTTTAGTCTGGCAAATGGAACAACTGGGTAAAATACCCATGTGACACACAGACTGTCCAGGCTTGACTCGCTTTTCTCTCAATCATTTTGTTATGGTATTGGAAAATATATTTCACGTTATTCTAATGAATGCATCCATGTGCACAGGGTGCAGAATGCAAAAAAAACAGGGGCAAGTCATCATGTTTGTTGCACTTTGCGCTCTGCAGTAGCATCAGTGTATGTGGGTGTAGGTCCATCAGCATTGTGGGTGTAGGTATACATACAGAAATTGCAGGTCCATGCACTTGCTTTCTCTGTATGAACGCAGTGTTTTCTACATTTGCAGTGCTGTATTCATGAGTGCCAGGCTGGTGGCGTCATGTAGTCATCCCCTCTCCCGCTCACCCATTCCTTGACTTGCCTTACATCCCATCATCTAACTTGTCCGTCATTAAGAGCCATCTTTTAGACACGCAAGTAAGGTTGGGTTAAGGGTGCAAAGGAGCTCTGTACTTACCACCTGCCCTATGCCAGGCAGTAACACAGGACTAAATTATGCCCACCAGTGCCATGCTCGGAACTGGTGCTGGATTTTTAATCCAATGCTAGTTGCAGAGCACAGCAAGACCCAAGAAGCAAGTTCTTATTGAATGGGACAACCAAATCATGCCTTTAGTGCTCATTTAATAAGCACTCATGTCCAGGGTCTTCATAAATGGCCCCTTTAGAATTTGGCCAAATCCTTATATGAGAGTTCAGGGATTTACCCAAATCCTTACGTGGTCCATTCTGAAAAACAGATGTATTACCATCTGTACCATCTGCTGTTTCTGTAGATCATAACACAGCATTATCTGTGATGCAACTGCACCGGAGAAGACCATCCATGCCGGAACCATCATGGTCTACCATTATGTTTGCAAAGTTTTTAGAAAGGAGATAAGATTGTTTGTGTTTAGCAGCATAAGCATAAGAATATACAGAGTAGATTGGTGGCACACCATCAGACATGCACCTACAGTACCTTGCAAGGAACATAATCTTACTCCAGTATGAAGAACAAGTCTATAGAAGACTGAGCACCAGAGCATCTCTCCATTTACAATAAAGCACAAAATAGAATAAAAAAAAATTAATTGGAGCAAATCGCTAATTGTATTTACTTGTGCCAATGTGTTTTGTTGGATTATGTTTCCATAGTTAGATACGAGGGATCTGAAACTATTCAGCTTGTTCTTTACTTCATTCCTCGGCCAAGAATTCATTTTCGCTTTGATTTGGCAGTCTCCCATTTGACTTAAAGAGAAAATAAGAGGGATTATATTAGAAATGCAAGTTGTCCCTGTATGTAAACAGCTGCCTTGCCAGGGCTTTTTGTTCAACTTCATCCACGCTCTGTTCTGTTTGACCCCGAGCAAAATCCAATCACAGCAAACTTCTGGCACGGAGGAGAGAATATCTTCAATCAACAAACCTGCGTTCTGGTCCGATGGGGGACCATGCTAATGCTCTGAGACATTAGCAGCAGCAAATTCAATTTATAGGTATTCCAAGAACTGTATTAAGAAAAAAAACTTACTGGAAATAAATGGGGATTTGTAAATTGCTCTTAGCAAAAAAAGCCTACATAAAAAGTCCCAGTTGATAAAAAAAATAAACAGAACCGATCATCTTAACATTTATATTTCACTGCTCATCTTTAAAGTAACTATTACACCCATTTGTTTGCCCTTTTTCCCTGAATGTTGCTCCCCTCACACCCTGTCAGTGCAACAACCAGAGATGGTTTGGGGTAGTTTAGCTTGCACGACATTTATAATGTAAAAACTGGGGGGCGACCAGGGAAGCAAGGTGTTATTTTTACCTGTGAGCCACATTCAGATGTAAAAAGAGTTAGGGAGTAACGCAAGCATGAAAAATGTTCCTGGGGGTGTAAGTGCTGTGATTGACTATTGGTAGCCCCAATGTGGACTGGCAGCTACAGGAGACTCTGTTTGGCAGTACAACTGGTTTTTATGCAACTAAAACTTGTCTCCAAGCCTGGAATTCAAAAATAAGCACCTGCTTTGAGGCCACTGGGAGCAACATCCAAGGAGTTAGTGAGCATGCTCACGAGTCACTGGTTGGGGATCACTGTGCTAGGGTGTGCAATTTTGTACCACTTAGGGCTCCTGCACTTGCCCCATAACCACTGCACACACAGCAAAATTATGTTTTCAGGTGGAAGTGGCACAACTTGGCCACAAATCCTACACCATTGATGTAAATTGTGTGTCCTTTAAATTACACAGATGGCAAGGCTCCATCTCATTCATCCCGTAAATTCTATTTTGTGCCTTCTGATTCTGTGGGAAACTAAAAGACAGTTACATTTTTATATGTAGATCTTCTAGCGAAGAGAAGCTACAAATTCAGTACATTATATTATACCAGTACTTCAGTACAGATTGAATGGCTTCATCTAAGGGTCTACAAAAGTTTCCTAAATTGTCCAGAAGGACAACGGGGTATACTGTAGAATAGATCATTGTTTTTGATTCTCAAATCAAAGTTTCTTTCAAGGAAGACAAATTATATTCTTTGTCTTCATCAGTCAAGAAAATTTTCTCTAACAATGTCTACTGAACTCACCCACAATATCCTTATTGTTTTTCATGTAGCCTGAGCAGTTTTGAACAGTTATTTTTCACAGAAAGATATTTCTAACATGTCCCTGGGTAGCATCTCATAAATCCAATGTTGTCCTCCTAACCTGAAACATCTTCATTCTCTTTTAGTTGTGTTGATAATTGTTTTGAGCCATATTTTTCGAAATTCTGATAGCATGGCCTGCTTATCAAGGGTGATGCTTCATGGATTGTGTGATCTACCTAGTACTAGTTATTGTCCCTAGTCACCAGCCAGCTTTAGTCATAGAGATGTTTCCCTAAAGCATCCAACAGTAGACTTATCCACGGAAAAAGTCTTAGTTGAGCCTTATATTTAGTAGGGATGCACTAAATCCAGGATTCAGTTCAGGAATCAACCTTTTTTTCCAGGAGGATCTGGCCGAATCCAAGTGCTGGCCAATCCGAATCCTTAAAATCACATGACTTTTTGTCACGCAAACAAGCAAGTTAAAATGTTTTCCTCTTTCGCAGTTCCTGGGCCTATTTGCCTTTACGGTTCAGATTCTTTAATGAAGCTTTTGTGGTTCGGCTGAATTTCAAAATATCGCATATATAAGGCAAGTATTGCAAATCCAGTACAGGTATGAGATCCGTTATCCGAAAACCCGTTATCCAGAAAGCTCCAAATTACAGAAAGGCCTTCTACTATAGACTCCATTTATTTCCCGGTATCCAAAAAGCTCAGAATTACGTGATGGCCGTCTCCCATAGACTCCATTTTTATCCAAATAATCCAGATTTTTAAAAATGATTTCCTTTTGCTCTGTAATAATAAAACAGTAGCTTGTACTTGATCCAAACTAAAATATAATTAATCCTTATTGGAAGCAAAACTAGCCTTAATTAATATTTACATGGTTTACTAGTAGATTTAAAGTGAACCCGTCACCCAGACATGAAAAACTGTATAATAAAAGTCCTTTTCAATTTAACATGAAATCCAAATTAAATTTTTTATTAAAGCTTTCATAGCTGTTGTAAATACATTTTAAAATCTCAACTGTCAATCAAATATTGCCTGCACAAACAAGATTCTGAGATGATGCAAGGCTTGCCTTAAAGGGATCCTGTCATCGGAAAACATGCTTTTTTCAAAACGCATCAGTTAATAGTGCTACTCCAGCAGAATTCTGCACTGAAATCCATTTCTCAACAGATGTTTTTATTTTCAATTTTGAAATCTGACATGGGATTAGACATTTTGTCAATTTCCCAGCTGCCCCTGGTCATGTGACTTGTGCCTGCTCTTTAGGAGAGAAATGCTTTCTGGCAGGCTGCTGTTTTTCCTTCTCAGTTTAACTGAATGTGTCTCAGTGGGACATGGGTTTTTACTATTGAGTGTTGTTCTTAGATCTACCAGGCAGCTGTTATCTTGTGTTAGGGAGCTGTTATCTGGTTACCTTCCCATTGTTCTTTTGTTTGGCTGCTGGGGGGGGTGATATCACTCCAACTTGCAGTACAGCAGTAAAGAGTGATTGAAGTTTATCAGAGCACAAGTAACATGACTTGGGGCAGCTGGGAAATTGACAATATGTCTAACCCCATGTCAGATTTCAAAATTGAATATAAAAAAATCTGTTTGCTCTTTTGAGAAATGGTTTCAGTGCAGAATTCTGCTGGAGCAGCACTATTAACTGATTCATTTTGAAAAATGTTTTTTCCCAATGACAGTATCCCTTTAATAACAGTGTTCACAAAATGGCTCCTGCCTGCTTGCTATAATTATGAATTCCCAAACTGAAGGAAACAAAATTCAAATAATTCATACTGTGTAATTAAAGTTCATTTTTCTTGACTAATGTGATAAAATAGGATTTGGAATTTTTTTTTGGTTGACGGGTCCCCTTTAAGTTATGACGATCCAAATTACGGAAAGGTCCATTTTCCAGAAAATCACAGGTCCCAAGCATTCTGGATACATACTTGTATAGCTCTAATAGTTTAAATATATGTGTTTAAGTAGATATAAACACTAGAAGATAATCTCCAAGAGAGGTGACATCTGCTCACATGGAGAGGATTTCCGGGGGTGAAGTCTACTCAGGGCAGATCATTATGTGTCTGGTGGAAAGTCAATAACTACAGGGTACTGTCTGTAGCTGCATCTGCAAGGTCCTATGGGGGTTGAAGCTGTAGCCTTTGACACATATTGTTTATTCCTTCCAAAGTTAGAGCCACTTCCATCCTAAACTCTGCTCTACATATTGATTATCTCTCCCTGGGCAGCCATAAGTTGCATAATATTTGCTGCATTGCCTAAGGATGTTCTTGTGGCAGAAAATCCTGAAGCGCTGGAGCCACTTCTCATTCCCTATTTCTTCCCAGTACTTCTACATTCTGCTGACATTAAATGCATGTCTAAAGAACTAGGGGAAAAAGAACTAAAATAGACATTTAATGGAGTGACACCAATGGAGTCCGATGTCTGGAAACCAAATGGTCCAAAAAATATAATCACAAGTTTTAACTTTTGAGTTAGTAATTAGAAGTAAGGAAGTGGGTCATTGAGAAATACAAACAGGAGTTTTTCTTTTTATTTCTTTTTATTATATTGTAATGTATTCCTATACATAAACTACAGGCTGTACACGTGGAGTAACTATTTAAGTTGTGTCTCAGACTAGTCTGATCCTGGTGCAGTACCCGGAATTAGGCAGTAGAGGCACCTCCTTAGGGTGCAACCATTTTGGGAAGAGGGGCACAATTCCAGAAATGACTGCAAGTTTATTGGAGCACTTTTAAAAGGCTCAACATTAGACCAGATCTGAGTCTTTTCTCACCCTTCCCATCTCGTCTGAGTCTACTACTTACTCTTCCAGACAGGGGGTAATAGGGTGGTTGGACAGTAAGAGGGGTGCACATTGCTACACTTGCCTTGAGTGCCAAAGCCTCTCCAGTACTGTCTCCAGGAATAGGGTGTCCTTTGTTTCGGGGCTCATTTACAACTGCAAAATTGCATTGTTTTAGCACTTTGCACACGGCACTTGTGTTCATTAATGAGCTTTTTTGTGTGTACCATAATTCATGTCCACTGGTCTCAAAAAATCACATTGACATCTACCTACATTCAAATATTCAACCGACAGTCACCGTAGACATGTCATTAGCAAAGAGTGGCTTGTACTACAACATCACCATGTGTTTTATTAGTAGTATTATTACTTCCCACTTTATTCCCCAATAAATAACATATCTCAGTCTTACTGTCCCGTGGTTTATATACCAAGAACAAATTACTCGCTATCATCTATCTATCTGCCTAGTGTCTATCTCTCTCCTTCTATCCATCTATATATCATTTGTCTGTTATCCTAGCTGTCTACATGTCTATCTAGCATCTATGTATTTGTCTGTCAGTCTGTCTAGCTACATGTATATCTGTCTTAATCTGTAGCTACATGTCTATCTATCTCTCTCTCTCTCTCTCTCTCTCTCTCTCTCTCTCTCTCTATCTATCATCTCTCTCTATCTATCTATCAATCATCTCTCTATCTATCTATCTATCTATCTATCTATCTATCTATCTATCATCTATCTATCTATCTATCTATCATGTCTATCTAGCATCTATGTATTTGTCTTTCAGTCTGTCTATCTACATGTATATCTGTCTTAATCTGTAGCTACATGTCTATCTATCTATCTATCTATCTATCTATCTATCATCTATCGATCTATCTATCTATCTATCTATCTATCTATCATCTATCTATCTATCTATCTATCATCTCTCTCTATCTATCTATCAATCATCTATCTATCTATCTATCTATCTATCTATCTATCTATCTGTCTATCTATCCCTCTATCTATCGATCTATCTATCGATCTATCTATCTATCTATCTATCTATCTATCTATCTATCTATCTATCGATCATCTATCTCTCTGTCTATCTGTCTATCAGTCTATCATCCATCATCTATCTATCTTTATCTATCTATCAACCTATATGTCTATTCCAGAAAAAGGGGCAATTTCATAACAACATAATACATTTCTGAGTTAAGATCCTTTAATAAATGCACTGTGGGTAATGCACCATGTTTTGAAGCTGTTACTGCTTCTATGGGAATAATCTTCAACCTGTGGTAGTCCAGCTGTTGCTTATCCTAATCCCCCAGTATCCCCTGACAGCTAACAGCTGTGGGGTGCAGAGCCTTAACGTAACCACATCTGAAGAAGCGCAGGTTGATGATCACTGCCATAAGGCACGGAACAGGTGCTGAAACTCTCATTGCGGGCGAGTCGTTTCACTCAGTAGACTATCATTTTCCAACATGCCCCGGCGAATTATTAGCGGGTGCCGTGAGTTGGCAATGTAATTACGTTCTCTTTCTCTCCATAATAAACGTTGGCACATGAGCCCTTTCATCCCTGTATGATAAATGGAGCCGGAGTTCAGAATTAACAGCGCGCGATTTCTCTTTCTACTTCCCATTGAACTGAGAAAAAACTTTTATCTGAGCCCAAAGCTGATAACGTTACCTTTTTTTGTGTATTTGTACTTTGTAATCCGCATTGAAAGTCCAAATATGCGCTATTCATCTTTTTTTATTCCTTAATTTTTATGCTCAAAACGTGTTATTTTATTTTTTAAATTTGAAGCGATAGAACTTTGTCAGGGAGTTTTATCAGGCGCTGTTCATTCAGCATTTACCGTCGAGCCTCTTGTACAGCCGAAGAGTATGGTATTGTTTATTGAATGCAGACTTTAGGGTAGCGTTTGTGCGCCCATAATGAAATAGGAACCGCGGCTTTTGTTAAGCCTAAGCAGCTTCTGCATTCACACTAGGATTTTTACAAGATTCCAGATGATTTACCCTCGCTTCACAATAAAAGATTAAAAATAAAAAAAAATAAGGAGAGTACGGAGCCAGCAGTCCCCTCATTATAAGGATGACAAAAGGCTGATGTTATTTCAGAAGTCTGCCTAATCATCTGCTCACTCTCCGGAGTACACTGACCCATTTCAGTGCAGAATAATTAGCCTTTCAAGCACTGCCGTGTTTCCATTAAATATATATAAGCTTACAGGGTGACATTTACTTACCTAGGCTTTGTAATTATACACTGAAAGATTTCTGTTGCTTCTTCCTTTTATTAATACAGACCAAACACGAAATCTTCGGTGGTTTCACCCAGCCTGAACTTTCAGTAGCTCTATACGTTTTATATTAATGAGAAGAAAAGCGCTCGCAGAACGTTGTTATTTGGGATTTCAACAAATATCTAACTTATGGGCATGACAGATGGGTTACAGTAAGGGGCAGATTTATCAAGGGTTTGATTAGTAAATTCGAATTGTTTTTTTGGTCAAAATTTACAAATTCGAATTGGGAATAATCCTAACTCGATTAGAATTGGAATTCGAAAATTCGAGGTTTAACCAACCTTGGGAACCATTCGAATTCAAGTATTTGCCACCTAAAACCTGCCGAGTTCATATAGAACAGAAGTCAATGGGAGAGGTCCAGTGACCCATTTGAAGATGTTAATAGCCTTCCTGAAAACTCAATTTGAGTTTAGTCGAATTTGAACCTAATTTGATTTGAGTTTTTGAGTCCGTAATATTTGTATGAGTTTTAGACGTTCAAATTTTTTCTTAAATAACCTCCCATTCGAATTTCGAGTATATTCGAATGTATTAGAGTAACTATAAATTATTTTTGTTAGCCCAGCACCTTAGTAATAAAAATACCTTTTTCTTTAGAGGGGGGCACGCACCATCATGTATTCACCGTCACATGTTTTCGTATTCTGAATCCATTGAATTTGCAGCACTCTCAGTAGTAGTATAAAACCGTCTTTATTTCACATATGGCACACCAACTTTGTAAGCTTGAAAAAGGACCAACAAGGATATGATACATAAGGGGGGATAGTATCGTCTACAGCAGTGACCCCCAACCATGAGCAACATGTTCATTACCAACCCCTTGGATGTTGATCTCAAAGCAGGGAGCAGTAACCTGGTACCTCTTTGCACTTAAGAAACCCTTTTGCTTACTTACTATTTAAACTGCACTCTAAAATGTAGGAGCTAACATTACCGCAGGGACCTTTTCTTCCAGGGTCATCATACAATTGTGGGCTTTTCGTTGTATAATATGGTCCCTTGCCTCATCCGTAGGGATGGGCGAATTTGACCTGTTTCGCTTAGACTAAAATCCGCTTCTGGCGAAAAGTATTTGGGGCTACTAAATAGACAATCACAGATTAAGATTCTTACATACTTGCCCATTTCCTGATGCCCCTTCCTAACCATTATGAGCTGCACCCCTTTCCTCCACCATTTTTATAGCCTGTACCCAACCAGAAGAGACGTTGAGATGTTACAGTGACGTTACCAAAGAGATGGGATGGCTGGGACATCCCATAAAACTAAGGACCGGCCCTAACTTCTGACCTGCCCCTACTCAAGCCCTGAACATCTCAAAATAATTCAGAATCTTCATCTTAAAATATGAAGACCATTTGAAGAATGAAATAACAATGTTTACATCATATTACAGGGTTTGAGGGTTACTATATCTTATAGCTCAACACCTGGAAATAAATGTATGCCATTTTGAAATGCACATAGAGAATATTTGTGTACTATACTACACAGGAAGTGCCTAAGTACCAAGAGGAAGTGCTGGTTTGCCTTTCTTAAACAATTGAGAGTAGCAAAGTACGGTAGACTTCTTACATTTTATCAGAACTTCCTAACCACTGGGGTAGCCAGGGATCAGCTAGTGATATTGGCATCTCCTATAAATCTGTGTTTGTGGGGCCACAGATAACAGACAGGTCCAACATCTATAGATGGTTTTCAGTAACCCTCCCAAATCTAGTGTAATTCAACAAAAAGCCAGTGATATGCCTTTAGATGGACCTCCGGTCTATAAGTCATCCACTGCTGGTCAAGTAGATTTACCTCTTCTTCTTAATTGTGCTTGGTAGAAAGTATGCAAAGCAAACTGCTTTCTCTAATTCACTAGAAATAGAAATCCCATATATCAGGCCCTGTTAATGTAATACCATTAATGCTTCATTTAAGCCCTTCTGCGCACGGGAATCCAATTAGAGTAGGTCTGCTATCATCAATCACTACCGTTCAGTTGGGTCATGTGGTATTAAAATAGTGCGCAATGCCTAGCAACAGGTCAGTCTTACTTAGGATCAGTGAAATTTGCTCTTGGGCAACGTAACAGGGAATCTCTTCCACTGTGCGACATTATCTGACTGATATCTGCTTGTTTGACTCTTAAGGCTCATCAGGTTTCACCATGTCACTCTAATTAATACATATCTTTTCCAGTTAGAATTAAATGCTTTCATATTTTGTCTTGAGGTCTGCTGTGGTGTGCCGGGGTGTATCGTGAAGGCATGCAAGCAATGTGAGCCACATGACATCAAAAAAAACGTTATCCATCTATAGATCATGAGCTTCAGAGTAGTAATGTGCTGACATTTGTAGCTTTAGTGAGTTAATTGTAACACAGGTGCAGTTTGTCCAGATAACAAATACTAGTCACTTGTTAGAAAGCGGATATCTGCTTAATTGCTATGGGCTTTGCCCCCTTTTTGTTTATTACGTTACTGCATGAATGTTGTGTATGAAACACTTGCTGAAGACCTTGACCTATTGCAAAACTTATTGTGGTTACCCATTAAAATTATTCTTGGTCACTTATAAAACTTCCTTTCTTTGCTCTGATGAAGGAAACTGTTTTCACACGGGACACTGGACACCCAAACATGAACCAAGGAAAGACATTTATTGGCATTGCCCAACCTCTCTGTCAGACCATCTTCCAGACCATAGAAAAAAATACAGTTAGATATAGTATACATTACCCAAAATAACACTGTATAAAATGTCACTTATTGTACTTTATACTGTATTGTTCAACATTTATTCTAGTTCTGTGAAAAACAGTGTAGTTGTAATTCATGGGACCTTTCAATAGAGGCTCATTTACAATGTCCCACGCAGTGTGAAAAATGCAAAGCAAGGCTGCAATAGGCTTTTTTTTTTGTACTTTGCCCACTGCTTGCGGAATTGTAAATGAGCCTCCATTTATAATCCTGACCCCCTGAAAAGAAACGGCCAATTGCAGCCTTTTTTACACGTTGTGCACTGCATGGGGCATTGTAAATGAACCCTGTGGTCATGGAGCTACATGTGACATCTCATACCTTTGTCTTGCTCAATAGAAGGACCATTATTATTTAGAACCGTACAGTTGGGGCATTAGAACTGTATGAGTGTCATGATATTACTTACCTGGCATTATAAAAATATTGATGTTGCACATCTGTGAGAGCTTTTACCAGGGTTCAAAATCTTACCTTTAAATTCTGGGTTTTTTAGACAATTGTGGTTACTCTTTCTTATATAAATACCCAATGGTTTCCAGGATCCCTTCCACTTTTTATTAGTCAATTTCAATCATTTTAGGTGAAAAAACCTCTGGGAAGGAGCGTAAAGGTGTAGTCATACAGGGGGTTATTTATTAAAGTCTGAATGCAAAAAACTTGAAAAATTAGTTTTTTTTTTTACAAGAAAATCTGAATTTTTAATGGAAAGTTTTTTTTAATTTTTTGAGAATTATTGTACCCGGAGGCTGCAAAAAGTCCCTATTCTATTTTGAAATTTCTCTGGTCTGTGCTGGGATTAGCCTGAAAAATCCGACTATTTCTAATCTGAAAAATTCCAGATTTTTGGGCAAAAATCTGAAAAATGTGGGCTTTTCGGACAAAAATCTAAAAAATTCAGGTTTTTTGGACAAAAATCAGAAAAATTCAGGTTTTTGGGCAATAATCAGAACAATTCAGGCAAAAATCTGGAAAATTCAGGCTTTTCAGCAAAAACCTGAAAGATTCCGACTTTTCAGGAATGGTCCACAAAAAAAAAAAATTTGTGAAAAAAAACCCATAAAAAATCGCACCATTCGGATTTTTGCTTGATTTTATAGAGTTTTTCCCTGATCGGATATAATCGTACTTTTCTTAATAATAAATACGGACAAATCATGGATTCTAGTTTGGTCTGACTTTTTCATTTAAAAGAAATCAGATAAATTTGGATTTTGATAAATAACCCCCTCAATGTGTTGATTTTAAAAGTCTAGTTGTTGCTTTGGTAGTATTCTGAGGTAAGTACCATACTGTCACACTAAGCTCCGCTGGATGAACTATGGAGGTAAGAGGACTAATTACTCAGGTAGGTCCTTCTGTTTGGATAAAGCACTATATAATCTGCATTTTAAAGCTGCCTGCTTTTCTCAGCCAGGGTGTAGCTACCATTAATGGTTGAACTTTTCCATTGTCTCTATAACTTAATGGACATTTCACCACAGGCCTGTTAACTGATTGGCCAAGGTGCTTCCTTCCTCTCAATTATTCGCACAAGCTGAAAATGACTGTTTGCATTAAATATAATGATCTGCTTTTGGTGTGCACAGAATCATTACGTTTCCCAGCTACAGAAGTATTCTGACAAGACCTGATTTCTATTGAGTCTCTCCATGTTCCTACTGTGCATAATGTTGTCATGTTTACCTGGTAAGAATCAAATATATTGCAAATGCTTGTTGAATGAAGAAATATTTCATAATTTGGTTTTTTTCCTCCCTCAAACATAAATCATTGGCGTATTTTAACAGAATAATCACTGATCCAAATTTTTTCTAAAAAAAATAAAATAAAAAATGCATCTGTGTTCCTGAATGTAATGGATTTTTTTAGCTTGCTTTGTTTGACTGTTTGACTTGCCTTTTCATGTTTATTTGTAAATATTCAAGGTTCCTGCTTACCTTGTACATGATGTCCGTGACCTCTTTTGCTGTTATTGTTGACCCCCATAAAATTGTAAGGCACATATATCAGTGTTTTCTTCATTTTCTACTTGATATACAAAAATGAAAAAGACTTCATGGGACCCCCTGGCAATGTCTGTCTTCTCTGTTCTGCAGAAATGTTGAAGGAGCTGAACCAGCAGCGCAGAGCGAAAGAGTTTACAGACCTGAAAATTATTGTTGAAGGCAAAGAGTTTGAAGTCCACCAAAATGTTCTAGCCTCCTGCAGCTTGTATTTCAAGGACCTGATTAAAAGGTTTGCCTTCCTTCCAGCTATGATCTGGTCTGTTCTTTTTGTAGGGCCCATATGTGTGGCTTCTTTTATTTTTCTTTCCTCCCCTTTCTTGCAGGCCTTTGAAGAGCGAATCTCCTGTCACAAAGCCAGTAGCCATTCTCTCCACCTCTCTTGAACGTTTTTTCAAACAGAGTCCTCAAATACCTTTATTACATATCAGACTCCTATAAAGAGATGTATTCTGATCACACGCTTTCTATCCTTCATACGCACGTCTTCTTTTGGGGTTGAGACAAAAGCTTTCTATTGATGGTTAAAAGCTTTAGAATCTTAACATTATCAAGGGACTCTAAAGGGACTCTCTTAACTCCACAAAGATAAAAAAGGAAGACAAATCAACATCGTTTGTTCTGTATATAATGTTAGAAGTCCCTGCTATCTTATAGCCTTTGTAACAGTGATGTTTAATAGATCCCTTGCTAATTGTTTTGTAGATAATTTATCAGATTATTTAGCTGTTGGTGGTTATCTTTAGCAGGAGTATCGATAGCATCTGAAATCAAGGTAGGTAGGCAAGTAGAGTAGTTCCAAAGAGTGGGCATTGATGCCAAATTCATGGCCTTCATGTTGAACTTAACCACCACTCCCAGAATTTGCTAACAGCTGGATTGGGATGCTGGGGGTGGGCTGCGAAGTTGACATTTTTTGATCCCTGATATGATGTTTTTGGTTATATGACCACATATTGGTATAGTTGACACCAACTCTATGGTAGTCATTGAAAGATCTCTAGGTAAAATCTAGAAACCTGTTATTAATATTCTACCCCCCTCCAGTGCCAAGCGTTCCCGCTTTGAGATTTAACCTGTGTTTTTCATCGGATTAGAATAAATAAATGACCTGCTTGTGACTGTTCTAGTTTGGTACATATTCAGATTAAAACATTCCATAACTCTCATTTTCTTTCAATCACCAACCAGTTATTCCACCACATTCTTTTTTGCCTTTCAGCGTGTCCCTGAGCAGACTCACAGGGAGCAGTAACGTGGTATCACTTTGCACCGAAGAAGCCCTTTTGCTTGTTTGCTGTCATAACTGCACTCTAAAATGTAGCTGCTAACATTGCCGCAGGGACCTTTTCTTCAAGGGTCATCGTACAATTGGGGGCTTTTATTGTATAATATGGTCCCTTGCCTCATCTGCAAGCCAAATATATATGTTCAAGCATAACACTTTGCCAATGGAATAACTCACCAAGTTAAGTAGGCGGCCCAGGTGCTCCTGCCCCAGGCCCTCAGCCCAAGGGAGCGGACAATCCGTATGTAGATAAGCAAATGTTGGAGCAAGGCACTCTAGTAGGTCAGCCATAGATCAGACTGATAGTAAGTAAAGGCTAGAATACTTTTATTTATATAAACATCTCATGCCTTGCCTCATCCGCCCATGGATAGTAGTGAAGTTATTATGTTCTATAGTAACTTCATTGTCAGTACTTGGGCTAAGTCACGAACAGATGCTTTAGGGCTAGGAATTCCAACATTTCTCCAATAGGTAAGCTTGTGGAGCCATTCCTATAGATGGAGCAGTTCAACTGTTGTGTATGTGACACACATCATTGTTTTTAGGGACAGAAAGGGAGTTGCCGGATGCACAGAGAACAGCTCTTGCCTTCTCTGCACAAATAAAAGAAACTCTCAGGTGAGGGATTTAGGGATTTCATGGCTACTTCACCTATAGATTTAGAATACTTGAAGTAATTGATACTATACAATTCCCCCTAAATCACATAATTCATGCTGTCATACTTTATAGGGATAATAAAAGTTGGTTAATCATATAAATAGGGTATAATCATAAAAATAGAGGAAACAGCTTTCCATATCATATTCATAATATTCATAGTTTTAGGCTGCCTTTCATGGCTGTTATCATTCCTTAATAGAGAAACAAGTCCTTTACCAGATAATATCATAAACTTCATTTATTTTATCAGATAGAGAAAGAAATTCCTTATTTTCTACCTCTTTATCCTTCTTTTCTCCTTCATTTTATTTCTCCCCCTCCCCTTATCCACCTTCCCTCGTTATCTCTGCTTTACTCCATGAGAAATTAGCCAATGGATTTTTGTTTTTTATAAAAAAGCAGTGGCGGTGGCTGAGATCTTCCGGAAGTTCCCAGCTTTGTATTGTCTACAATACAAAGTATTCCAAGCCACTCCGGTGCCGACAGGCTAATTTGTTCTGCGAGAAAAAGAACCAAGAGAATAGAACTATAGGCAGCAAAACTTAAGGGCAGGTCTTTTAATGTCAGGATTGTATTAAAAAAGGAAAGACTTGTCCAGGTCTGCAGATGGCTATGTTGGGCTGAGCACAGACACCTCGTGTTTACTTTATGAGAAGGCAAATAGTAGCTGGAATGAAAGGACTGGACTCCCGTGGCCTTTTTTCTATTAAAAACTTCCCGCCCGCGTTTTCTCTGAGGAAATTGCTCAATGCTCAGTGTGAAGGATTTAACAGCGACCATGTTGAATTCAGCTTAGATTGCTTTTATTTTAGTCATTTAAAATAACACAATGAAAAGAGATTTCCAATTGCTTTTTTCAGTATAATAACCAAATAATAATAAAAATAAAGATTAAGTAGGCCAGTCCGACCAACAGTTTGTTATTGAAATAAGGGATGGGAAATGTAGAAATGTAGAACATATCTAGTCTTATGACAAGGCTTTCCACTATATGTTGGAGCATTGCTGATGGGATTTTAGCATCAAGATCAATATTGAGGCTGGACACTAAAGTTGGGTTAAAGTCAAGGCTCTGGGAAGGCCATATCTTTCACTCCTCTCGTAGCAAAATCTGGATGGAGCGCAATTTGTGTATCATGCTGAAGCAGGAATGAGCCTCTTACAAACTGTTGCCAGAGGATGTGATGTGATGTAGCAATAAGAAGCCATGGGTAGACCACACCACGAAGACCAGCCCCTCACTACTATTCCTCCCCACCAACCTTTTAGGGGGACGATTAGATAGTCAGTTAGTGTTTTTCCAGGCACCAGCCACACCCAGCCATCAGATGGAAAACTCATCACTCCCATTTCCACAATTCTAGAGTCCAGTGGCATGTATTTAAAGGATTAGTAAACCTTTAAAAAAAGTGCATGTAAAATTGACGAAGGTGCTATTCTAAGCACTTTTGTAATGTACATTCACTACTTATTTTGTTTTTATTCCAAGATATTAAGGGATACCTGTACTGTTAATAGTATTACATTTTGTTACAACAGCGCCACCTGCTGGTCAGTTTCCCACCAGTCTGACCACCAAGTAGTCAAGGAAGTTGTCAGGAGAAAGAAAGAGGCTGCCCTGATGTTCTTCTGCTTCGGAAAAAAATTAGAAACCTTTCTTAAATCTTTCCTAAGCAGAAGAACATCAGAGCAGCCTAAATAAATAGGGAATGTACATTACAAAAGTGCTTACAATAGCACCTTTGTCAATTTTACATGCACTTATTTTAAAGGTTTACTTATCCTTTATAACACTGCAATAGGCTATTGGGGTTAAAAAGAATATTAATGTATAATGAATAGCATCCCTTTCAATGTGTTATGGCGTAAATGCAAATACCTTTAGCTGATTGGAAATTTGTACATATGTGAGTTTTTCTAGAATTTCCCTCATGGCCAGCCTCCCATTGTCAGTAATGGATTCATACAGAAAGGCTCAGACTCCATTGACTGTAACAATTTCACTGCTTAAGATCTCTGGGGGATTGCAAATGTTTTATTATGTGGACTTTCTGGTAGCGGCTGGTAGATGTTACAGGATTTTTATTGAACTCTGCCCCTGTAGTAGCTAAACGCGTACCATGACGGCATATCACTGATGTATTCATCAGACCTGATATAAAGATTGCAGACATTTCTCATAATATCACATCTATCAAATCTAAGGATGGTTCCTGGATTTAGTATTTTAAAAGCAAATTTCATAAAGCAATTAGAGGTAAATACAAGTAAGCTTTTATTTTTGTTTCTTGTAGAGTCTACAAAATCTGTAACTGAAATGATAGATGAGAGTTGTAGATCTACTGTACAACCCAAGCAACGCTAACTAAGGGGCTGATATACTAACATTAGAATCTTACTTTGTGTCGTGATTTGAGAAAATCATGGTTTATAATGTTGAGTTCTGCTTTCATTTTCGGGAAAAAATCTATAATAATGATCATTTTAGTTGAGGAAAATGGTTGTACATGGAAAGCCACCTGAGATAAGTTTCCCCCATTTGTTCTAGGTCCTTATACTAGGGGTGGACAGAGTCTATACATTTTTCAATCTTAACACTGAATCCTCTCCAAAAAGATTTGGTCAGATATCAATCCAAAATTAAAACCTAATGTTTGAATTCAAATTTAGGTGAAATCCCAAAAAATTGCATCTTGTAAAGCAGTGATTCCCAACCAGTGGCTCGTGAGCACATGTTACTCACCAAGCCTTTGTATGTTGCTCTTAGTGGATTCAAACCAGGGGCTTATTTTTTAATTCCAGGCTTGGAAGCAAGTTTTAATTGCATAAAAACTAGATATACTGCCAAACAGAGCTTCTTGTAGGCTGCCAGTCCATATAGAGGCTACCAAATAGCCAATCACAGCTCTTATTTGGCCATTGGACTTTTTCATGCTTGTGTTGCTCCCCACCCCTTTTACATTTGAATGTGGCTCATCGGTAAAAAAAAGTTGGGGACCCCTGCTGTAAAGGATTCGGGCATTCAGCCAGTTCCTGGTTTTGTTCGCATCCCATAGTTTTATTTACAAGGTTCTTTAGCTTTTTTCATGAGCCCAGTTAGTAGTAAGGTGCCCCCATTATTGATATGAATGTTGCAACAATATGATAACATGATGGTCATGGTAACCCTACCATAGTTCTGATGATATCCCATACCACAAGTAAGAATTTACCTTCAAGTCTCTTCATAACAAACATCCCCCAAAAGCCGAGCTTTGTGTCAGCCCAATAGTATGACTGCATTAGTGTCTTCTGGAAAGTTCTGCTGCTTTGGAAGTCTGCAGGAATGGTTAAAAGTCCCACAGTAAGGGGAACATAAGGATGTGAAATTCAGTAGTAAATGTTTTATATGTGGAGACTTAATGAACAAAGGAATTTAGTAATAAAATATCAAAAAAATAAAAAAAAACCTGTCCTTCACTTTCAGCCTGCATTTCTTCTACACGCTACATTCCAACCAGAAAATTTGTCCCAAAATAAATACATCTCCAGCATCCTTGAGTTCAGCATTCTTCTCTGTATAACAAAGGTATCTACTTAGTGGTGTATTTTACCTTGAAAAATGTATACAGACAACAACTGAATAACTTGTCATCACATCTACAATTTTACAATTCCCACTCCGGGATGCTTTGTGCTGAAATTACTCCATTTCAGCTTGATATATTCCCGTTGATATATTTGCCTTTACATACTTGACTAGCACTGGTGGCACCTTCCATGGAAATTCATTCAGGATGAATTGGTACTTTCAGAAAGTTGGAATAGTTTAATTCTATTATTTGGTGTCATTTAAGAAAATATTTTCTTTCAACGCCTACTGGCTGACACTCGGAGGCAGATTTTTTGAATTTTTTCATGGTCAAAACTGTCAAATTCGACTAGGGAATTATCCAAGCTCAATAAGAGTTTTTTTTAAAAAAAAAAAAAAGAATCCAAGTCGAGATTTTATCAGATTCAACTATTCGCCACCTAAAACCTGCCAAATTCATGTCTAAGTCAATTGGAGCAGTCCAGGGACCAATTTGGAGATGTTTGTACCTTTCCTGACAATCTCTTTCTTCCTCATTTCGGGGAAAATACTCAAATTGAGTTTGGTTGAATCAATCGAATTTGATTCAAGTTTATAGGTCGGTAAAATTTGTCCGCGTTTTAGATGTTAGATTTTTTTCTTCATTAACCCCCCAGTCAAATTTCAAATATATTCAAATTTAAGGGAGTTTAAACAACTCACATGAATTCGAAATTCGACCTTTGATAAATGGGCCTCCCCAGTGTGAAGTGCAGTTGTATGTGGGCAAGGGAGCTTAGTACTTTCATCATTTGTTATCCCCCACTTACTCTTATCCCTTACCTCTAACTCTGGACCAACCCCAGTGTCGGACTGGGATGCCAGGAGCCCACCAGAAAACTTTAGGTTGAGGGTCCACTTTCCAAACTATTATACCTCCTCTCCTCACTCAACCTCTTTATTCTCCTTGTCTCTTTTCTCTACATACTATTCTCTATTCTTCCATTATCAAGCCTCTTTATTCCCATAAAGAAATAGAGAATGACCATAAAACAGGTCAAAAGATTAGAAGCAGGAGGGCCCACTGACACCTTGGCCCACCAGGAGTTTTCCTGGTATCCAGGTGGGCCAGTCCGACACTGACCAACCCTCCTCTTTGGCCCTGAGTAGCTGTCACATTGTTGGGCCACTGCCATCTTCCTTCAGCCTCCCAGACTTACATTTGTGCCTTAGTCACCGTTTTGGCACGTGTGCAGCACGAAACTTTTCCAGAGATTTCTCTTCTTCACATGGACCATATCTGATGCATGGGATTCGTTGGAAGCTAGTGGAAGATGGCTGCACCCTTCCTGCTGATAACAACCATGGGCCTGGGTGTTTTTTTAAAAAAAGAGGAGGGCTGTCCTGGAGTAGGACATAAGCGATTAGAATAATTGGGGGATTGCATAATAAACTGGCACCCCCAGTGACCCAAACTTATCCTCTAAAGGAAAGTTCCACAATCAAATTTAGTGAAAAGCAGCAACGTAAAGCTGGCTACAGTATGGAATACTATTTAAAGTGGTGGTGTTTTGGGGAAAAACATAATTTTTGTGTATGTAATAATAAACTAGGTCCTTATAATGTTCTATTTATTTACAGAAAACACTTATCTATTAATGCAAAATATTTTGTTCAGGGCCACAGTTCTAGACTGTCATTTTGCATTACCTAGAACACACTTCAGGTGAACCTGCACCAGATTTAGCACACGGAAAGGCAAAGATCTGTTTGGATGATAACTCTTCAGCTCATGATTGGCCATTAGATGTGACAGCCTGGAATTTGTTAAGCAGGTGCCATCTGTCATAGCTGGATGTGTGCTGTGGGGGCAATGACCTGGATACGGTACAATATAAATAGCTAGACATATTTCATGTTTATTTCTTAGATAGGGCAGAGAGCTGGAAATGAGGAGTTTTATCAGATTCAACTGACTGAATTATACAGAATATACAGCTATGCAGGTATGGGACCCCTTTATCCAGAATGCTCGAATGGACCGGGGGTTTTCTTCATAAATAATCTTTCTGTAATTTGGATCTTCATACCTTAAGTCTACTAGAAAATCATATAAACATTAAATAAACCCAATAGGCTGGTTTTGCTTCCAATAAGGATTAATTATATCTTAGTTGGGATTAAGTACAATGTACTGTTTTATTATTACACAGAAAAAGGAAAATCTTTGGATAAAATGGAGTCTATGGGAGACAGCCTTTCTGTAATTCTGAGCTTTCAGGATAATGGATCCCTTACCTGTATATGTGAGCAGCGATTTATATCACCCGTTTGCTGTACAGGTATTTAAAATAAAGTCCTGGATTTTGTCATTGATACAGATGACTGTGTAACTGATGTGATGAATGATCTTAAGGCATTTCCACTGTATCTAGGATATTGAACAAAGCTTGACTTTAAAGTATCAATAAGGTTACTCTCTTCTTATGTCCACCTAAGAGCTGGGACTGTGATATAGGGTAATAGTTACTGGATCCTGTCCACTTGACATTGCTTGATGGTTAATACTACTATTAGACAAGTGGAATGGCCCTTAAAGCATGTCATGGGTCACTCACTAACACTATTACCCACTTGGAGTTGAACCAGGGACCTTTAGATTGCTATGGATTCTTCAATACATTTACTCTGTTTGAGTTTATGGGTCAAAGTTTTGATATCCTTATTAGTTTTCTGGTAGGTATAGTCTTCTCAGATGTTACTAATCTGACCACAGGTGATCAGAGTTTAGCATCAGACTCCCTATATATAATGCCCTACCTACATATCCTTTATAATCCCCAGCTCTGAGCTCCCTAGATTCCCTATGTAGATCAAGTCTGTTTGTTCCTTGATGCACTGACCTCCTTTTCCTGAATTCTACTCTTTTATTCTAGTTCCTGACTCTTGCCCTTTGCAACAATGTTCTGTTTTTGACTGTGGCTTATTCTTGTTTTTCCTATGATCCTTTGGTTGGTTGTCCTGTTCTGACCATCTGAGTACACTTAACTCTGTCTATACTGGCTCCTTTCCTGAGTTTAATGACTGTGTCTCACTCACCCTAGTGGGAGTCTATGGATTTTAGAGCAGTAAGTCTTGGCAGCGCCCAAGTAGTTGAGCACCAGGGCCTAATCGAAAGATGTCTGTTTTAGACAGAAGAACAATGGCATGGAGAAACTGGTGATGCTTGTAGTTGGCCAAACAAGGGGACAGATTGAATTTTAACCTTTTTTTTGGTCAAAACTCTCATATTAGAAATTGGAAATAATTCAAACTCGAAACGAATTTTAATTTGCCACCTAAAACCTGACGAGTTCATTAATAAGTCAATGGGAGAGGTCCAGTGACCCCCTTGAAGATGTTAATAGGCTTCCTGACATTTGAGTTTTTTTCAGAGAAAAAACTCGATTCCAGTTTAGCCTAATTAGATTTGAATTTGATTCGAGCTTTTGGGTCGGTAATATTTTAGATACTCGTGTTTTTTTTTTAATAATTAACCACCCAATCGAATTGCGAGTACATTCGAGTTTACTAGAGTTAAAAAAAAAGTCACATGAATTCTAAATTCAACCTTTGATAAATGGTAGAGAGCTCTGAGACCTATCCGAGAAAGGTGTTAGTGATGTATATGAGGATTTTAGAAGGGGTGGGTTTGGAGAACTATTCCACTAATGCTCCAATGGCTGCATAAAGCTCTCTCATATAACTTTTTTATATGGCACAAAGTCTACACAGATTGGCATCAGCCACATCTGATATCTCAGGTTATTATGACTAAGGAGAACCTTTATTCATGTTGCACTAAAATTAAATTACAGTAAAAAAAGGACTTCATTTGTTTCCTTTTTGCCTTTGTGCGCTTGGATGAAGGGATCTTATCACTGGCTCTACTGAATTGTTAATATTAGTCATGTGAGCCTTCAGTCAGCTCAAAATTGTGTAGGAATCACATGGGTTTTCAGTTTGTTTTTATGGAATCAAGGCTGCATCTTTTAGCTGCCACTCTGATGTCCCCAATGCACGGGGTTGTGTTGTGATGCGGGTTGCCATGCAGGACTCTCACTTTATTATCAGGAATTTCTTCTTTTAGAAAGCTTCTGTATGTCACATGGATGGGAAAAAGTGAAATTATTCTAAAGCAGTTTCCTATTCACCAAACTCCAAATGTGTTCCCCAGAATCCCGCATGAGCACAGGTGGATCCATAAGTGCTTCTGTCATTTTAATTGGCCGGGCACAGCTGGAACAGGCATTTTCTTAAAATTCTAACTGATTACACGTTCTGGAAAATGGCAGATTAATGCTCTACCAGAAGGGAAAAAAACACCTGATGGCCTCATAATGCAATTTATTGAATAATGTGCTTTGTAATATCACACAAAAGGAAACAGGCGCACATTAGTAAATTTTCCTTTTCTTTGATTTTACAGAGAAAGGAAATAGCTCGGTAGCACAATGGCTTTTTTTTTTTTACATTTTATTGGCATTATTAAGAATAACAATCCGGCTCTTCAAGAACATAAATTATTAGCAAAATTAAGTGTTTGGCTTTGAGTGCTATATTAAAACCATGAAATGCATTCACCTATGTGGAAGGTCAGTTTGACGTGTTCTAGTGGTTTGGTTTATGATTTTAGCTTTATGTTACGTGGTTAAAGAACTTGGTAACTGGACACGTGCAGATGCTTGGGCTGGCGGGTGGGTGTTTCATTTTTATAAAGATAACTGTCTTTAAAAAAAGGGTTTCCACAGCTTTCTAAATATTTTAAATACATTTAGTAGCCCCTCCAGCGTATGCTAAATTGCTTAAATTTCTCCTTCTATTATGTGTCTTTGTGAATGAGGGAGGAGTTAGTAAGAAACATGGCAGCCGTCATTCTATGTTTATTTTTACTTGTTCCTTTTTTTATCATGAAAAAAAAAAAAAACAATGCCATCAACTGAAATCAGCATATTGATTTAGACATGTCACGTGCTCCGCTTTCTCTTTTTTATGGTCTGATTTCTCACAAACCATATGTGGGGGGCTTTCAAGTCTTTTCTCCCATTGCATCCAATCGTCAGGCAGCATATACTGGTCTGTTGTTTGAAACCAAATAGCTCATCAGTTACTATGGGTTACAAGACCTGAAGTAATATGAGCTCTGGTCAATGAGAAATACGAGCTGGACAGTTGCAATCTTTAGCAACTAAACAGCAATAGGAAGCCACCATAGTGGCACAAGAATACACATTTAATTAACCACATTGTATAGTCGATCAACTTTTCATTGTGTAAACCTTGTCCATGGCTCCTCTTCAGACAGACTAATAAACTTGCTGTCTCCCATGAGCTGATGACTGAAGGTCTTCAATAACTTGTTCGGTTAATTGAACGCCTGAAATGCACAGAACACTTTCGACCTCAATGCACTTGTCTGAAGGTTGGTGAAGTTAATGAAAGCAAATAAATATATATTTTCTTACAAATAACCTGCTTTTTTCCCTTTCCTCTTTCATTACCATTTGATTTAATGACTTCTTTACTATTTCAGGAGTATCTGATCCTAACGTTGCAGCTTTCCCCATGCATTGTTGGCTAAACCCAACATCATCAGTAGCTGGCAGAGCACTAATTGACACTTCCACATGCAGGCCTAATTCTGATTCCAAATTGTTTAGCACTTTATGCAGGAAAAGTCTTGAACAAAAGGATGGCTGCTGGCTTCCTGTGGCAGAGCGGGATGACTCCCTTCCCACCCCTACTTCTGCTCTAACCATTTTTGTCTGTCAACCTTGTCTTGTATTCCGTTTCCAAAGCATTTCCACTAAGGTCTTCCTTTGAGTGCCTGAAGGGAACAATATATTTTAAAACCAAAACTTCTATATAAATGTCTGCCATTCCAAATTGATTACTTTCTATTTTATGCTTAGGTTTTATCAGAATGAAAGGGTAGGCAAATGACACAGGAGGATAGGGCTACAGAGCATATGTTTTAAGGCTACTCCTTGATCCTCCAACTACTTCTGAACAGTGTTCCCCTGGAATACTAGTACCAGCTCCACAAAAGCTGGAGGAGGTAAAACTTGGAAATCCCATTGGTAGTAGTCCTCTATTAAGACTGGGCCGGCATGTTTTTCCTGGCTCCTGCTCTGATCAAATAAGATATATTTGGAATGAAATTATATTATATTTACTCCATTATACCTGTTGGAGCTGTTGTGTTGTCCTCTTTATCAGCCACATTCTTCATTCATTCAAGTGCAGCTGATGACTAAGGATAAAATTGCATTAGTGACTGTAATAAACAAATGTAGATATAGTAAGAAGGAATGTTCTACTGAAGATCAAATGTTTCACCTGAAACTAATTTATGCAACGAAAGACACCTAGTTAACGCAATGCTTGGAGTGTCCTGAGCAAACTAGTGTAATCCATAAAGCTTGATGGGATCAAAATCAACTCCACTCTCCTAATCTACCATACATAGTCAGCTTGGTTGAAAACCAAGCTGTCCATCAAGTTCAACATTTTAAGTCCAAATATAACCTGCCTAACTGATATTTGATCCAGAGGAAGGCAAAAAGCCCCATTTGAAGCCTCTCCAATTTGCCTCAGAGGGGGAAAAAATCCTTCCTGAATCCAAAATGGCAATGGGACCAGTCCCTGGGTCAACTTGTATCTCCCATAACCCTGTATTCCCTCACTTGCTAAACACCATCCAACCCCTTCTTATACCTATCTAATGTATCAGCCTGTACCACTGATTCAGGGAGACAATTCAACATCTTCACAGCTCTCACTGTAACAAACCCCTTCCCAATATTTAGGCGGAACCTCCTTTCTTCTAATCGGAATGCATGACCTTGTGTCAGCTGTAAAGACCTACTGGTGAATAAAGCATTAGAGACCAAAACTGTACGGCAAATTCTAGATGGAGCCTTACCAGTGCTCTATACAGTGGAAGAATGACCCCCCTCCTCCCGTGAATTTATGCCCCTTTTAATAAAGCTCAAGACCTTATTTGCCCTTGAAACTGCTGACTGGCATTGCTTGCTACAGCCAAGTTTATCATCTACAAGGACTCTCCTGTTTCTCCTTGAGGCTGCATAATGTAGTCTCAGGCTTATTACCAGATCTGCATGATATTTTTAAGAATGTGGGTGATGGATCCCCATACTGTGAACAAAAAGAGCATCAAAAATATAATTTTAACAAACAGCTTAGCACAATCTTCCATTCTCATTTAATGTAACAATAGACTTCCAGATTAGAAGGAATTTTAGCATGTCAGCATATCAACTCCAATTGTTTAAATTTCTGCTGCATAATTAATGCTGGTATTAAAATGTATTGTTTCCCTTTGAAAACTAACATTGTGCGCCATTTTCATTAACTCCGGCTCATACTTTTTCATTTGCTGCTTTTTTTTTATTTTGCATGAGAATGCAGAAACCACTAGCAATAAAGCCTGTGTTTTGTTTTAGTCGTGTGGTTTTATTTCCTTTGAATGAATTCAAACCTCGCTTCTCTTTCAGATCCTGTTAAAGATCAGTTATTTAAAATGACAATATTCTTCAAATTACTTCTATAAATGAAAGAAATTAATGAAGTGTAAAGTGTATTTTTGTTTTCTTTCTCTCGACTTGCTCGATATTGAGAGCTGGTTTGAAAGGCGATGCGGGACGACCTCTAAGAATGTCCTTGTCTGATATTGCCAGGTCATCGAGAGACACGGCCAAAAATGGGGAGAAGCTGGAGTTGACTATGTCCAACATAAACGCCGAAGTCTTGGAATTGCTGCTGGAGTTTGTCTATACGGGTTCTCTCATAATAGATTCTGCAAATGCAAAAATCCTTTTGGAGGCTGCAAACAAATTTCAGTTTCATACGTTCTGTAAAGTCTGCATCTCATTCCTTGGTAAGATACATTGCTTGTGTTCCCCTCCCTAACCTTTCAGTTTTTTGTCTATTCTGAGGGATAAATCACATAATCCTATAATCCTATTCATTGCTATAGTTAAACCTTTTGTTTTCTTTCTTACTGTTTCCTTTTTTCTGTATTTATATCTATACGTTTGATGGAGGGAAGGAAAAGGCTCAGATGAAACCTTATGGAAGAGTAATGCTCATGTGTATATTAGAGGGAGAATTTGCAATCCCTTTTAGTGCGGGAGTCGTACCTATTGACCTGCTGTGGGAACCTTGACGGGTCCAGGGTGGCAGTAGTTCCAGGGCTTTCATGCATCAATGGGTGCAGCTGAAAACCCATTCATCAGAAGATGTGGTATGGTGCATTGGCAACCATGAGGAAGTGCAGGAGCATGTTTGAATTACATTTAGCAGTTTCATCTGTATATGACCCTTAGACTTTACTTATATTAGCAAAACCCATGGCTAGGATTAAGGCATCTGCCCGGGTCATAAAATGATATCCATTATATATTTCTTTTCAAATCTGCATGATAGCCATGGTTAAGGGCAGTGAGCAGTGTGAGGCCCATTTGAGGACACCGTTGACCTATAGTTTACTGTAGGGAAGCTGTTCCAAGGTTTCTGTTTGTGGTGGTGCAATGACAGGGCAAATTTCTCACTAAGGTGTTACTGCTGACATTGGAGTAAGGAAGTCTACTAAGATTTGGTAGTCTAGCTCAATGATCCTTGACTGCCCAGGTAAATCAAGCAAATTAATGACAAGACGGTGTTGCTGGTAAATAGCAAACAGGGGCGCTCCACCAATGAGGCGAGTTGAGGCACTCTCCTCAGGCAGCAGCGCCCCCCCTGTTTACCAGGGGCAGCAAAAATGGCTCTCCTGGTAACTAAGAGCCAAATTTCCACTTTTCAACCCAGAAATTCGGTTCTTCTAGTGCAGAGAGTGCAATTACGTTCTCTGTATTAGCGACGTGGACCACCCCCGACCCCTCCAGTGCAATGTGGACCGCCCCTCAGGCACTGAAGAGGTGAGTGCCGTGGAGAGAGGTGGGGGCAGCAAAAGGAAGGTCGTCTCAGGCGGCAAAATTACCAGGATCACCCCTGATAGCAAAGAGACTTTCTTTGATCACTTACTTAGAAAGCTGTTGACGTCAGTTTGTTTAACACACAACATAATGAGTAAGTTGCCCATCTAAACCTTGTTGAATAGGATTTTTAGATATTAAGACTTAAATGTATTGAACATAAACCATTAATCCTTACCAAATAACACTCAGCTCCTAGTGTTCTAAATAAGCCCGTTGACTCATAAATCAATGCCCCAAATAATACATCTTAAATGCTAGATGGCACTTTACATTCAATAAAGTCAAGTTAATTTTTGGTGATGATCTATTTCATCGAATTATGAAATCTACAAAATGAAAACAGATATGTAGAATCATAAATCATCAGAAATTACTGGGCAAGGTGGAGGAGGGACTGGAGATTAGAAAGAAAAATGATCCACCTAATTATGCCACCCGCATGATAATATTTAGAGAAATGGTTTGTTTTATGCTTTTCTACATCATGGAACAGGAGAGTCAGAACTAACCAAGAAGGCACATCCAATCACTTTAAACATGTTCTACTTATATATTACAAAATAGTGATGTGCGGATCCAGAAAAATAAATCCCGACCAACGGAGCCTATGATTAAGGGCGTTACTCCCGAAACCTGTCAGGCATGTTTGCTTAGCAGCCTGCTGCAATAAATAATTTTTACTCAGTGCTGCCTGATTCATGTTTGAGTGCCATGATACCACAGTTGGGATGCTGGAGGTGGAGCACCTGGATGTATAAGTTAATAGGAGCTGCATTAGAGGGATATCAAGCAGAGAGTGGCTCTGGAGCAGTTTTTCTTTCCTATTGCGACCCATGGGTAAACCTGTGGGTGTGTTGGGCCTGCCCACACATCAATATTACAAAATGCTTAAAGTGGTACAAGTAGGGCCTACTGCTCTTCTAAACTCCACAGTTGCCGAGCCTTTCACTAAGTCTTTGCCAAACTAAAGTTCCTAGGATATCTCAGCAGTTTATTCAAAAGTATTGAAAGCAAATAACCACTGGATATGAGGCAAAGATATCTTAAATGGTACATACATTTTGGAGTCCTAAAGAGCGCTAAATATAAGAAGAAAGTGTGAGAAATCTCAGGTACAACACCTTTGTTTCTTGAAGGTGCAGGTAGTGCAACCAACATGAGGTTCAGGCTGACCATTTACTAACTCTAGGCAATTATGCATCTTTGCAGCAACCAATCAGAAATTAGCTTTACAAAGTTGCTTCCAGTATATTGTTTACCTGGTGATAACACAATGACATGAGAGATGATTAGATGGGGACTTGAGAAATTAAAGGTCTAGGAGCATATTAGCGGGAAAGTTATAGGAGATGAGTAATGACCACCAATATGCTCCTAGACCTTTGGGGACGATTTTATAAGGATGTTTCATGAGCACCAAAATATATTTAAGTGAGATGGGGGACAGTGGAAGGGTTCGCCAATTTGATTAAGGAGACCAAAAATATATTATCTGCAGGTAAGAGAGAAACATTATAGTTATCATTTAATACTGGCCATATTTTGGATCTTCTGTGTTAACATGGATTTACTAACACTTTGTGACTCAGCCCACCAGTAACACTGGCATTCCAATTGTTTTGTTGTTTCTTTTAGAAAAACAGTTGACTGCCAACAACTGCCTAGGGATTTTAGCTATGGCCGAGGCGATGCAGTGCGTGGAACTATACAACATGGCCAAGGCTTACGCTCTGCAAAACTTCCCCGAGGTGGCCAATCAGGACGAGATCCTGAATATATCCAAGGAAGATTTTGTCTCCTACATCTCCAACGACAGTCTGAACACGAAAGCAGAGGAACTGGTCTATGAGGCGGTGATAAAGTGGATAAAGAAGGATCCCGGTAACAGAGCCCAGGTAGGAGCAATGGATGGAATTGTGGACCAGCCAATATGTTTGATATTTGGTTATTTAGAAACGTAAAGTATATCCCTGACATAAATGAATACCAGCAAAGCATTTCACGTAGAGCAGACCTAATCTTCCACCTATAGTAGACATCAGAAATTGTCATGAAATTATCTGTGCCACCCTGTGGCCAATCAGATCATTATATTATCAACAGGGCTCAACCAACCTGTAACTAATCTTAATTTGAAACTTTAATAGGCATAAACCAACTTATAGCCAATCAGAGTGTTGGAATTTTAAAATGGCTAGACCTGGCACAGCCTTTAGAAGCTATAATGCTCACAGTTAGACCAACCTGAAGACAATCGTTTAATAGGAGAGCCTAATCCTTGTGCCAGTAGAAATAGACTTGTAGGTTGTTGGGTTATGGCGGGATACCTGAATGTATAAAGACCAAGCCTCACTATAGCTGCAATATCTCTAATTACCCATCATCCTCAGGAAGCCAGTAATTATATAGTGAATAGTACCCCCTCTTGTAAAATATAAGGATATTATAAGCTTCTGAGGAGTTTCATGACCATATTCGCCGAGTGTTTTTATACAGGTCATGGAACTCCGAGGTAACTTCTAATATCCTCATATTGCGCAACTGGGGTTACTTTATTTATTATAATACACACATTTCAGTGAGTCATGTGACAGAAATGACATCAGAACTCACCGTTTATAACTGATGACATCAGAACTCACCGTTTATAAGGATATAATTTACAAGATATTCATGGCTTTTGTGTATTATTATAAAATAATTAAAGGATTCTGAGACTTGTGGTTCATCAACCGCTGAACAACTACCATTCACTTCCTCAGAACATGTTTCTTGTTTTCATGTCTCCGATCCAAGAATAATAGTTGGAAAAGACATAACTAGTCGTAGGTTTTTTCACCACCTTTTAAACTTTCCCTCATGGTGAAATATATCAGTCATATTTTTCCTTAGCAGGTCTATAACTCCAGCTTTTATTATTGCTTTAGAAAGCTTTCTGCCGCCTCCCTTCCTCCCCGGCTCTCGAACCCCCAGTGAAAAGATTATAAATTGTGTATTCTCTGCTATGTGTCACTGTGGCTCCTTCAGCAACAGCTTGGATAATGTTTATGCAGCAAAGCAGGTTGGACCCTTCACATGCCAGTCTGTTCCCACAACACAGGGATCTGCTTGTTGTTTGTGGATGGGTTTTTTTTCTTGTATAACAATTGCTCATTCTTTATTTTTTTTATTTTGCTTCATTATTAGAATATTTAACTTGTCTTTCTGCCTAATTTCTAAAGCTGGTTCCCCAGGCAGTGTTCACTGGGGGCATAACGGTGCTTGATCAGTTCCGATGAATGGATATGTTGGTTGTAAACAATACTGATGATGCACAAGTCTGTTATATTCCTGTAAAGGGAAATATACACTGCTTATAAATATGATTTGCTTTGAGCTTTCACTTAATTTTCTGTACATACTTAATACTTTATTTGATAGTGATGGGGCTAAGCCTGCTGTAGACCTGTGCCTCCATTGATGTATCTGCCCAGCCCTCCTCTCACATTATAAGATGGGGCCGGTTGGGCAAGGGCTTTATCATTTTTCTAAAACTTTGGGAGAAGTAAATTCCTGACTTGCTTATGAACAAGCATCAGTAAGGACTGCTAAAGGAACCAGGACTCTTGGGGGCAGATTTTACTTTGAAAATTTGCCAGCGACCTTCGCTACACTTCGCCAGTCGACAATTCACCCAGACAACGCTAATTCACTGGAATGCAGAGTTTTCTTGTGGGCACCGAATGCTGGAAACGTTTCGCTAGCGTTACTTTGGCAATGCGAACAATTGAAAGCGAAAATGCGCTAGTGTTCATTTCTGCCTAGAGAAAATTCGCTAGAGGTCTTGCACTCAGGTTCATTTGCATATGCCGGGAAATTTAAAGTTGAATGGACGTATATGTTGCAGCAAATACATTACATTACACAAGTCCAGGAAACCTTAATAAAGAAAATAGAGTTGTTATATTGCCCTACACATGAGCCCAGTGTATAGTTTATGTCCCATATGTTAGAAAATGTAGGGGGGAACCCGGTTACCCCAAAAAAAAATCTTAAGGACTTTTGCAGGCTATCACTCTGAAAAAAGGAAAAGACGCCAGCATTTTTTGGTCTTAGAAGCGTTTTCCATTAAAAATATGATGTAAGTAACAGGAGATTGAGGAAGATCTATGCAGTACGCTGGCACTTCGCCTGGTCTGAGCTGGCGAAGGCAAATCTGGCGAAAGAGGTAACGTTCAGTAAAATCCGCATTTCATTGCATTTGAGGAGTAACGTCCATTCAACTGGAAATTGCGAATGACCTCTAGCGTCTATGTCTTTCGCTAGCAAAGTGACGCCCGTGCCCATTTGTAAATTGACGATGTCCCTACGGGCGGTAACGCTAGCAAATTGACGCTAGCGTTAGCCACTTCGCCCTCGAGTAAATCTGCCCCTTGGTATCATGATGGTCTCAGATGAACAACAAAGTGGATTTGTCTTCCCATGTGAATATGTTCAGATACGCTGAAGAACAATTATTTAGCTTGTTCTTCTTTCTTTATTGGAATAGATACAAAAACATCTAACCTACTCGAGGTGTGTGAGATTTGCATTCCAGATCACCTAGCGACAGTAAATGGTATTGTCAGTATTGCCATTAGTAGCATTTACAGAACATTGGAAACTTTGCTTGTCTGTTCTACCCCTGCAACGAGGACTTTTAGCCCCCTAGAGTGAAATATGGGTGTTATTTTTAAGCTTGCTAGGAGCTAGGTTGGGGGCCCAAATCAAATGCCGTACCCTAAGAATAATCCGAGTATTCCATTTGTCAGACGGCCTTTTCTTCCGAATAAATTGAATAAATTGGGCAGCCCCCCGAAAAACACAATATACATAGATACCTTGGGGAATATTGTGCATTTGATTGACTGACAGTTAGCCGAGAGTAAAGTTCCTTTGTTCTCAAAGAATAGCCAGCGGAAGATTGTGGGAGTAATAACGTGTGATCCTTATTTACTGCTCTGCAGGTGCCCTTGTGCCTTTCTCTGCTTACATGAGCTGTCGTTTTATTAGTTGTGGGCTTGGTGCCCCTCCTGACGGCCATTTCACTGCTTCCCTCTTCATTCATCTGCCGCCAGAGTTTTAGTACTGATGTTACAGGATTTATTGCATGTTCTGTTAATGTGGCACAGCTATATGTATCTATACAGTCAGACAATGGGGGTTCTTGCGTGTTAGATCCCACAGTACTGACATTGTGTGCACAAAAAAGGGTCCCAGATAGGGGCAAGTGAACAGTAGAACAAATACTGGGGGATAGTAACAATACTGCAATGTAGCAGCAGTAGGGCCTTTCTGTTTTTGTTCCCCTCACATCATCTTCTGTCAATCTGGTCAGAAATCAAGCTCAAGGGAGTTGGCCGTTGTTGGACTATCCCCTCCCTTCGCGTGGAAAGGAAAGCACTCCAGCTCGCCCCCTCATTCGTTGCAATTGCAAATGGCAGGTTCAGATGGGGTTAATTTTCTAATATAGGTGCTAAATTGCAGCAGTGCTGTTACCAATAACTACCATTGTCAATTAATTGGGTTCATTACAAGTTAGAAAATGAAAACAAAGGTCTAATTGGTTGCTATGGGTATTGCTATAAGTAATCCATCGAATTAGATGTCTCTGACAAACTCTAGAACTGAGCCCTTTTCCTTACCAAACAGTGGAGCTAGTAGAACAATATCAGATTACTGACTCACAAAGAAGCGCTACAGTATCTCTATTCCTCAGAATTACAGTAGGTACCAGTAGAATGTAAAAGTGATTAACACAGTGATCTCCAACCTTTTTTAACTGTGAGCCACTTTCAAATGTAAAACAACGTTAGAGAGCAATACAAGCATGAAAAAAAGTCCCTGGAGGTGCCAAATAAGTGCTGTGATTGGCTATTTAGTAGCCCGTATGTAGAGTGTACTGCTCTGTATTGCAGTACACATGGTTTTTATTCAACCAAAACTTGCCTTCAAGCCTGGAATTCAAAATAACCACTGGGAGCCACGTCCAAAGGTTGGTGAGTAACTTGTTGCTTATGAGCCACTGGTTGGGGATCACTAAATTTGCATATAATGCATAGAAATCCTTTGTCCTGATATGGAGCAGAGTCTGCTCAAGCCACAAGATACACTGATTTTCTTTTTTGAATTTCATACAAACTTTCTAGGTAGCCCCCCCTGGTTTTCTGCATGTGTTAGTTTTGTACCTGCCCTTTGGCTCAACACACAAAGCAAAATAGACGGAGCATCATTGGATCAGTGGAATATAACTATCAGTCTAAAGCATAAGCAGTCATTGAAACTCAAATATAGACTATCAAGTTCACTCAAACTCAAGTATAGACTGTCAAGTTCACTAAACTCAAGTATAGACTTTCAAGTTCACTAAACTCAAGTATAGACTTTCAAGTTCACTAAAACTCAAGTTTAGACTTATCAAGTTCACTAAACTCAAGTTCACTAAACTAAAGTTTAGACTATCAGCAGCTTCACAGAAAGGCAGTGGTTGTTTATGGTTGTTGATGTGTCAATGTGTCAGTTGGGTCAAGTAGACTTGGGTTAGATTCCTGTGCCAGCACCTTTATTATTAAGGCTTCAGGTATTTTACCTGATGTTCATGTGGTTAATAATATATCTATGTAACTATGCATACATTCATTAATAAGTAGCCCAAGCTTTAAAGGGGTTGTTCACCTTTAAATTAATATTTAGTATGATGTAGAGAGTGATATTCTGTGATAATTTGCAATTGGTTTTATTTGCAATTGGTTTTATCAATTGTGGCCTTACAGAGCGTTTGTTTTTTAGATGGGGTCAATGACCCCCATTTGAAAGCTGGAAAGAGTCACAAGAAGAAAAGAAAAAGTGAAAAGTAGAATTGAAAAGTTGCTTAGAATTAGCCATTCTATAACATACTAAAAGTATATTTAAAGGTAAACCACCACTTTAATGCCAAAGTTGTTGGCAAAGCCAAGTCTACTTGACTTGGAACTACATGCAATGCTAAATTTGATCCCTATGCCCAGTAATATTACATTAATACAATCATGGCTGCATTTGAGTTTAGTGGCCGTCTCTCCATGCCACTATAACCTCGCAGATATCTCAATCCTATTCATAAAATTAATATGTGATGTTTTTTCAATCAACAGGAAAATAAAACAAGAGCTGTGATGCCTTCATTACTGCTTGTCCTTTCCCACATCATATAAAAGACATCATTTAAACACCTGCAAACCACTAATTATTTGCTCTGAACTTTTGCCACATTTCCATGGCAACAAACTATTGAATTTACTATTATTGTCTCACCGGTGACCCCTTAAATCTAACACTTTAATGGCATTCTGAAAAAACCATAGTAACCCGCACAATAAAACTGTCTTGCCAATCATAATTGCACCATTTGCCATCGATACGGTCAACATTCGCCTTTGGATTTGTGCAAACCCCCCCCCCAGCAGCTTGGAATTGTTTAACCGGAGTTGTCCCTGAATTCCAGTGTTTTTTAATCATATTTTTGGCAAAGCATTTAGAATGTTTTCAAATATTCATCCGTTAGACTGAACGGGCTAATTGTTACATTGTAGCAATGACTAACGAGGCTCGGGGAAAGCCCATTTGCCGTCTTTCTACCAGTCTTCTTCCGAAATCCGCCAGTCCCTACAGGGTTGGGTTAATTGGTTAAGAAGAAAAGCCGTAATTAATTTAAAGTGTAAACTGCAGGAGCACACAAATGGTTAATCCTCATTAAGAGAAACTAAAGTGCAAGTTTATGATTGAGGAATCTTGTAATCACGCATAGATTGAAAGTGCGCCCTTGATTGGAATTCGTTAAGGAAGACAACAAATATTTTTGTATAGTTAATTAAGCCTGAATTCTTCTCCATCTGAGTAGAATTATCAGTTCTGTTCTGCTGGAGCCAACTACGCTCATTCATTATTATACTATTCTTTATGGCACTACTGAACTGGTGCAATGTTGGCCCAGATATGGCAAATGAGGCCCCGCCTACTTACCCAGCATTCTCTTTTGGGGAACGATGGCTCCCAATAACCCTTGCCAAAAACGTCTTTATTTGTGTTCTGAGATTCCATTTCTTTTCTGCATGTACTTCTGACATGTTTCTCTGAAGAGGAAAGTATGTGTAGAGAGCCATGGGGGCGACAATTGATCCATGTTTGTACCAAAGCCTTTAGCAGGGAAGATCTGTACCCCTGACAATACCCCCCTTAGCTCCCCATCTTCCTTCTCTGCCTTACCTAAGCTTAGGGACCCGCTCCCAATATTCAGTATATATACAATATAACATTCATAGTTTTATTCTGATTAGTTATTTAATTAGATTCACATTACATGGCAACATATAATTAATTTTGCTTTAGAAATGATTCATAACTGTAGCCTCAGCCTAGATATAACCTCACTTTCCTCTAATATTTGGATGATTTCCCAAGTCCCGCTAGCTCAGCTTTTCAACCGCAGCCCAGAGCATACTGAGCATGTGCAGTGCCACTGACACTCAACAGATGGCCTCACAAGATCCAAGATGGGGAGCTTCTGTAGACAATTATGAAGGCCGGGATCATTAGTGTTATATGGAAACTCTGGACTGGTACAGTAATCTCAGTATATAAGATACAGGTATGGGACCTGTTATCCAGAATGCTCTGGACCTGTTGCTTTCCGGATAATGGATCTTTCCATAATTTGGATCTTCATATCTTAGGTCTAATAGAAAATCGTGTACAAATTAAATAAACCCAATAGGCTGGTTTTGCTTCAAATAAGGATTTATTATATCTTAGTTGGGATCAAGTTCAAGATACGGGCATGGGACCTGTTATCCAGAATGCTCTGGACCTGGGGCTTTCTGGATAATGGATCTTTCCATAATTTCGATCTTCATACCTTAAGTCTACTAGAAAATCATGTAAAAATTACATAAACCCAATAGGCTGCATTTGCTTCAATAAGGATTAATTATATCTTAGTTGGGATCAAGGTACAGGCATGGGACCTGTTATCCAGAATGCTTTGGACCTGTGGCTTTCCGGATAATGGATCTTTCCATAATTTGGATATTAATATCTTAGGTCTACTAGAAAATTATGTAAAAATTAAATAAACCCAATAGGCAGGTTTTGCTTCAAATAAGGATTAATTATACCTTGGTTGGGATCAAGTTCAAGGTACGGGCATGGGACCTGTTATCCAGAATACTCAGGACCTGGGGTTTTCTGGATAATGAATCTTTCCATAATTTGGATCTTCATACTTTGAGTCTACTAGAAAATCATGTAAACATTAAATAAACCCAATAGGCTGGTTTTGCTTCCAATAAGGATTAATTATATCTTAGTTGGGATCAAGTACAATCTACTGTTTTATTATTACAGAGAAAAAGGAAATCATTTTTTTAAAGCAAATATGACCAAACTGTGCCAATGGGGGAAGTGGTCCTTTCATAGTAGGCATGGTCTGAAGCTGACGTGCCACCTCTTTCAAGGAATACTAACAAATAGCATTGGGATAAGTAGTTCTGGAGCTGGAAAGTTTTAAGGCTAGAAACAAGATCACAGTGCTCTAGAACTCATGGGGCAGCCTGGAGCTCAGCTATAGTCTCTGGGTACATCCCACAGCTCGAGTTAGGCTAATGGAATTACCCTAGACTGGCATATGTGGAAATTTACTAGCACCTCACCTCACATGTTTTTTTTTAAACATGATAGTTATCCATATCACTTTAAAAATCATTTATTTTAATGTTCTTTTTCAAAAGCACCACCCGAGCCTCCATGTACCGTTCCCTGCCAGACTCCGACCCTCTGGCTGCTCTTTACTTAAGGCACATACAGAGGGGCTGTTTGGAGAGTAATGCATATTCTTATTACACCATTTATGTAAAAAAACACTGAAAATTGCATATTCCTGTATCAAACCTTGAACAGCTTTCTCCACATAACCACTGGAATAAAATTATTATCCGGTACCATGGACAGTTCTGGGAACTCTTTTATACTAACCTTACATAGTAACATCCAAAGAGGTACAAGTATGTGCAAATGTTTGTCTAGACCGATGTTTTTATGCCTCCATTGGGGTTGGTACAGGGGGAATGCAATAATAAATGCAACATTTGCCCAAGTATAGTAACCCTTAGCCACCAATCAGATGTTGGCTTTGAAACAAACAGATGCCCCCATCACCCACTTGTAGGGCACACCAGCTGGAAATATAAAGTGGTTTTGGGAGCTATCTGTATATATGTAGTGTTTTGTAGAGATAGTATGTGAGCCGGTTATATTCTCCAGAAACTGCAGCTGTTTCCAATTAGAAAACAATGTCAGCAGTCTCAGCAAAGGTTGCATGAAATCAACTGTCTGAAGGAAAAAAATAGAAGCAGATGATGGAGAAATAACAAGTGATTAGGTAATTTCCTATAGCAATGAAAGCAAACTACTGTGTTGGATGCCTTCAGCAACTCTGGATCATATCTGGAGGAGCTTCATGTGAACACCCAGCTTCTACTTGCCGAGAGTTGGCTCATTATCTCACCTACATGTGTTATTCTGATTGGCTCATTAGGGTTTAGCCAATGAAATTATGGTTTAAGCTCCCCATAGACGCGACGATTCTTCTTGCTGAAGGGAAGTCCGACCAATCCTTCGAAATTATAGTGCGGTTAGTGGGATTCGAACGATCGTACATCTTACGATTTTTCGGCCGACATCTGTCAGGAAATTGATCGGCCAGGTCAAAAAGTCTTTGTCGGTCCCAGTGCAATCTATCTATGTCTGCAGGGCCAAGCAGGCAGCTCCCCTTTGTTTTCCTGGCAAATTGGTCTTTTTAGTTGATGGTAAATTTGTACGATCGTACGATCGTTCCGAGAAAATCGTGGTCTCACAATCAGGATCTGATCTTTTAAAAATCTCAACATCTATGGCCAGCTTTAGAACGGGGTTCTGCCACCTCTGAGATATGCCACAAAATAGAAGAATATCATGATCATCTGAAGAATTTAACAGCAACATAGAAGGAGTAGCGATGGGTATTAACAACAAGGAGTAAATATGGGTGGCTTATGCTAGTTCCTTTAGCCCTAGATGCAGAATGTGACCTTGCTTTAAGATGTGATATTGTCCAGGTTCTAAAACAGACTGCTATGGTTAGATACTCACATACATAGAACATGATACAGACTTTCATAAACATCATCATTTATTTTGACCACAAGAGGTGCTGTGCTGTATTGAGGCAGTCTAGCAGTAACCAAGCACTGGAATACAGAAAAAATAGAAGAAGCTACACCTTTGCATCTGATACTCTATTTATAGGAAAGTACATGGAAGATAACCGTACCCATCATTATAGGATATTTTAACTTTAACATGAAATATGATGAAGCCTCCTGCCTCAGGGACACTGCTTACATGGATAGATTACACCCACTTTCAGTAGGAAAACTTCCACTAATGGCCTCTGATCGATAGCTATTCATTTTTCTGGAATTACCCGAAAGTAGCATTGAAACTGTAGGTCTTCAAGATATGAGATGATTTTTTGGTATAGAGAGCCACCAGCCGTATTCATCCCCACCTCAAGTTTTATTATGTACCGTTGTACTTAGAAAGGTTATTTTATGTATCAGTGGGATTTTTATCTAGGAAGTACCTTACTTTGGGTATTGTGATCATCAACCATTGGCTCACGAGCAACATATTGCTCACCCACCCCTTGGATCCCAGTGGCCTCAATGCAGGAGCTTATTTTTGAATTCCAGGCTTGGAGGCAAGTTTTGGTTGCATAAAAAGTATGTGTTCTGCCAAACAGAGTCTACTGTAAGCTGCCAATCCTCATATTGTGGCTACCAAAAAGCCAATCAGAGCCCTCATTTGGCATTCCCAGGGACTTTTTTCAAGCTTGCGTTGAATTGAATGTGGAGACTCCTGGGCTAGAAGATAGCACCTGCTGGCAATTTGCCGATGCCAATTCATATCGGTACCCCTGCCTTGAACAGAGGAATGATCCTAACTTCTCAAAAGACCTACGGCAATAGCCAACAACTAGACCTATACAGGCCTGGGATGATCCTGTATTACAACAGTGCCAATGGAGTATACAAAATGTATGAACACGTCTAGGCATCCTCCTTTAGCAATGGCAACTTCATTTGCTGCTCCACATCTTATATGGAGTTACATTTGGTTAACAGGCAGCACAAGCCTATAGGAAATAGGAAACTATTATTGACCTGGAGGCTTTGACAAGACTACCGAGTTTTAAGATCAGGTTCCAGTGCAGAAAGCAGGGCTAATGAGCCCCTAAAACTGTTGTCTTCTCTTCTCTATTGTTCAGAAACCCTTTGTTTAGAAAAATGTTGTGTTACATATGAAAGAACTCATAGCACCCAAATATGGTAGAGTTATTCATGACCAGCGTCAGTCTGGGGCCCACAGGGCTTCCATCTCAGGGGCACCCACACCTCCACTTGCCACTGCAGCCCCAACCCTCCTACACCACTGCAAACTGCACCCCTACATGTATTCTTCCTGCAGATGTGATTGGCCTAGGGGGAGGTCAGGAGGAAGCACAAAGAAGTTTCAGGCAGGGAGCGGGTCAGGGTCGTCAGGGCCCACCAGGTTTTTTTCCCAGTGTCACTGCACAGTCCGACCCTGTTCATGACAGTAGAAAGAGTTTAGAATTAGCCCATTTTATGCCAAGGAGCAGCTTGCTGAAAAGTGAGCTAAGAGAGTTTTCTTATATATAAGAAGGCCTCCAGTAGGCTGCCAGTCCACATAGGAGCTACCAGTAGTAAATCACAGCTCATATTTAGTACCCCCTCTGGAGCATTTTCCTGTGTTGCTTTCCAAATTTTTGTTACATTTGAATTTGACTCAAGGGTAAAAAATAGTTGGGGACCCCTGTGCTAAAGAGTTTAATTAGCTATACTCATTTATGATGAGGACAGATACCCAACGTACATGTCTGTAAGATTCAACCCTTCACAAACTGCCTTCTGCTGCACTCGATTTTATATAGAAATTGAATGCATCACGTTAAGATTGGCTCATTTAGTTTGCAACACAGATCTGCACTTATGCCTTTTAATCGAGGTGCGGATACTGAGATTATTCCGTTATCTTTCGAATTGCAGTTTGCACAGATCAGTAGGGGAATTTGGTAACAATGAGGGCAATCTCTGGTTAATGCACTTACACTGACTTGAGTAACTTGTGAAAAGAATAGTCATGGAAACAAATGGGTACATAGGGTGTTTACCATTATAATTTATTTATTATAGAGCTATTGCTGGGAGGAGGCCACAGGCTAACTTAACCAACACTCCTATTGTATTTTTTTTTTGTTCAGAATGATCACTCGTATTATAATAAACAGCTATTCCTCCGGAAAATGATAAAAGATATATTGATTAAAAAGCTGCATTTTACATGCTTGGGTTTTCTTAGGCAGAAGTCTAATTGGCTCCACATAGAACAGCATTTACATTCTCCAGCCATAGACTCCTTCAGGTCAGATTCTGACATTAAGAAGTCTATGGAGATGATCTGCTATTGAATTTTATCTAGAAGGGAGCAGTAAGAATGCACAGAGGGCTGTTTTAATTGACCTTTGTAATTTATGCAGCAATAATTTAGCAGAAACTTTTCTTTGCACTTTCACTACAGGGTACGCCTAGTGGCAGAAAACAGAATCACAACATGTTACATACTGAATGCATAAATTGTCGGATCAAATATATATAAATGATGAAATCAAAAGTCTTCATTTTCCTTTAATTTGAATCAAGCTCAGGGTCGGACTGGGCTAGCGGGACGCAGAGTAAAAATCCAGTGGGCCACGTCGACCCAGAACCGCACATATCTACTACCTGCACTGCCCCCTGATCATCCCCCCCTGCCCGATTGGAAGAACAGGTACATGGGGTTTTGGAGCTGGGACAGGGGGCCAGGGCCTTTTATAACAGGGATCCCCAAACTTTTTTGGCCCGGCGATCAAAAAAGAGACAATTTTTTTTCCAAGGACCGGGAGGGAGGGGGAGGGGGAGGCATCCAATTCGGCAAGCCATTTTAATTGTCCGCGGACCGGCGGTTGGGGACCCCTGTTTTAGAATACACCCATATGTTATTAAAGAGCTAAGCTCAGTTTATTGGGACCATTAATTCTAATCTAGTTGCAATTCTAGTATTCAAGAAAGGAATATGATCTTCCACTAGGGGTTGCAGAGGATTGTGGACTGTGGATCCAAATATTTTTAAAGCCTTGCTGTAATTCCTTAATTTAACAGTAGACTGAGTGAACAGATCTGGCTGGAGAGCCATTCAGATCATCGCAATGGAAAACAATTGGAACTTCTTACCTGTTCATGGTTAGAATTTTTAGTCCCTTTTATAACAAAAAAGATATAATTTACTAACCAACAGGGTTGGACTGGGCCAATGGGCCCTCGGGAAAAAACTCAATGGGCCCCACTGGCCCAGACCTAATCCCCACAGCCATCTAAACTACTCCCTGACCTTCTCCTGCCCCAATCATGGCCACATGAAGAAATAAGTAGCTATGTGCTGGTGGGGGAGGTGGCGGATGATGCATGGGCCATGGGGGGGGTGTGGGCCCCTGATGCAACAGCTCCAGTTGACCTGGACCCCCCAATAAAGTGCACAAAATGGACAAATAAGATGTTAGTACCCATAATGCATTGTTATTTCCCAGAACTCCCAGAGAAATTACAGACACGTTTACCAGTGGGGATGCTAACACACATATATATAACGGGTCATTATAGCAAAGGAAGTTTCTCAAGGCATTCGCTCATTCCAGGGTTCCCTAGTGTCAGTCACCCTATGCTTTGCATTGTCTAACTAAGCCGAGGCATGAAGCATTGTTAATTGAGACCACAAGAGGTGCTGTTTCATAGAGATCTATGGAGAATTCCGTAGCCAAGAGTAAAGCTTTGCCTAAATCTTTGTGCCATCGGCAACAGGCAGAGAAAGAATGTTCTGCGCCCACAACTATATGTAAACCTTGTGTTTTGTATATTAAAAGAAAAGATAACTTCTACTTCTACACAGAGTCTGTTTTGTCTTAAAGAGCTGTGACAGTTACACAAAACCCTTTTATTGTTGTGGGTGCCCCCCTCTCCGTCTGCGTTTACCTCCCAGCGATGGTCATTAATCCAGTCTTGTCATTGATTGGATTTCCAATATGGTACAATAGGAATAACCTGGGGAATGATAGCACCACTGAAGAATGTGTTAGACCAGGGAAATCAAGGGCTTGGGCTAAACGCTCTGCATCCTCTAGGAGCAAACTCTCTTCCCCAAAACCCCCTCCCCGAGCCGCCCATGATAAATAGCAACTATTTTCTTCCTGCCAGAGGCACAGGGAGAAGGAACAATTATTAAAGAGAAATTATCATGATTTTTCTTGTTCTGTCTCGCAAACTACTGTGTAACCATGACTGAAGTAATAGAGTTGCAGAATGCGTACTTCTTTTTTTTTTTTTTGTTAAAGAAATGCATCAACTATTGCCAAGTTATTAAAGGTTTCTTTTTAATCTTCCACAGTGCTATGCTATGGTCTGTCACCCACAATGCACATTATTGTTTCTGGTCTTATGCGAAGAGGGACTTTCTCCTCACTCATGGTCTTTCTCCTTATAAAAAAGCACTGTCACATTGTGAAGTGGAGCACAGTGCTTCCTTGGAAATTGTACTCCTGGCTGGAATCGAACCAAGGACCCCAGCATGAGGTCCTAAATTCAATTCCATATTGGGCACCATTGTTTGGATATTACTTTATAGCTAGCGGAGTAACCTGAATTATGGCTTCAGGTCATACCGGAGATAAGTTGTAGACTGCTTTATGCATCCTTGTTAAGTCCGCCAATCAGAACAGATTGAAGTCAGACGCTTCCTTATACATCCTTGGCAAGTTCACCAATCAGAAACCCTGATTGAAGTTGCATACTGCCTTATACATCTTTGGCAATTTCACCAATCAGAACCTCAGACTGAAGTTGTAGACTGCATTATTCATCCTTGACAAGTCCACCAATCAGAACCTCAGATTAAAGTTATAGACTGGTTTATGCATCCTTGGCAGTTCCGCCAAACAGAACCTAAGATTGAATTTGTAAACCACCTTATACCTTGGCAATTCCACTAATCAAAATTTGAAATTGGCAACAGATTGAATGTGGCCCAGAGTCAATGCTGAGTGAACCAAAAGCCTTGGGGGTCTCAATGTCTGTAGTGTTAATCCCTATTTATAGAAAAACAGGTGAAATCCAACCATTTGATCTGGTCTCAGAGCATTCCTGGTGAATAAAAGGCATGTGCATAGTGTCCTAAATTGGAAAGATCAGCTCATTTGGCCTTTTGGTTGAATGATTGTATCAAAGGGTGTTGGCCATTGACTGGATACACATCTCAATCTCGCAGATCTATCTGTCTGAGCCCATGCAACAAACAATGTTGGGCAACTTTGGTCAAAGAGAATGGAAGAGCAGTCTCCATAATGTCTGGAGACAGGGCAGCCATCAGGGGGGAGAGTTGTAGGGGGCCCTGAGGGTAAGGGGGCCCCAGCCACACCACACTTACTTGATTAGCCGGGCCCCCCATCTTTCTGAGAGCTGCTGACTTCGGGAAGGCATGGACATTTAAGGGGCCCTGGCCACCAATTTTCTCATAATGTGGGGGGGGTGGCCCTGGCAACCAATTTTTTTTTCTCATGTGGGGTCCTAGCCACCAATATTTTTTGATGATGGGGGCCCTGGCCACAAATGTTTTTTTATGGTGGGCCCTGACCATCTTTTTATTAATATGTGGGAACCCTAGCCACCAATATTTTTTTGTTTTTTTACTGTGAGGTGGGGGGCGGTGGGTGCAGCGCAGGGGGCCCAGGAAATTTTGTTGTATAGGGCCCCATGATTTCTGATGGTGGTCCTGTCTGGAGATATCATGGACCTGTTGTGTATGCCCAACATTGCCATTGGAAGAGCATCAGCATTGCTCTTACAGGGAAAGAGGGTAATAGTGGTGAGTATTCTGCTACTGTTTTACTAAAAGGCCTTGAGGTTGGTCAGCTGTAGCCTCCTGACATAACGACATACATAATAAGCAAGGTGGAAGCAGAAAGTCGTTCCTCTGCACGCCAGACACTGCTTTTATTTAGGGAATCACCTAGAGAGACGAGGTACGATGATCAAGTAGCTGTTACTCAGATGCCTCTCATTTTGTTTGCTGAATATTACAGGGGGAAAGGATTTCAATAAAGCCAGAGCTAAAGAAATTGAAATAACCTGTTTGCTGAGGGAGTTATTCGGAACTACAACACAATGTGAACCAAATAGAAATGTAAATGCAGAGCACTGGAAAATGAAGTATCACTTCATCCTTCATTGCATTCTGTAAATCCCATTTCTCTCGCCATATATCATGTCGCCACTAGATATTCAAGTGTATTTGCAAATGGCAATTTGGAGTTTCTCAGTGCGAGTTTAATAGGGCAGAAGTGTCCCTTCTCGAGGAGCTGGTAATGCCACTGAGCAAGCCAAGCAAAGCAACTGGAAAGTAATTGGATCAGCTGAATGGCATAAATGCTGCTTTCTGGGCAAGGGTTGTACATATACGTGGGCAGGGATTATACTGAAAGGGCATGGGAACACAGCAGCTGCCCTATTCTCAAGGCTGAAATCATTCCTCATTAACTGAGCCATCGGACTCCATGCCGCAACTACATCCCTATTCTCAAGGATATAATAATATTTCATCAGCGGCATTGCCAGCCTGTGCCACTTTCTGCATAGAACTCAAGGTTAAAATCAGGGAGACTGATAAGATGTGTAGATTAAACATCTTTGGGGGGGGCAGGAGTGTGAGGGTTAATGGGGCCCCGGCTGGTGGGTACAGTTTAAAACAGTTTCTTCTCTTCCAAGAACTTGGGAACTGGCATATAAAATGCTTTATTATTGAAGCCATTGCGTGGCATTTTGTGCAGACAGGTAGGGGCAGTTTGATTCTTTCATGGTTTGTTCCATATCACTAGGGCCTCTCTAAGGACAAAGATCTGAATGTTGGGTGCACAGTATTTATAGGGCACTCACAGGTCTCTGCTCTCCATTTTAAGAGAACTGCAGCAATGCCAAAAAGTACAGGACGGGGCACAAGCATACATAAAGCATGGCATTTTGCACCTTTTTTTTTTCACTTTGCACCAGCCATGCGCTTGTAAATGACACTTGATATGAGGCAATGGTAATAAACCTTAAACCATTCCAGCCCTGTGTGCAGCATTAATGCTATTTGTTGAATCAGGGGCTGTAACGTGCCAGAGAAATAGGCTTTATTTATAGCTGAATTTCCCATGAAACTGCAACAGAAAATAAACCCCAACTCAAGTTAGATATGTACTTATGCCAAGATACAAGCTACTCTATAAATCCATGAAACCTGTTTGTTTGAAGGATTACAGTCGCATGGGGATATTCATGGAAAGGCCCACTCTACTGGGGGGTTGTACTGTATAAAGCAGGATTTATCCTGTATTCCTACTGCAATACTTTGTACAATAGGATCAATCAAGATCAACATTAAAAGAGAATGGGCCCCTGGTAATACAAGAAGGTTAGGGGGACCTATTTTAAGTGTGTGCGGGGGGAACACTAGGTAAATAAAGGATGTTGTATCTGTGGGCTTCAAGCTGTTCAAGTCAATTATTTATCGCTTAAGGGTCAAAGGCCAAAGCACAGCCTCTTGTCTTCTGCACATGCAAGTGTATCTATATTAGTAAAATGTAAAATATATATCCTTAGAAATGGTGCTTAATGATGTCATCAGTTAGAATTCATGCTTAGTGATGTCACATGGTTCATTGAAACTTGTATAGGTACCCCCTACTGTAAAATATGACATGTCAACCCCATGACATGGCCTTGGTCCTTTATATAACCTTGGGTTAAAATGGGAAATATTGGAGGGGCACCTCTATGCCAATGCTTTAGGCCACTCCATTACTTTTCTTAGGTCACACCTATTTATATCCCTCCAATGCCTTAAACACTCCCCTATACACCCCAAACCCCACTCCTTTTCAAGTCAGGTGGCCCAGTGGGATTGTATATCTTTTTGTGTTACAAGTGTCATTATAGTGGAAAGATGATCATGTCCCTTTCATGGCAAGAGTTGTGCGCGCACACAGTTGGAGCAGCCCTTCTTCACGATACATGAACTCATAAAATAAGCCTTGGAGTTTGAGGAGAAATGAATATAATTGAGTTTGCAGATGAGTCAGTGACCATTCCAGTTGTCTCCGCCTTATTGTTTTTTGTTTTGTTAGCTGGAGTCATGACAAACAGTGTAATAATGTTGGCTAGCAGGGACGCCTGTACCACTCATCAGATTATCATTACTTCTGTCTTCTCTCTTACAGTCATGGCTCTTTTACCCTGCAGGGAGGGATATGTTACACCAACAAGTACAATAAACACTATAAACAGATATATGGGCCCCGATCTGTACATTGGCTCTTACAGTTGTTGATGAGCCTAGCCTCTACTATCATTATCTCTACAAATATGTATCTGACCCCTATCAGATTCCAACTCACCATCAGCCAAGTATGAGGAAAATAGTCTAGTAATATTTGTCTCTCTCATCATGTCCTTGGCCAATCACATTCAGCCTCTGACATTTCCATGCTCTTTATCTTCACCATAATGGAGATATAACAGTTCATGCTCATGGCTATTGCATTATTAACCTTCCACCCCAGCAAACATTTGGGGGGGTGTTGGACAAGTGGGTGGGATTTCAGGATCAGAGTTGTAAATGGGTGAATCTGTGGTGGATCAAGGGTCATAGCCTAAATTGTCATGATTTTTCATAACAGATATTGAAAGGTGAAAACTTCAGGTTGGACGGAGGCAGAAAAGAAAAGCATTAATAATTAAACAACCTCAAATAATTGTACCTAAAGCAAATGTCCATTATATAGTATAGAGTTAGTAGAAGCCCTTCTGCCTCAGTTAGAACACAGAATCTATTACTCACCGTCCCAATAGACAGGGGGACACCCCAGGTTACACACAGTATTTGAATTCACTTATGGACTGTAAAAAACAGTATTTGAGTAATTACAGAGCGAGCACGGGTTGCCCCGAGAGGCAGCAACGGTCATCTGGTATTTAATTAAGCCGAGTAATGAAACATTATGGGCTCCCAGCAGCTCGCTCAGCCATGAAAAGTTGGGATTTTCTTTGCCAAAGGCCATAACTTTTTAAAAACACACAAATTATTTATTAATGAAATACTCCAGTTACTTGCAGACAAATGAGCCCGATACTCTCGCTGCGCAGATTCATATCTTCCAGGCAGATAAAAACACAAGGACATATTATATTTTGTATCAATTGTAAGATATATCAATATGTCCAGTCATTTGCTGATTGGCTGTTTATATCCCAGCAACAGCCAATGGACTTCAGCTGACGGTGGGTTCTAGGAGTTTTATGTTAAAAACTGAACATCAACTAATTGGAACACACTAATACAATGTCTCCATTTTGCCCTGATATCTCACCATTTATTTACTGTTATCATCTAATCCTGCTGTTGCCATCCTGTCCTGCTATTGTAATCTTGGCCTTATGTCAACTCTTGCCTTACAGTTGCCATCAACTCTTTGCCCTGTTGTTATAATCTTGCCCTTCTATCACCATCTTTTGCCCTACTGCCACCATCTTGCCATATTATTGCCATCTTGCCCTAACACAATCTTGCCTTACTGTCAACATCCTTTACTATTGCCCTACTATCTCTATCTTGCATTGCTTGCTCCACCTTTCCTAATTGCATCATCTTGCCCTACTGTCACCATCTTTCAATATTATTACAATGTTTCATTACTGTCATAAATATTTTCCGCTGTCACCAGCTTGCCCTACTGTTGCCATGCTGCCCTAATTGTTCCCATCTCACCCTACTGTCACTATCTTGGCCCGTCTTATGCCATCTTCTCCTGCTGTTATCATCTTACCCTACTGTCATCATCTTAGCATTTCTTACGTCATCTTCTCCTGCTGTGGTCATGTCACCCTAATCTCACCATCTTGGTCTTTCTTACACCATCTTCTCCTGCTGTTATCATCTCACCCTACTCTCACCATCTTGGACTTTCTTGCACCATCTTCTCCTGCTGGTATCATCTTCCCATACTGTAAATATCTTGGCCTTTCTTATGCCATCTTCTCCTGATGGTATTATCTCACCCTTCTCTCACCATCTTGGCTTTTTTGTACCAACTTCTCCTGCTGGTATCATCTCACCCTACTGTCACAATCTTGGCCTTTATTATGCCATCTTCTCCTGTTATCATCTCACCCTATTATACACCATCTTCTCCTGCTTTTATCATCTCACCCTACTGTCACTATCTTGGCCCATCTTATGCCATCTTCTCCTGCTGTTATCATCTTACCCTACTGTCATCATCTTAGCATTTCTTACGTCATCTTCTCCTGCTGTGGTCATCTCACCCTACTCTCACCATCTTGGTCTTTCTTACACCATCTTCTCCTGCTGTTATCATCTCACCCTACTCTCACCATCTTGGACTTTCTTGCACCATCTTCTCCTGCTGGTATCATCTTCCCATACTGTAAATATCTTGGCCTTTCTTATGCCATCTTCTCCTGATGGTATTATCTCACCCTTCTCTCACCATCTTGGCTTTTTTGTACCAACTTCTCCTGCTGGTATCATCTCACCCTACTGTCACAATCTTGGCCTTTATTATGCCATCTTCTCCTGTTATCATCTCACCCTATTATACACCATCTTCTCCTGCTTTTATCATCTCACCCTACTGTCACCATCTTGACCTTTCTTATGCCATCTTCTCCTGCTTGTTATCATCTCATCCTATTCTCACCATCTTGGCCTTTCTTACACCATCTTCCCCTGCTGTTATCATCTCACCCTACTGTCACCATCTTGGCCTTTCATACGCCCTCTCGCCCTACTGCTGCCATGCTGTCCATGTCATATATTACTCTCACCCTTTGGCCCTACAGTTGCCATACAGTTCTGTACAGTTGCCATACAACTGCTTCTCTAGGGCAGGAGAGATCTTCACTATTTGTGGGTGCAGGGCAATGAACCTTGTTTGGACCCCCTGATGAAAGTTTAGAGAGAAAACTCTTTTAATAACACACATCTCATGTTTGCTGCCTTGCTGAAAAAAACAGTATTTACTGTCAATTTCTTAAATGAAGCAATCGGACCCTTATTTCTAACTGATGCACTCAAATTGATTTAAATAGTTTATTGACCACAAATTGAATTGCATCACATCTATTCCACACTTCTACTGCTCTCATATTCATTGGCATTCAAACAATGACTAAGCCTGGCAAAATCCTCCACTTCTGCACTTCTTCCTCATATCCCATGCAATTACCATGTCATTTATAAAAATGAAGCCGTGAGACCCAGCTCATTTCATTACTGTTTTGGTGCAGAAAGCAGTTCCTGCAGCCGCAGTCATTATTTGGGGTCCAGTTCTGAAGTTATATATTTTTCTAGTTTTTAATTGTAGCATTATGTTGATCTGACTATACAGCATTAAGGACATTATAAGCTGTAGGACGTATGTCACATGAGGGTATCGTCTTTAGAGGTTTTTCTGGCCAAAATCCACCTTTTGTTGCTACAGACAGGGCAGCAGCCCAGAGCATGTGCAGTGAATCCGCAGAATATGGGGAGCTACTGGGGCATCTTTGGAGGTACAGAGCTTTTTATCCACAGTGAATTTTCCCACAATTGCAGATGTTAGTAATTATGTCTTATTTAATCCCACCCTTAAAGGAGAAGGAAAGGTTAAAACTAAGTAAGCCTTATCAGAAAGGTCCATCTAAATATACCAGTAAACCCCCAAAGTAGTGCTGCTCTGAGTCCCCTGTCAAAAGAAACACTGCATTTCTTTCCTTCTATTGTGTACACATGGGCTTCTGTATCAGACTTCTTGCCTTCAGCTTAGACCTCATTGCCCTGGGCAAGAGCATGCTCAGTTTGCTCCTCTTCCCCTGCCCCCTCCCTTTTCTACTGTAATCTGAGCCCAGAGCAGGGAGAGACTCAGGCAGGAAGTGATGTCACACCACATTAATACTGCAGCTCCTATCCTAAACAAACAGAGAGCTTCTAGAGCTTTTTACTCAGGTATGGTAAAACATTCTACAGAATAAATATAGCATTCTAGCTTGCACTATTGCAGCTAATCTATTGGCAATAAAATGCCTCCGTAGCTTTCCTTCTCCTTTAACCTGGTTCCGCACCAATAAATGCACAATTTGGAACTGGAGGTGGAATGGACACACCGGCTGAATGGACACACACTTAGATGAGTGGGGAAACTTCCATTTGCGTTAGACTTAATTCTACTAGATACTGATATATTTTACATATGTATAAAGAGCATATTTCCAAATGTAAATGAGGTTTCATGGCTGAGGTTCATATTTGTAGAGAGAGCTATGTATTAGGTTGTGTATTTTATGAATGAGAAGATGTTTACATTTTTTTTTTTTTTAAATCTTGGGTTTCCCACAGACCTGTATTCTCTATCTGTGTCTCCCAGCATCCTCTGTAGTCACTGACGAAGCATTCTGGGAAAAGCAGCAGCAGTTGAAAGCCACTAGACTTGGGAGCCCATAGGCAATTCTTGCTAATAGCTGGCAAATCTTCCAGTTTCCTAAACAGTGATTGGTAATTTGGCCACCATCCAGTTGCTCATAATAGTATCTGTAATGAAACTGCATCCAAACCTTTAATTGCATTACCAGAAAGCGTGTCTGATCCGACGCTACAATTATGCAGGAAACAATCTCTGCAGGCTTGAATTAATTCTGTATTTAAATGCAAGGGACATGGTGTACGTATTATATCCAGGCTGAAGATATGCATATGGCGACAATGGGGAAATACAAGCTCTAGAAAATATCTTGAATAGTATTTGTCTTTATTTGGCTCTCCAAAGTAATCATTGCGCTGCCTGAAGAAGAAAAGAAGTGAGCCATTGACCATTTTTAATATTTCAGAGCCCATATTTGACTATTGTTGTTGTACAATACTTGCCATTGCATGTCTTGTTCTGCAAGTAAATTATATGCCAAACGTATGTGGACACCCCTTCTAACAGGTGCCACTACATTACATTACATGAATACTGCACAGAGATCTGACCTCAACTCAAGTGAACACCTATAGGATGAATTGGAATTCCACTTGAGAGCCAGGTCTCCTGATCTACAACATCTGTCCCCAACCTCTACCATGTTATTGGAAGCAAAACCCACCAACAGTGTTCCAACATGTAGTAGAAACCTTCCCAGAAGAGTATAGAGTGTAGGCAGCAAAGAGAGGACCAACCTCATGTTTGATTTGATTTGATTACCCCTTCATTTGGTAATGAGAAACATTCCCATAATTCATCATAAAAAAGTTAACCACTGATCCTCGTTTCTTTTATGTTTAATTATTACTCTACAAGCCTTAAGTATACCCTCTGGTAAAATGAATTACACCTACAGTATTTAATTCATCGTTCCTCCTGGCATCGAACATAACACTTTCTGCTGTATTCAAAGCGGATTACAAAGACAGATGTGAACTTATTCTTGCATCAAAGGAAGTCTTAAACAACCTGTGTGACCTTCACATTTTGTCTTGCTGTAGTGTACACATTAGCTTGTCACAATGGCACAATGGTTTACAGCAGCAAATTAAATACAGCAAAAGTAAACATGTGCTTGCGGTAACAAAACCTTGTACCCGTGTATTTCAAGATTCTTTCTTTGATGTTCCCATAGACAAGAGTTGAAGTTGTTAAGAATTGCTCCATAAACTGTAAGTTCTTTTGTACAGAACTGTTACATAATTTGTGTGTCTATTTCTAACAACTTCCAATTGGCACAGCTGGCACTGAGGTGCCATATTTTTTCTTAGTAGAGGCCCTGCATAAGACCAGTATAAAGAAAATACCGTTATGGGAAGGTACAGGGTTAGTTCTTTGTAGAAGTGATTTCTACAAGGAGTAGCCTTCCTAATGAATAAACCTAGAGCTCCTACACAACGAAGTAGCGTTACGGCGGCCATACACGTGCAGATAAAGTTGCCGATATCTGTCCTTTGGACCAATTCGGCAGCTTATCTGCCCGTGTATGGAGGCTTCCGACGGGTCGTCCCGATCGATATCTGGCCACGATATCAATCGGGAAGGTTTTATTTTTCTGATGAGCGACCCGTCTGAGCCCATTGCTTCTTGTAATCGTTCAGCCCTAGGGCCAAATGTTCGGATTACCCCGATATTGCCCTGCCTTTGGTGGTCATATCGGGGAAAGATCTGCTCGCTTGGCAATGTCGCCAGTTGAGCGGATCTCTTCATGCATGGCCAGCTTTACTATTAGACCTAGGAGAAGTCTTTAAAGACAGTTCTCTAGAGGGTACTGTCACTGTCAGTTCACATAGCAACATTTAGCTTTAGAACCCAGTATGGAGGAAGAGACAGGATTCTAAAAGGGCTTTTCTCTGTAGTGATCATAGCCAGAGCTCTTATAGTAGGATAGTAATGCTTGGGTTTCCTTAAGAGAGACCTCATATCAACCCTCATATCTGGTGTTACTTTCCCAGGTTGCACCCTCCCTTTCACAATTCTCAAGGAATACCCAAAGGACTAGAAAGGATGAGTTGGCACCTGCATTTTTATCATCTTTCCATTAAAAAATGTTTTATGTTCCGTGCCCAGAGGAAAGACAAATTAAATGCATGTAAATTATTATACCACAGGGGGTTATTTAAGTGTCTAGTAGTAGTAGTAGAAGAAAAGAAGAAGAAAAATGACAAACCAATAAAACACATAGTTTTAGACTTCTGAAGCGACAATACATGAGCAGGATAAGGACATCTCCTGGCACACCCCTACTGATGCACAAAGCAGGTGCAAGAGACCCTGTACTTTACCCCCTGCTCAGGTGGGAAGTGGCTGTAAGGGGCGCAATTTCTCTGTAGAAACCTGATAGAAAGTACCAACAAATAATGTAACGCTCTGCATTTCTGCTCCATTTGCCTCTCTTTTACTGTATCTCTGACAGTGTTTAAAGGGCACCAATCATGACCAAAATCATTTACTAAGTAAATACACTATGTGAAAGTTCAAGAAATCTGATTTTTAAAACAGTTAGAATTGTTTGTATAATGTAAATGATCAGCTCACTATTCCTTCTGCAAGATCTCCCCTATCTCCCCTGCAGTTCTAGCTGAGGCAGCCATCTTGGATTTCACTGGCTCCTCCTACCTATATCTTCCCAGCCAACTGTAGCTCTGAAATCTCGCACATGCTCAGTTGAAATTCCTTGTTGCTTATCAACCCTTCTAAGCTATTTTCCAATCAGCCAAACCTGTGTGTTAGCTGCTGTTCAGTAGTGCTGCCACCTGCTGGAAGTTAGTGTGTGCCCTTCATTTGCATAATAACATCACCAGCAGGGGACAAGATAGGGAAATATCCTGATACTTCTAGTGGAGGAGTTTACTAAAACAAGACATTCTGGGTAGAATACTCAAAGCAGTGTTACAATCTGAGCATAGTCCTGAAATTTGCATATTAGAGTCTCTGTTATAGTCACAGTATGGCCTCCCTCAGTGAACCCATTTGACAAAGTAAGGGATTTTTTTAAAACCTGCAGTTTTTTCAAAAAACTATATATGTAGTTTGATTAAACGTGTTTATGTTATACTGGTCAGATTGTTAATATGTGTTTGATTTTGGCTGTGATAGGTGCCCTTTAAGGTAGAGTTTTAAAAGACAAATTTCCTATTAGCTGAATGAGAAATCAACCTTTATAGCTTGGGAAAACTGTAGCAAAACTCCATACTCCTTGACCTAGATGACTTTGCATTGGTTCAGCATAAAGGCAAAACTCAGTTGATAGCAAATTTCAACCTAGGGTACAAACAGATAGTGCTGAGAAGCACACAGAGATGGTTATTTTGGTCGGTTGCAGGGCATTAAGGAAATGCATGTCCATGTTTTCTTGATTTCATGATTATCTTAATTGTCTACGAAGCGAGATCCTGGCTACATCAGAAATAAAACCTGGTAGAATTTCAGATTTTTTTTTCTAAAGCCTTACATTGATGTTAAGACGTTCCTGTAGATATTCCATTGCGGGTTAGATGTACGAAACAAGAAAATAGATTCTCTTGGCCTAATCCTTGAGCTTTGAAAGCCCTGCGACTAATTTAATCAGATGTGATCTCATTTAAATGAGCGCTTAGCCCATTTATTTTTTTATTAATTTGCCTCTGTCTTGGGAACATTGATTTTTCGCTGCATTTGTAATAGTCAACAGAGCTGCACTATTCACCTAATGTACCATGTCTGAGAAGTGAAAAGTATGTGATGACAATATACTCCCCATAACTTCAGTGATAATGAAGAGGCTGGCTATGAAGGTGCGATATAATTTGACCTATGCTGAATCGGCTCCGTAACGAGAATAATTAGCTAGCCCTATCCGTGCCACCATGACCACTTGTGCATACGACATCCGGGAATGGCTGAAAATACGACCACTTAAAGGCATTGATTTTTAGGAGGGTCTTCCTGCTCGAAAAATGGGGTCATATTCTCATTAGAAGATATTTTTAGAGCAAACTTTTCTCTTAATTAGAGAAAAATTCAGCTTTTCATTGTGCAGAAATGTGGCACTATTGACCAATGCCAGGTTCTCGTCCTAACATGCAGTAATAAGTGACTCCTTACATATGGTCTGGTATGTCAACCCCCCTTGAGTATTTCCTTCTCAAGTGAATGGGAAAGTCGTCATGACTGGGGTACAAGACTCCAGATTAACAACTTTGACCACTCACCTTTGAGTAGAGGAATATTAGCCACTACTAGTGATTTGCAGGTCAGGAAAAACTCAACTGGCACCTGACCTTACTCCGCAAAACCTTAACCCACAAAATGTTGCCATTATAGAACCCTCACCAAACCCCTACCAGCATCTTCTTGCTCTGTATGCTACTTCTGTGCACACCTCTGATTCCAAGACATGGAACCTTCTGAGGAGTTCATCCCGATCTGACCAGCAACCAACCCTAACCGCAATGGTTGGCCAAATTTTAACCCAAACCTTCTGGTCCCCATGGGTTTCAGGTCAACCCACACATTACTAGGTATCTCCACCCAAAAAAAATGGGTGTGCATACAAATGTTGCACCGATGGGGCTGTAGTTATTGTTCTTCTACTGGAGGATCTCCTGGTGGGCCCAGGCCCTAGTGGTCCCCAGCTTCTATAATGCGTATAATCTACAATCAGTCTATACTTATTTCTGCTGTGGACCTATATAAAAATCTATACCATGTGGCACTGTCTTTCTTTCTTTTCCAATTATATTTATTGGTATTTTGCATAGACAATAAGAGCAAAAACAAAAAGCAAAAGTTCATAGCTTTTGTCAAGTTACATAGTAAGAAGCAATAAATATTACGGAATGATTCATTACAAATAAAACATCAAATATCGGATTTAACAAAAATTCCTCAAGAGTAATAAAATAAAAGTAAAGTTATATCAAATAAGATCTTCCTCTCTACCAAACAAATAAATAAAATATTTACCAAATTAATGGACAAAGTTATCACATCTTGGAACTTCAATGTGTAAGCAAAGAAGAGTCAATAGGATTATACATAACATTCTCAATAAAGACTCTATCCTCACACTCCAGAATTTGAAAATGGGGTGACCAAAGCCTATGTTACCATATCTAAAATGTATTGCTTCATCTATGCAAAGAGACTTAAGATAAGACAAAAAAACCTTTAAATCTGGCGAAGTTTCCTGAATCCAATGCAAAAAAAAAAAAATCGATTTACGGGTAGCTGCAATGGCCAGATGTACTGTATACAATATTTATACTTATTCCAGTACTCTATCTTCGGGACACAGATAGGTGTTACTTGATAGTCAAGCAGTGCAAATTCAGGGGATAGCTTAAGGTTAATGTTCAGTTCTTTATTTAAGAAATGTTCAAGCCTACTCCATAGTTTAGAAATGTAAGGGAATTCCCACACATAATGAAACAGAGACACACTCTCTGGGACAATAAGAAAAAGTGGTACCAACTGAGTGTTTCAAATAAATACATTTATAACTTAAAGGAACAGTTCAGTGTGAAAATAAAAACTGGGTAAATAGATAGGCTGTGCAAAATAAAAAATGTTTCTAATATAGTTAGTTAGCCAATAATGTAATGTATAAAGGCTGGAGTGAACAGATGTCTAATAAAACAGCCAGAATCCAACTTCATGCTTTTCAGCTCTAACCCTGAGTTAGTCAGCGACTTGAAGGGGGGCCACATGGTACATTTCTGCTCAGTGAGTTTGTAATTGATCCTCAGCATTCAGCTCAGATTCAAAAGCAACAGATATGACCCATGTGGCCCCCCCTCAAGTCTCTGGTTACTGCCTGGTAGCCATGGTAACCAGTCAGTGTAAACCAAGAGATCTGAAAAGCAGGAAGTAGTGTTGTGACTGACATGTTATACATCAAATCACTCCAGCCTTTATTCATTACATTTTTGGCTAACTAACTATATTAGAAACATGTTTTGTTTTGCACAGCCTATCTATTTACCCAGTTTTTATTTTTACACTGAACAATTCCTTTAAATGGATCAATCTAAAATGCTGAACTCGCCCACCTTCACATCTAATGCGTTTGTTGAAGTTCTTAATAGAGAATGTGGCACTGTCTATACCTAATTATAGGCTGGGTTTCCATGATTCCAGATATGCCTTACTGACATGTGAGGCTGACTGTAGCCCTTGCTGATGCTTACAACCTGACCCTTGTCTGGACACGTCTCCACCATGGGTTTATCTTCAAGTCCAGTGTGATTTCACAGAAGGGGTAAAGGTGTAATAAAATTACCTGCACGGCGGGGTTGCCTAGGCGCCATGCGCCATATTGATTCTTTGGGCGCGCGCCTCTTAAAGGTACAGGCGAGCTGGCGTGATTGCGCCAGCGCGCATTGGCGCGCATAAGCGCATGTTTTGGCGTGAACTTGGACAGTATTTAAGGACCATTCTGACCCCCAGCCAGTGCCCGTGATAGAACTTGGTTTCTAGTGTTTTCTGAGCCTTGTGCATCTGATCCTGTTTCTGTTTGTCCTGATTATCCGGTTTTGACTCCTGCCTGTTCCCTGACTACTCTACATTCTGTATCCTGACCCTTGCCTGCCTACCGCAACTCTTCCAGCTTAACCCCTTGACGATTCTGATATCCGCCTGCCTCGACCCAGCCTGTCTGACCATCCTTCTGCCTAATCCTTTTGTACCGTGACCTTTGCCCCAATAGACTCTGCTAACAGCCGTGCCCCTTTGCCAGCCAGAACATCTCGCCTTGTACCCCTCGTTAAGTCCAGGTGGCACCCAAGTAAGCGGAGGGCTCCTCCCCAACCCCAACGGTGGTCACACTACTGGTGAAGCTGAGCCGAGACCAGGGTGCTTGGCACTTGTTCTGGTATTGGGTGCCGGCCGTGACAAAAGGTTAAAGTCTATGGAGAAATGGCCTTCTCTACCTGCCATCCTCCTTTACCCCCAGACAACAACCCAAATACACCTGCAGCAAATAATTTTAAGGGCTCTCTAAAACTCCAAAGGATATATTTCACACAATTATACTAAAACAGGTCCCCCTCAAAGCTGCTGGGAACATTTTCTCTATTGTTACACGCCAGCCCAAGGGGTTAAGGTTACGTGAGTGTAATTTAAGAACACAAAAGAAGGGGGAAGACGTTGATTTAATAGCTGGGATTGTATGAGAGATAGTTAGATGTCCTCTGTTATTAGCTTTCACAATGAGCTGCTGGCTCACGAGGAGTCTGCGATAGAAATATAATTATATTTCCTTACTAATCTAATAAGGAGAGATAGTAGGAACTTGCTTGGTTAATGTCCCAGCTTGCTGCGGGAACTGGAATTTTCTTTTTCTGCTCGGCTCTTGCTGGGAATAAAGGCAGAAGTGGGATGGTGGGGAAGTATTATAATTACAATCTTGCTTTACTAGCCAGCCAGACATATCTCTCGCCTGCAGATTGGAGAAAGGTAATTCTGTCGCTCCGGGTGAAATGGCTGCAATGGCTGGGTGTCAATCCATGCAGATTTCTCTTCAAAACTCAGTTGTACCAAAAAAAATAAATTAAAGTTTCTATTATAGGAAACAAAATAAAGTTATATAGATAATGTGGATTGAAAAATGCAGCTGCCCATCAAGTTCAGCCGTGCAGTGTAACGCCCAATATCACTGACCCAAATAAGCCAGATATATATATATATATATATATATATATATATATATATATATATATATATATATATATATATATTTATAGATTTCCAATACATTTTCATAAGTCATAGTAATTTAAGTGGCGGTAGATACAGTGCTTGGGAGCTTGCTACTTCTGATGGATTCTCATCTGAGATTAAAAGTGTAATAAGATTAAAGAAGTTGAGAGACACTTTGGGGTATATTTATCAAAGAGTGAAGCAAATATTTATGATAGTGTATCAGATGAGTGGCCTTAATTCAGGGATGAGATAGGCTCTCTGTTACAAGAATTTTGGTCTTGCCCGGTAATTCATCGTTTCTGGTGTGGGACACTGTGAGAAGTTTGCTTTTCCAAATATTCTCTCCCCCGAACTGTTTGCTTGGACTGACAGGGGCCCGGCATCTTCAGTCTTACTCTAGGAGGCGCTACTTACAGTTGAAGGAGAAATTAGATGCCATATGTACCGGACTGGACCTACAAATCGACTGATTGTACAAGTATGGGACCTGTTATCCAGACCTGGGGTTTTCCAGATAAGGGATCTTTCTGTAATTTGCATCTTCATACATTGTCTGCTAAAAAATTATTTACATGAGTTAAAACCAGTTGGATTGTTTTTCCTCCAATAAAGAATTACATGACAGTTGGCATCAAATACAATGAACTGTTTTATTCTTACAGATAGAAAGGAAATATTTTTTAAAAATGTGAATTATTTGATTAAAATGGAGTCTGTAGGAGATGGCCTTCCCCTAATTCTAGATAACAGGTTTCCGGATAACAGATCTCATACCTGTATTTAATCTCTTGGTTGCTATGGGTTACAAGAACTGGTAGCCAACACTGAGACTTTTATTATAACATCCAAAGCTGCTTGCCTGGGATCAGATACCGCATGGTATATTCAGCATTTCTGCTATAAGGCCAAGCATTTTCCTTGTGTGACGGAAGATTTAAATTCCTCACACAATGCAGCAAACTTCTTTTTCACTTGCTGGGAATATGTTTTTTAAGTGTAACAATGTGTAGTGGAAAAGGCAGCTCGTGGTATCATGGGTTATCTCAGCCTTCATTACAATCTAAGCCGCAGAGATTGCCATATGCTCCAGAGAAATGTGCGAGTGGTTTTTCTAACGGAGCGGAATATACTTCTATTCAGAGAATGTGACCTTGTTGTAATGGCTCTGCCTCTGAAATTACATTCATTTGCATTTTGTTGTAGCTGTTATTGTTCTATTGTATAAAGTAGGAATTGTACAGAATAGCACTTCAAGGGGGGGAGAAAGTCTACTCTAAATGCCTAAATGTATTGCTTTTTATTTTATCAAACTGGATTTGTTGGCTTTAAAGTGTGTTTTTTACAATTAGTTTTACATGGTAGATGGTTTTTATAATGACATGAATAAAAGTAGAGCTGTCTTTAGGGGATTCCAAGGAACAGTGGCTTCCATAATAATGAATGATAATAGTCTCTGGGAAGGGAGTGTGACTGTGGGATAGCAGGTATAGTAGGGAGAGATGGTGTCTATAGTAACAGTGGGATAATAGTCTCTGGGAAGGGAGTGTGACTGTGGGATAGCAGGTATAGTAGGGAGAGATGGTGTCTATAGTAACAGTAGATAATAGTCTCTGGGAAGGGAGTGTGACTGTGGGATAGCAGGTATAGTAGGGAGAGATGGTGCCTATAGTAACAGTGGGATAATAGTCTCTGGGAAGGGAGTGTGACTGTGGATAGCAGGTATAGTAGGGAGAGATGGTGTCTATAGTAACAGTGGATAATAGTCTCTGGGAAGGGAGTGTGACTGTGGGATAGCAGGTATAGTAGGGAGAGATGGTGCCTATAGTAACAGTGGATAATAGTCTCTGGGAAGGGAGTGTGACTGTGGGATAGCAGGTATAGTAGGGAGAGATGATGCCTATAGTAACAGTGGTATAATAGTCTCTGGGAAGGGAGTGTGACTGTGGGATAGCAGGTATAGTAGGGAGAGATGATGCCTATAGTAACAGTTGGATAATAGTCTCTGGGAAGGGAGTGTGACTGTGGGATAGCAGGTATAGTAGGGAGAGATGGTGCCTATAGTAACAGTGGATAATAGTCTCTGGGAAGGAGTGTGACTGTGGGATAGCAGGTATAGTAGGGAGAGATGATGCCTATAGTAACAGTTGGATAATAGTCTCTGGGAAGGGAGTGTGACTGTGGGATAGCAGGTATAGTAGGGAGAGATGGTGCCTATAGTAACAGTGGATAATAGTCTCTGGGAAGGGAGTGTGACTGTGAGATAGCAGGTATAGTAGGGAGAGATGGTGTCTATAGTAACAGTGGGATAATAGTCTCTGGGAAGGGAGTGTGACTGTGGGATAGCAGGTATAGTAGGGAGAGATGGTGCCTATAGTAACAGTGGGATAATAGTCTCTGGGAAGGGAGTGTGGCTGTGGGATAGCAGGTATAGTAGGGAGAGATGGTGCCTATAGTAACAGTGGATAATAGTCTCTGGGAAGGGAGTGTGACTGTGGATAGCAGGTATAGTAGGGAGAGATGGTGTCTATAGTAACAGTAGATAATAGTCTCTGGGAAGGGAGTGTGACTGTGGATAGCAGGTATAGTAGGGAGAGATGGTGCCTATAGTAACAGTGGGATAATAGTCTCTGGGAAGGGAGTGTGACTGTGGGATAGCAGGTATAGTAGGGAGAGATGGTGTCTATAGTAACAGTGGATAATAGTCTCTGGAAGGGAGTGTGACTGTGGGATAGCAGGTATAGTAGGGAGAGATGGTGCCTATAGTAACAGTGGATAATAGTCTCTGGGAAGGGAGTGTGACTGTGGGATAGCAGGTATAGTAGGGAGAGATGATGCCTATAGTAACAGTGGTATAATAGTCTCTGGGAAGGGAGTGTGACTGTGGGATAGCAGGTATAGTAGGGAGAGATGATGCCTATAGTAACAGTTGGATAATAGTCTCTGGGAAGGGAGTGTGACTGTGGGATAGCAGGTATAGTAGGGAGAGATGGTGCCTATAGTAACAGTGGATAATAGTCTCTGGGAAGGGAGTGTGACTGTGGGATAGCAGGTATAGTAGGGAGAGATGATGCCTATAGTAACAGTTGGATAATAGTCTCTGGGAAGGGAGTGTGACTGTGGGATAGCAGGTATAGTAGGGAGAGATGGTGCCTATAGTAACAGTGGATAATAGTCTCTGGGAAGGGAGTGTGACTGTGAGATAGCAGGTATAGTAGGGAGAGATGGTGTCTATAGTAACAGTGGATAATAGTCTCTGGGAAGGGAGTGTGACTGTGGATAGCAGGTATAGTAGGGAGAGATGGTGCCTATAGTAACAGTGGGATAATAGTCTCTGGGAAGGGAGTGTGGCTGTGGGATAGCAGGTATAGTAGGGAGAGATGGTGCCTATAGTAACAGTGGATAATAGTCTCTGGGAAGGGAGTGTGACTGTGAGATAGCAGGTATAGTAGGGAGAGATGGTGCCTATAGTAACAGTGGGATAATAGTTTCTGGGAAGTGAGTGTGACTGTGAGATAGCAGGTATAGTAGGGAGAGATGGTGTCTATAGTAACAGTGGGATAATAGTCTCTGGGAAGGGAGTGTGACTGTGGGATAGCAGGTATAGTAGGGAGAGATGGTGCCTATAGTAACAGTGGGATAATAGTCTCTGGGAAGGGAGTGTGACTGTGGGATAGCAGGTATAGTAGGGAGAGATGGTGCCTATAGTAACAGTGGATAATAGTCTCTGGGAAGGGAGTGTGACTGTGGGATAGCAGGTATAGTAGGGAGAGATGGTGTCTATAGCAACAGTGGGATAATAGTCTCTGGGAAGGGAGTGTGACTATGGGATAGCAGGTATAGTAGGGAGAGATGGTGCCTATAGTAACAGTGGGATAATAGTCTCTGGGAAGGGAGTGTGACTGTGGAATAACAGGTATAGTAGGGAGAGATGGTGCCTATAGTAACAGTGGGATAATAGTCTCTGGGAAGGGAGTGTGACTGTGGGATAGCAGGTATAGTAGGGAGAGATGGTGTCTATAGTAACAGTGGATAATAGTCTCTGGGAAGGGAGTGTGACTGTGGGATAGCAGGTATAGTAGGGAGAGATGGTGCCTATAGTAACAGTGGGATAATAGTCTCTGGGAAGGGAGTGTGACTGTGGAATAACAGGTATAGTAGGGAGAGATGGTGCCTATAGTAACAGTGGATAATAGTCTCTGGGAAGGGAGTGTGACTGTGGGATAGCAGGTATAGTAGGGAGAGATGGTGCCTATAGTAACAGTGGGATAATAGTCTCTGGGAAGGAAGTGTGACTGTGGGATAGCAGGTATAGTAGGGAGAGATGGTGCCTATAGTAACAGTGGATAATAGTCTCTGGGAAGGGAGTGTGACTGTGGATAGCAGGTATAGTAGGGAGAGATGTGCCTATAGTAACAGTGGATAATAATCTCTGGGAAGGGAGTGTGACTGTGGGATAGCAGGTATAGTAGGGAGAGATGGTGCCTATAGTAACAGTGGATAATAGTCTCTGGGAAGGGAGTGTGACTGTGGGATAGCAGGTATAGTAGGGAGAGATGGTGTCTATAGTAACAATGGGAATAGTATATTTGTCATTTATGTAATAGATGTACTTTTAAAAATGATTCAATATAAAAAGCAATGTTACCGCATGCTATGCACAAGGAAGGCCAGGCTGTAGAACTGCCTCTAAAAGAATCAGAACATTAAGTGCGCCTTTTTGTTTGTATTTTATAGCATTCTGCTGAATTGTTGGCTGTGATTCGCCTCCCCTTCATTCATCCCAGTTACCTCCTCAATGTTGTGGACAATGAAGAATTAATAAAATCATCGGAGGCGTGCCGGGACTTAGTCAATGAAGCAAAGAGGTATCACATGCTCCCACACGCCCGCCAAGAGATGCAAACGCCACGGACCAGGCCAAGGCTTTCAGCAGGTAATGAGATGTCAATCCAACTAATGGTTAACTGTGTTGGAACCCTTGTTGTCTCATGGTTATACATAGCCACTTACTCCTCGTAATATCCAAACTTCAACACGGCCTCATGGGGAACATTATCATATCCCTCCAACATCCTTATTAATGGGAATGAAAGTATATATATACCTTATTTTAGATACTTTAGAAACTGACGGGTTCGTTTACTTGACCTTTGCAGGTGTGGCTGAGGTGATTGTCCTAGTTGGAGGCCGGCAGATGATAGGAATGAATCAGAGGACCCTCACAGCAGTCACATGTTTAAATCCACAAATCAACAAATGGTACCCATTGGCCAGCCTGCCATTTTATGACCGGGAATTTTTCAGCGTAGTGTGTGCTGGAGACAATATCTATCTTTCAGGTAAGGAAAAGAAAAAGAGAGCGACTTAAAACAATCATGGTAACTTTTTTAAAGTGTATCTTATTCCTCTGTGGAAATCCCTGTGCTTTACATCCATCCAAGCAGCCATCTTTGGGCACTAAATATTGGGAAATCAATGGCTTGTCCAAGGATTATCCTCCCAAAAAGAGATCAACTGCTATAGTGTCATTAATACTTACAAGTCTCCAGTTCTCCAATGGCAAGCCTTCTACTGGTGGCTTCCTCAAACAAAAATGGCATCTTCATCCACTGCTCATTCAAGAAATTCAAATCTAGCTCTCCAGCTTGAGTCAGAGGCTGATCAGTCTAACTCAGTTCAAGACCTTGGATGTCCAACCTTTGATCAGAACCTCCACCTAAGTTTAAAAACAAGGTTGAAACATTGGTGTATCAGTTATACAACCATAGTTCCTACAACATCTATGGTAGCAGTTTTCACACATTGATATAGGAGAGCAAATAGGTGTTCCTCCCCTAATCTCATTCTAACCAGCATTCAGGCTGAGCCTCACTCACCACTGTTCTAGGCTTCCCAGCCTCACAGTTTAGGAAATGGACTAGACTAAACTAACTCCTTTTATAGTCGTAGCCTAAACCAAATCCACTGCACATGGAGACATTGCATTATAAAACGCTTCTATACATCATTCCCTCTTCATATTCCTCACTGCATAGTGTTGCCCTCACTCACTGTAGGATTTATTTATTCAACAAATGTGCAAAAACCTGTGCCAGATACCACCAACCTCTGATTCAAGCAAGTTGATCTATTGTGGGAGCACTACACATCCATACTGTGAACTTTGTAGAGTATATTCACTGGCCTTTGTGATGAGATCTATACCAATGGGCCAGATTTTGTTGACTCATTTCAGTTTGATGAAAGGCTCATATTCAGTTAAAGTGATACTGACATTCTAAACTAATGGTGGTATTGGATTCCTGACAAAAAAACCAGCCTTAGGTTGCTCTATCTCAGAGGCTGTAAGCTTATATTGATGAGAATGTACATGCCAACCGGAGCTCAGCACAGATAAAAGCCTGTGCATCTGAGCAAGAGTCTGGAGCACAGAGCAGCTATCATAGGGTTAAAGGCGTATACCTCTAGCGGACCCAGCCACTGTAGGGGCCATGAAACCAATATTCTGTACCTACTGCCTACCCTATATCAGTTTACATTATCAGTGTATCACCAGGTATACTGGGAAGAAACTGGAAATGAAAATATGGATGTGCTTAATGTTCCACTCATGAATGAGATCTGATTCTATAAGGGCTGTCTCACTATTCAGATGAAGAGATCAAATTCTTCGTTGGTTTGACTTGGGTTTTCACCTCTTCACATGAGCTTTGTGATACTCACTTCCATTTTGCTGGTGCCTTTGCCAGTATCACTCATTCCTGTACCTTACTCCCTAGTCCTTTCAAATTTGTTTCATTTCAGAATGTTGTTTACAAGCCAGGACAGATACTATGGGAAAGCTAATTACCATTGACGTGTTCTCTGCCCTACACAATCACTGTGTCATTTCGTTACACTTGGTAATGAGAAATAGAGAGACTGTGCTCTTATCTGAATCTCCGTGTCACCAATGTAAATGAGCATATAATTACTAGATCTGTGTATGATGACCCAAGAGGTGAGATGTAAGTCACACGGGTGTGACACCAGTATTGATCGAACCAAGAACTTTTACTTGAGTATCGGTATCTTGGTCAATAGTATTGATTTGATGAAGTGTAACATTACAAAGCCTTTGGTCAATTTTTAAATGCTTAGGGATCTAGAATGTTCATATCAGTCTCAATGTGCTCTATCAAGGTTTCCATGTCCCACCATAAACCTGAAGATGGTCAAAAATTTCTCTTACAAGAAAGTTAATTGTGCTGTGCCAAGGATGGTTATGTTGTTCTTCCATGGGATGGCCATGTGGATCAGTGCTGGTTGAAATTGCACTTTGATTTGCCATACTGTATATAATGGGATGGTTTCCAACCAATGTTCTTCACTTGTGGATACCACAACTTTGGTTGACTTCTCCAAGGCTCCACAAGAAAAGCAAATTGGAGAAACTCTCCTTCTTTGTATACAAAGCAGAAGGAATTCTGGAAAAAGGGCACAGAATTTCCTCTAAAGTTTCTATTGAAATGGAATTCCCTAGAGGCTAAAGCTTACCAAAAGTGCAAAACTGCAAAACTGTGCAAAGGGATGCAGTGACTTAGTCTTTAAAAAATCCATAAAACTCCTGGGTCACCCGGCCAAAAGACGCAGAGCTCTCCAGAGTTTCTTCATACCAAGGATTAGGCAGGCCCCTTTATCCCCAACCTCCTTGGCCAAAAGGACTGCAGAAGACAAGGGTCTTTAGGTCCCCTTCACTGCAAGGCTAGGCAGACCCCTTTGTATTTCCCTTTCCAATCCAAAGTTATTCTGATCAGGTTCAGATTTGTGGAGAGGCCACCTAGGCCTGGGCCTAGGGTGGCAGGATTTTAAGGGGCGGCATGCTGGCCAACCACACCCACATTGGTTCAGAAACACTGGGGAGGCACAGGAGATACAATCGTTTTTAAAATTTCCTGTATGCTAATCTCCATAGCTCTAGTCCCGATGATGAAAATTTGAGAGGATAATAATAAATTCAGCCCTGGGTATTCAGGATAAACAAGTTGACCTCCAAGAAGGTCCCGGATTTATTTGTGCCCATGGAGGGATCAGGTTCAGGGGGAGAAGGAGCCTAATGGCCATACATCTCCCCATTAGATCAATGTGTAGCCCAGATGGTTTATTGCACCTGATTCAAAAGTGCTAAAAAGTGAAAAGTGCTGGGTGAGATTGGTTTTATCTTTAATGGGCTCATGACGGCAGTGCAGGGTTTTCTCATAAGCAGAGCCAGGGGCTACAAGAAAAGTAGGGCCACAAGATAAGCATTTGGATTGAGGAGATACCATACTCCGAATGAAAAGCAGTAGGAATGCTGGGAAAAAATGTTCGAGATTCTGATCTGAGACACACTGTATAAACTGTGCCAGTGTGTTCATAATAACAAGATCAAGATGTGTATACGATATAAAGTTCTGTTGAGTTCTATTTCAGCATGTTCCAACTTACATGATCTACTTTATGGTATTTCTACGGTTTCCATTGGCATTGGTCACACTGGCTATTTGGCTCATTTGTGGAACAGATAATTGGACTACAACACAGCAATCTGATGTGAACACGGCACGAATCAAAAACTCATTCTGATGTTTTAATGCAGTCAACGGTGTAATCAATACGTGTTCATTATGCAGTAGGCAGAATTGATTTAATAGTGTAATTTGTCACTAACCTTCGATAGATGCCGATACATTACGCCGGGTCTCTTTACCAGGGGAAGCTCAGAAATGAAACCTTACAGGAAAGAAGAAGAATTGTTACTGTAAACGATACTGCGCATTTTAATTAACATATATTATTTCAAGAAGGGCGGCTGTAACAGCTGCTTTAATTAGAGAATAGGAAAAAAAGAAATGTTTCATATATATGGTTGGGTAACCTGCTGTTGAACATCTGCGGCCCTCTAGGTAACGTCATTCGCCCAACATCTAGGATTCTGCAGGTTGCCTATTGCTGCTTTAAAGTTATAGCTCACAGCTGCTGTGGACTACAAATCCCAGAATCCTGTCTGTCAACGGTAAAGGAAGTTTTAGTTTACAATAGTAGGGAATGAGTTTGATTTCTCACCCTTTAATTTATTTGATTCATTCCATAGCAGAACATATAGACCTGGACAAATGAAAGAATACAGATATGTGTCTTTTACAGGAGGAATAAAGTTAAAATGATGGTGGGTTTTGTCTGAAGAAACACATCACCACATATGTTACTAGTCTAGGGTATCCCTTGTGCCTCACTGGCTCATATTACTTCTAGGGGCATGCTTAATGCTAAATGTCTGTCTTTAATCTGCTTTGTACAGGTCTCAAGTTAAGAATGTCAAAATTGGGTTATGAATAAGGCTCCTGCCTATGGCCTCATCAGATCTAGAAGACCTAGTCACACAGCACATAAACAGGGTTGACTTCAGTGGTTGTTTGACCCTGGATAAAGCATGTTCCATCTTGCTCTACCATCTCTACTATGTCCAACTGATGCTATCTTGCCCTGTGGTCACCATCTCTACTCTCTTCATATTGTCCTACTGCTTTCATTTTGTCGTACTAAGACTATATTGCTTTACTACATTGTCTTTCATCATGTCCTATTGATGCTACATTGCCCTGTGGTTATTACCATGCTCTACTCTGTCCATCTTGTTCTACTATGACTATATTGCTCCACTGTCTTCCATCATCTTCTACTGATGCTATCTTGCGCTATGGGCACCATTTTGCTCTTCTCTCTGCATCTTCTACTACTGATTTCATCTTGCCCTCTTATAATTGCTGTCCCTCCCTCTTCCTATCTACAACTATGTGTGAGGGTTCTGGGTAGCTGCCCTGATTTACACATCCTTAAAACATTTCCGTATGTGTGTATGGTGGAAACAATATATTGCCAGTGGAACAATGGGGCCCTAAATCAGCAGCATGTAGGCCAAGATTTTGTCTTAATCCATCATGGGAAACAGTGTATTAGTGTGAATGACAATTAAAGATGAGAGCAGAGACAGCCTGAATTAAAAACATAGGCTCATAATCCATTTGTTTTTTGCCACAGCAGAATAATAAAGCAACATGCTCTATTTCCTGAATGTGTCCTTCAAATCTCCTCTTGTATCTAGCAAGGGTGGCCCTTGTGTGTTGTGTTGCAGTTGACTCAAGCGCCCAGCAAAAAAACTATTATATTTACATAAACAGAAAACAGTAAGTTATTTTTCCCATTAAAAGTCTCATAAAATGCCAGCTGTAGGTTTTGCATTAGGCCCAAGAGGGTTCATAGTGCCCAGCGGAGCAGCATTGGATCCATTTCCTTATAAGCCTTGGGTTTATTCATTCAGTCATTAGCTAAATAGCTCTTTGGATGTAACATTTTCCAAGAGAAAGTCAGATTTAGCAGTTCCCTGAGGTAATCAGCTCACCAAGTCATTAGCTCCAGTTGGACTGTAGCTGTTAATAAACACAAGATTGTTTATACTGGATATTAATGGCAAAAATAGAAAAAAGAATACTAATTTTGTGAGATTTGTGATGGTGGTAGGTCATGGGAGCGGCTTGAAAAAATGACCTTATCAGCGTCCAGTTAGGGCCTTCAGAATATGTATGGAAATTATTTCTTGGTTGGTTTGCTTTTTTAGCTAGCTGATTGCTAAACCAGATATATACAGTGAAAATATTAATATTTTTCCAATTCAGTCATTTCCTGCCTTTTTATTATTCAAATGGAAAATTGGCCATAGCATTACTAAGGGGATTGCAATGAAGAAAAAAACATTTTGTTTTTGTAAAGATTTGTGTATTTTCAGCCTGAAATTCCATGAGATCCTTGGCCACAGGGGATGCCAATCCTCCTGTTTCTAGCCCAAGGTATGTGGTCCAACAATTGGTCAAATATGACTCATATCTAGGTTTTCAGATATAAAAACAGAGCAATATCAGTCACCCTGCTATAGTTCCAGGGTTACCCAGGACACAAATAAGCACTCACCCCAAATATCCCCCTAACTGACCTTCAGACTGGGCCCCCTTAGTTCATAACAAGGTTACAGATATATAGAAACATTGGGGTAACAGTCACCCTGCTATAGTTCCAGGGTTACCCAGGACACAAATAAGCACTCACCCCAAATATCCCCCTAACTGACCTTCAGGCTGGGCCCTCTTAGCTCATAACAAGGTTACAGATATATAGAAACATTGGGGTAACAGTCACCCTGCTATAGTTCCAGGGGTACCCAGGGCACAAATAAGCACTCATCCGAAATCTGCCCCCTAACTGACCTTCAGACTGGGCCCCCTTAGCTCATAACAAGGTTACAGATATATAGAAACATTGGGGTAACAGTCACCCTGCTATAGTTCCAGGGGTACCCAGGGCACAAATAAACACTCACCCCAAATATCCCCCTAACTGGCCTTCAGGCTGGGCCCTCTTAGCTCATAACAAGGTTACAGATATATAGAAACATTGGGGTAACAGTCACCCTGCTATAGTTCCAGGGGTACCCAGGGTACAAATAAACACTCACCCCAAATCTCCCCCTAACTGTCCTTCAGACTGGGCCCTCTTAGCTCATGACAGTGTTACAGATATATAGAAACATTGGGGTAACAGTCACCCTGCTATAGTTCCAGGGGTACCCAGGGCACAAATAAACACTCACCCCAAATCTCCCCCTAACTGTCCTTCAGACTGGGCCCTCTTAGCTCATGACAAGGTTACAGATATATAGAAACATTGGGGTAACAGTCACCCTGCTATAGTTCCAGGCATCTGCGATTCTGGTGAAGAAGCCGTCTGAGGCGGCTCCTCAAAATGCCGCCCCCTCTTGCCGGCTTACCCATCGGTGGGGAGACACCAGAGGCAGGAACACTAGTGCGGAGAGCACAACTGCGCTTTCTCACACTAGTAAAGCTGAATTTCCGGTTTGTAACCAGGGCGCAAATAAACACCCAAAATCTCCCCCTAACTGGCGTACAGACTGGGCCTCCTTAGCTCATTACAGATATATAGAAACATTGGGGTAACAGTCACCCTGCTATAGTTACAGGGGTACCCAGGGTACCAATAGGCACTCACCCCAAATCTCACCCTAACTGGCCTTCAGACTGGGCTGAGGCTCCCTAGGCTCCTGCCCATGGCCTCATTAGTTCTAGAAGACTTAAGGTGGCCATACACGGATAGATCCGCTCGTTTGGCGATGTCGCCAAACGAGCGGATCTCCCTCCGATATGCCACCTTGAGGTGGGCAATATCGGGCTGATCCGATCGTGGGCCCTAGGGCCCAACGATCGGATCCTAGCGTTCGCCAAACGGGCGGTCGGATCGCGGGACCGCATCAACGAACAGATGCGGCCGCGATCCGACGGGATTTTTAATCCCATCCGATCGAGATCTGGCCGACTTTCGGCCAGATCTCGATCGGGGAAGCCCGTCGGGGGCCCCCATACACGGGCCAATAAGCTGCCGACACGGTCTGTCGGCAGCTTTTATCGGCCCGTGTATGGCCACCTTTAGTCACAGCAGCATAAGAACAGGCTTAACTTTAGTGGTGGCTGTGTCCTGGGTGAAACACAACACATCTTTGTTGATTCACACACATAAAATGCTACTAATTGTAAAACATTGAGATTCATTTTTTTAATCTTGCTTAGCTGTCTCAATCTTTTGCATACTGGTGCCATCTTACCCTACTGTCTCCATCTTGCTCTATTTACACTATCTAGCCCTACCAACATCATGCTTTACGGTCTCCATCACGTCTTACTGACAACATCTTGCTCTACTGTCTCCATCTTGCTCTACTGACGCTATCTGGCCCTACCAACATTATCTTGCTTTACAGTCTCCACCATGTCCTACTGACACCATCTAGCTCTGCTGTCTCCATCATATCCTACTGTTACCCAATTGGCCTACGGTCACCATCTCTTCTCTGTGTGTCTTTGACTACCCAAATGAAACCCACAACGACACGTGGGGAATTACTAACTCATTGCATATAATGTCTGGGTTGGAACTGAACTCATTACCCCCAGAGTTGCAAGGCAGCAGTGGTAAACTCTGTGCTACCTTAACTATAAGAAAATCTGTTTTTAGTAATGAAAGATTCCCTTTAAAGGAAAAGTGTACTATTTGAAGAAATAAAATGCAGTTCTCTGAATATTAGAAATAGAATTTGCAACAGGGCAGTAGGGCAAGCAGTTTTTCTTTGCACATCACCTTCTATGACTCTCTTTTCTGGAAGGAGATTGCCTTAAAAGTGCTGAGTAGGCGCAAACAAAGATCAAATCTAAAGACAATATTACTCTTTGAACAATATTTGTGCTTGAAACAAATAAGGAAAGAAAATATGTATTTGTGAATGATCAGCATTTTATTTTTGTTCTGGTTAAAGGTAACAGGATCAGGAAAAATAATCCTAAACAGGGACCATTTGGCCTTAAGAAAGAAATAGGATTTACCATTACTGCTGCTATGTACTGATCCCGGGGAATATCAGCAAATAACAGGTCTGTCCTTTGGGTTTGCAATATTATAGCTCGGATAAGGCTGATTAAATTATAGTTCAACAGACAACGGCATGTGCCCCAATATGTCCCCTATCTCCAGAGCAAACTTGACCTCAGCTCCAGACTGATTCGTGTTAGGAAAAGAAACCCAAGTAATGAGACAACTCCATTGGAAACCATATGTAATGCTGCAGAACAGGGGAGAGAATGTGAGCGTGTAGCGTATAGTTCAGTTGGCTGGAACAGATTTCTAAGGTTCAGGGGCCACACCTCAGAGCATTCCAGAAATGTTGATTTGGCAGGAATGACTTCATTCCATAGAACAACATTTAACTGCCATGGATTGCTCTGAAGTTTTGAAGGGAAACCACATTTTCAGTTATGGAGAAACTCACCTGCAGTATTCTGAATGCATGGAATGTGAAATGGAAGGCTTTACGTGGCTGGAGAAGTCTAAATCTTACTTTCATATTCATGTAACGGAAGTTTGTGGGAAGCGTTCATCCAATAGGAGGATTCTAGAATGAAGGAATGAAGGGAATGTAGACATAGTTGAGGGATGAATGAAGATCAGTACAAGATGGACATTAGTAGATGTAAATCTAAACTGGCCAATCTACTGTACTGTGGCTGGGCCAGATAAATATTTTTTTAGCCGTTTGCTAAGTTGCAGCTTTACATGGAACATGAATAAATCAATTCAGGATTCGGTTTGGGATTCGGGCAAGATTCAGCCTTTTTCAGAAGGATTCGGACTGGCCGAACCGAATCCGACTAAAAAAAATCATGTGTTTTTTGTCACACAAACAAGGAAGTCATTATTTTTTAACTCTGTGCGCACTGTTCTCTTTCACCCTCTTTTCCCTAATTTACATATGCAAATTAGGGTTTTGATTCAGTTTAGTATACGGCCGAATCTTTCACAAAGGATTTGGGATTTGGCTGAATCCTAAAATAATGGATTTGGTACATCCCTAGATAATGGTGTCTTCTCCAGTCTGACCCTCCAGACCAGTCTGCAACATTTGGTGACCCTCCGTCCACAATATAAAGAAGTTTTAGTGGTTTCTGATATTTTTCGGAAACTGAACAAACCACCTGCTATGGTATTCCTGACCACACCTGAGTATGCCAAGGCCCAGGGTCTTCTGAAACCACCTGCTTTTTGGGATCCATGATTGCAGGCTGTTCCACTTTAAACTGCACCATTAGAGGGTATGAGAACATTAAGGTGTTCATAGAATCTGGGGAGGTGGGGGAAAAGGAATACAGGAATGGAAGCCGTTATCTGAAAACCTTTTATCCATAGAACTCCGAATTATGGAAAGGCCGTCTACCATAGACTCAATTTTATCCAAAAAAAATCCAAATTTTTAAAAATGATTTCCTTTTTCTGTGTAATAATAAAACAGTAACTTGTACTTGATCCCAACTAAGATATAATTAAAGGAGAAGGAAAGGCTAAAACTAAGTAAGCTTTATCAGAAAGGTCTATATAAATACACCAGTAACCCCTCAAAGTAATGCTGCTCTGAGTCCTCTGTCAAAAGAAACACAACATTTCTTTCCTTCTATTGTGTACTCATGGGCTTCTGTATCAGACTTCCTGTTTTCAGCTGAAACCTCCAGGGCACGGCCTTGAGCATGCTCAGTTTGCTCCTCTCTCCCTCCCTCCTCCCAAACCTGCTGTAATCTGAGCTCAGAGCTGTAAGTGAGCAGTGAGAGACTCAGGCAGGAAGTGATGTCACACCAAGCTTATATGGCTGCTTCTATCCTAAACAAACAGAGACAGTGTCTAGATATATTTGCTCAGGTATGGTAAAGCATTCTGCAGAATAAATATAGCATTCTAGCTTGCACTATTGTGGCTAATCTATTGGCAATAAACTGTCTGGGAGCTTTCCTTCTCCTTTAATCCTTATTGGAAGCAAAACCAGCCTATTGGGTTTATTTAATGTTTACATGATTTTCTAGTAAAAAACCCAGTACCCTCCTCCCCCCAGGCTAACTAACCCCCGGGGAAATGCCCCATACTTACCCGTCGGTGCAGATTCTTCCAGCGGAGTTGCACGCATACCTCTTCCATGTCCTCAGTAACTTGACTGGGAGATCGCCAATTTCCGTGTAATTCCGCGCATTCGCAGTTGTCACAAACCGGTAAACTGCTCCAAATGCGCATGCACAGAAATACCGAGGGGTAAGTATGGAGTATGGGGCATTTCCCAGGGGGGGTAGTTAGCCTGGGGGAGGGGGTCTACCTTGGGTGGGGGGTATGGGTTTTTTTGCAAAAGGGTTTCCTTCTCTTTTAAGATATGAAAATCCAAATTACAGAAAGATCCATTATCTGGAAAACCCCAGGTCTAGAGTATTCTGAATAATAGGTCCCATACCTTAGATCATTAGTCTCCCAGTAATAAACTAAAAATATAATTAGTGAGCCTTAGGGTTAAGTGTCCCTATGGCTTTAATTACCTACACTTCCTGATCTCCCTAGTTGCTGGGCAGATGACCATGTAGCTAGATGTAATTTGCATAGTAGTATTGATGGCCAGGAGGCGCTGTGACCACATCCTGTCACACTTTGGTATAGTGAGAGAGAAGGGGTGGATCTTCCTCTTTGGCTGCTGATCCAGCTGGGTGTGGCCAGGGGAGTTGTAGTTGTTCTACACCACACCTGAAATCTTTCACTTAGCGAAGGCCCTAGCCTGGGGTGTTTGAGTAATATGCAACCCATGCTCTAAGCACTAGCTGGTAGGGATGGGCGAATTTTTTGTTTCTTGTTTCGCCAAAAAAATGACGCCCATAGACTTGTATGGCGTAGTGCGTCAAAATAAAATTTTTGGTGAAACGAAACGGGACAAATTTGCCCATCCGTAGCTGGACATTAACACCTTTTGGCATGTATAGCCCAAGTTAGTGTTACTTATATTTTTGTTCTTTAAGACCTGAGTATGCAGACTTCTTTTTGAATTATTTATATATATATATATATATACACATATTAGGGATGCACCGAATCCACTATTTTGGATTCGGCCGAACCCGCAAATCCTTTACGAAAGATTCGGCCGAATACCGAACCGAATCCGAATCCTAATTTGCATATGCAAATTAGGGGTGGAAAGGGGAAAACATTTTTTACTTCCTTGTTTTGTGACAAAAAGTCACACGATTTCTCTCCCCACCCCTAGTTTGCATATGCAAATATGAATCCTGCTGAAAAAGGCCGAATCCCGAACCAAATCCTGGATTTGATGCATCCCATTCCAATTAGACAAATCTTCTTTTCAAAATGATATATATATATATGCCATTCCAATTGGACCAATTCATAATAGAAAAACTATAAATGAAGGTATAGTGGGCGCGAGGGAATCTGTATGCAGACAAATTGCTCAGACAAAAGTATTTTCATATTTGGCTACGACGTGATCTAAAGCTATAAAAGATTTTTCTCTAAAATCCAGTGTCCTGAGAACATAAACAGATGGGGATTAGATGCGCCTCTTCTGTATGTGTCACACTGAGAACACAGAGAGAGGAGGTTAAAAATATTCTATAATCACATTATTTGCCATTTTTATAATCCTATTTAGCTTTTAGCACAGGCTTAAATAGAGCGGTGTAACCTGCCCCACTGCTGTGCCACAAATGATTGGTTTGCAGTGCGCCGTGGCCCTGTTTACTCTGACTTCTGAAAAGCTTTTCCCTCTCTCTCTCTCGCTCTCCTTCTTAAAGGGAAATTATACTGTCGGCTAGTGAGGATTATCACCCACTTATTCCCCCTAAAATAGACAGGGATGTGTAAGAACGACGCTTGCTGCGAGCTCACAACATTCATCTTGCATTTTTATATGTACGAGTGGGAGATGTCGCATTGGAAACAATCTCGAACAAAGGAGCACACGGCAGACACTTCACGGTGCATTAAAGACTCACTAAAGACCGGATTCATATTACAACAATAAAATACAATATAATACAGCTATGGGAGTTTGGGTGCCACGTTGCTTTGCAGAGAGAGAGAGAATATTCTGCATGAAAAGTCTTGTTTAAAGGAGAACTAAAGCCTAACTAAAGAAGTAGCTAGAAATACTGTACATTATGTTTTGTGCTTCTGTATAAGCCCAAGGCAACCACAGCCCTTTAGCAGTAAAGATCTGTGTCTCCAAAGATGCCCCAGTAGCTCCCCATCTTCTTTTCTGCTGATTCACTGCACATGCTCTGTGGTGCTGTCACTTACTGAGCTTAGGGACCCACTCACAATATACAGTACACATAGAATAGAAATGTCACAATATAAGGCAGATTAGTAATTAATACAGATAATTACTACATGGCAGCACAGAAACCAGTGCACTTAGCATCAGAATTTAATAATCAGCAAACCTGTAGCATCATCTTATATTACAGGGGAAGCTCATTTTCTGCTGGATAATTAATGACGAGCCCTAAGCTTAGCTTCTCAACAGCCAATCAGAGCCCACTGAGCATGTGAGTGTCACAGACACTTTCCAAGATGGTGACCCCCTGTGACAAGTTTGAAGTCCTGGATCATTGCTGCTATTGACAAGCTGGAACTTTAGACTGGTGCAATAAGTTCACTATATAAAATATGGCATTTTTAGCCATATTCATTGTTAGGTTTTAGTTCTCCTTTAAGGCACACGGAGCAAAGCATAACCGTCGTGCGTCAACACTATTTGGACGCCCATTGACTTTAAAGGATCAGTAACATCAAAAAAAAAATTTCAAAAATTTGTTTGTATACTACGAAAAAAAGACACCAACATATATTTAACTTTACAATCGCAAAGTCTTTATTTAGAAATAACTTACCAAATCTCCGCTTCCGCTCCTCTTCAGAAAAGGCGATCGGGTTATCCATCGTGCGGCGCTCGTTTTCTCTTACCTGCCTTCCTTATAGGAGATAGCCAGGGAGGAGAAATTGAGTGCCGCAGGATGGATCGTCGCCCTGTCGCCTTTTCTGAAGAGGAGAGCAAGCGGAGATTCTGTAAGTTATTTCTTAATAAAGACTTTGCGATTGTAAAGTTAAATATGTGTTGGTGTTTTTTTTTCTTAGTATAGAAACGTTGGGGTCAAAATTTACTCAAATTGACATGGGTGTCAAAATGCGCACTACACAAATTTTTCGCTGTTTCGCAAATTTCGTGGGAAATTTGCAAATTTTTCAGCAAAGCAAAACAGGAGAAGTTCGCCCCTTGCTAGTAATGTGGTACAGAGCTGAATTTCGCTAAGCTTTCTCCTTATCATCCTCCTTGAAAGGGTACAGTGTTACTGGTGTATGTATTTTTTTGGGGTATCATTAGAGGATTCCATCTTCTCCCAGAAATCCACCACTTGGGACACGTTCATGTATAGCTGGTGAGATGACTTTGCACTTTCTTTCCTTTTGTTTCACACCCTCTTTCTCTTGGCTTTAGGTGGCATGGAAGCTGGCGTCACCCTTGCCGATGTTTGGTGCTATATGTCTTTACTTGATAACTGGAATTTAGTCTCCCGGATGATTGTTCCACGGTGTCGGCACAACAGTGTCGTATACGATGGCAAGATTTATACCATTGGCGGACTCGGTGCTGCTGGCAATGTAGACCACGTTGAAAGGTAAGACTTATTTGGATATAGTATATGTACTGTTTATTGGTAATATAATTTGATTTTTGAGTGACTAATAAGCCAAAGGGGCCTGTCCCTTGTTTGCATTGCCTTAGTTTGCAATGCTCTGTGTAAAGGGGCCCATAGTGACTGACTGGCTAGCTGGTTGATTTGGCTATCTACTCTAATGGTCAAAAATCATAAATTTGATACAGGAGTCTCCCAGCTTTTATACCCATGACCCACATTCAATTGTAAAAAGGGTTGGGGAGCAGCACAAGCATGAAAAAGTGCTCTCATGGCTATCTGGTAGCCTCTATGTGGACAGGCAGTCTAAAGGAGGCTCTGTTTGGCAGGACACGGGGAGGCCCATTTATCAAAGGTCGAATTTCGAATTCATGTGAATTTTTCAAATATACTCACAATTGGACCGGGAGGTTATTTAAGAAAACATTTGAATGTCTAATATTTGATCAAATAGTTCCGACCCGAAAATTCAAATCATACTCGAATCATATTAGAATATTCGAATTTGAAAAAAAACTTGAATGTCAGGAAGGCTATTAACATCCCCAAATGGCTCAATGGACCTCTGTCATTTACTTGTTCATGAACTAGGCAGGTTTTAGGGCCCAGTATTCAAATTAGGAGGTGTGGTCGAGGTGTGATAAATCTCACATTCAAATTTCCATTTGAATAGATGGGGATTAAAATTCGAATGTGTTAATTTTGTCACCAAAAGAAAATCTGCCCCTTAGTTTTATGTGACCAAAACTTGAATTCAAGACAGGAATTCAAAAATGAACACCTGCTTTGAGCCACTGGGAGCAATAGACAAGGGGTTGGTGAACTCATGAGCCACTGGTTGGGGATCACCGATTTGGTAGAAGGTCCAAACATCTATGAATGGTCTTGGCAGCCTAGCTGCAATCTCATTGGAACGTAGGATGGTCAGTCCAGTCTGTTCCCCATGGTTGCTAGCCCTTCTCAGATTGCTATGCAGTAAAGTCGGAATTGGCTGAACAACCTAATGAAATATCAGAATGGATGGCCATCATCTTAGGCATGATTCATCTTAGGCATGATTGAGATGGACTTCTCTTCTCTGGCCAACTTGAGAATACAGAGGGTGACTACAGATATACATCCCTTCAGCCAATGACCAGTGTCGGACTGGCCCACCGGAATACCAGGAAAACGCCCGGTGGGCCACGGTGTCAGTGGGCCCTCCTTCTTCTAAACATTTGGCTTATTTCATGGCCATTCCCCATTTCTATGAAAATAGATGGAATAATAGGTTATAGTATGTAAAGAAAAGAGAATAGGAGAATAGAGGTTGAGTGAGGAGAGGAAGAAAATAATACTTAGAGTGGGCCCTGGTCTAAAGGTTTTTGGGTGGGCCCCTGGTCTAAGGGTTTTTGGTGGGCCGTTGGTGTCCCAGTCCGACTCTGCCCATGACCATGAGTGGCCGTCATATTGCAACAACCATGATTATGAAAAGACACATTCTTTGCTCTCCACTACAGTTTATCTATGCTATTTGGTTTCATTTAGAAGTCATACATATTAATGCTGGAATTGTATACGATGCAGCTGAACTACAGCATCCTTCACTCTTATCTGGCCACTGAGGGTTTTTGCGCCTTTCAAATTTCAGGAGGACATTAGCCTGCAGTCCATTAATAAAAGATAATTGAAGCTAACGGTGGCGTGCCGACAGATCTGACCCTTGTATTCTGGGTATAATTGTGGTGTTTAGAGAGTTTGTGCTTGTGTAAGGCCAGATTACTGCTCGTTTATGCAGATTTCTGTGACACCAAGTTCTCCCTTTGGAGAGGAATGTAGGTTGGGAAATGTTCATGGAACGGTGCGTAATTAAGCGCTTGTTTTTCCCAGCACAATTTTGATGAATCAGCTTGTTCTATAGTTGTCACAGCATATATCTCCCTTGGTAAATAGTCGTATACTGAAAATGTCTCGTGTTTAATCCGCCGCATAAATTCAGACTTAAAGAACCTCGAGGGGAAGTTTGTATACAACATGCGGCAGAAGTTGGGAGATTGAGAAGGGGAACATCAGTAGATTCACGCCTCCCCCTCACAGGCTGCCGGCTTGTTGTGTGACTTTACTGAGTCAGTGTCCTCCATACAGTGATCTTCCATCTGTAGCGAAACAAATTTCTTCATTTGTTTGTATCTCAACTTGTTTTTATCTCTGTATTCACCCCCAGCTTCACTAATCTATCTGCATCTTGTAAGGGCAGAGACACGTGGAGATTCAGGAAGATTTAGTCGCCCGGTGACAAATCACCTTTTCTTCGGCGACTAATCTCCCAGAACTGCCTTCCCGCTGGCTAAAATCTAAATTGCTGGCGGGAAGGCATTGCGGGGAGATTAGTTGCCTGAAGAAGAGGCGATTTGTCTCCGGGTGACTAATCTCCCTGAATCTCCACGTGTGTCTCTGCCCTTAATGTTGGGTTTCTCCCATATTGATCTTTCTGATCTCCCTGCATAAATATCAATCCTATTGATCTTTCCAAAGTTTGGGCTATGCCATACTGTACATACGCTTATCCCCCCCCCCCCAGACTTTTGACCTCTTCAGCTTTGGGCAGAATATCTAAAGGTCCATTTTTTCCCCACATGAATATTTTTTTTTGGGTGAAATCATTATTATTTTTTGTTACATTATTATGTTTTTAATGTTTTTAAATTGCCTGTTTTTGGTTTATGTACAAAACCAATTTTTGACTCTAGTCTTTTTTCCTCTACTTTAAGGTGGCCAAAAAAAAAAACATTTCTTGTGGACAAAATTGTTTCAAAGTGGTCAAAATGTATAAATATTGATTTTAAATATCTTGAAAATTTCACACAGTTTCAGCAATAATAGTAAATTGCATGAAATCCTCCCACTACCACAGTCCCCAACACCATCCCCACCACCATCACTATCATCCCCACCACCACCATCCCCAACACCATCCCTATCCCCAACACCATCCCCACCACCATCACTATCTCCCCAACACCATCCCCAACACCATCCCCAACATTATCTCTATCCCCAACACTATCACCCTCATCCCCACCACCATCATCCCCAACACCATCTCCACCACCACCATAGCTGCCACCATCACTATCATCCCCACCATCCCCAACACCATCTCTATCCCCAACACTATCACCATCATCCCCACCACCACCATCCCCAACACCATCCCCAGCATTTGATTTTTTTAAATACAGGTATGGGACCTCTTATCCAGAATGCCCGAGACCTGGGGCTTCTGGATAAGGGATCCTTCTGTAATTTGAATCTCCATACCTTAAGTCTACAAAAAACATTTTTTAACATTAAATAAACACCCAATAGGCTGGTTTTGCTTCCAAGGATTAATTATATCTTGACTGGGATCAAGAACAAGGTCCTGTTTTATTATTACAGATAAAAAGGAAATTATTTTTCAACATTTAAATTATTTGATTAAAATGGAATCAATGGGTGACAGCCTTCCAGTAATTCGGAGCTTTCTGGATAAGAGGTTTCCGGATAATGGATCCCTAATCCTGACGACAGCTATAGGAACTAAAGGTGGTCGTACATATATCTGGCTTGCATCTGAAGAACAGGCCAAATGCATGACTACCATGTCCATATGGCCACCTTTCTACTTTCTACTGTTCCATTAATTTGGTCCCGCTTCCTCAAGAATCAGATCAGGGGGGAGACGAAGAGCCGTGGTTTTATCAAAAACTTTGAGAAACTTTATTTTGTAGGATTGTATCAGTCCATATATAGCCAGCTTTAGGAACCACAACTGTCCTTTATGCATTAACTCCTGATGTGTCCGGCCAGCAATGTGTCTCCTTCGTGCCGGTGATATAATAATGAAGAGGACTCAATGCTCAGAAGTTCTTTGCAAGAGACTGAAAATGATAAGCTCGGCCAATTAGAACCCCCTTTTTTAAAAAATTCTGCACAGAATCCAATGGAGGCCCGGTTTCTGTATCTTTGCGTGGCTCTGCAGGGATACTGTAAACCTTCCTGATGGGATTTGATAGGCTTGAAATTATAATTAATCTGCAGTTATCTGTGTAGTGATTTATGAGCACAGACAGCACAGGGGAAAAAAAGAGACTAATGTTATACGTCCCATCTGGTTTATTTTTTTGAGATCAAATATTTTTACAGAGGAAAAAAATTTGGGGGGGGGGTGTTAATTGGATTTTCTAATCTTTTATTTTTGATGTGTCCAGAGCCATAAAATTGACATTCTGAGTAAAACTGTTAAGCAAAACTGCGCAACGGAATATTTATTTATTTTTGCTCTTGTTTCCAAGGAGGGATTTCAGTAACGCACAAGTTATGGCACATGGAGAATATAATAAAAGTTTCTAATAAGTCTTGTAACACATAGCAACCAATTGTTCTGGATGGGTTACTAGTAGGGATGCACTGATTCCAGGATTCGGTTCGGGGTTCAGCCAAGATTCAGCCTTTTTCAGCAAATTCGGATTCGGCTGAATCTAAGTGCCTGGCCAAACCAAATCCGAATCATCACGTTTCAAAACAATTTTACTCTTTTTTTTTACTCTCTTTCCCCCTCATTTCCTTAATTTACATATGCATATTAGGGTTCGGATTCGTTTCTGTATTCTGCTGAATCTTTAACAAAGGATTCCGGATTCGGCTGAATTCTTAAACAGTCGATTCGGTGCATCCTAGTTACTAGACCTGGTATAAAGTTTGTAACCGTTATTACATGACCCCTTCAACGTCCCTCAGAAAAGCTTCCCATGTCTTTATAATTATAAATGAATGCTCCCTATATATTTAGAATTTATTGGTCTTATTATGATAACATTATATTTGTCTTTAATATTTATTTTTCTGAACGAAATCAGCTACAGTTTCCGTTGTTTCATCATGGGTGAAATCTAATTTTAGATGGTAAATCACACCAACGCTGACATTATTCATGTCTGCAAGTCCAAGTGGCATCTAGCAGCAAATGACACTTGGAGAGGCTCTGTCTGGCTCTGACTCCGGACTTGGCTGGAGCTTCTTCCCTTTCCCTGGTCCTGCGTGAATGTGAAAAACAAATGATGAGCCAAGCTCAGGCAAAGGCACAGCAATAAAATCATTGGCCAGGCAAGCTTTGAGGAGAAAAACACAATCTGTGGTGTTCATTTTCTTTCAGCTTTAAAGATGGGGGTCAAGGATTTGTTCCCTATCCAGAACCTGAAGGAGCTGCGTCGGCCATCTTGTTCTTGGCCTAATCAGTCTTTGGACGAACAGATGAATATTCCACCTTCCCCAGGGATAGCCAGCCCGCGGTTGGTGAGGGGAGAAAAACACATTCAGTGTGAGACCAGCACATTTTGTACCAATGATTTGCATTCTTGTGTCTGTTTTTCTCTTCTGGAACAAAGGAAGCTTTCGAGCAGAATAAAGGAATTACAATTCATGCCCAAGTACCGGCCGCGGCATCTTTATTAACTCCCAGATTTAGCGCCGAATCAGATTCTACGAGCAGAAATATTAACAACAGGATCATTTATAGACTGTAGGAAAAAAATGCAAAATAAAAAGTAAATGCTTTGACTTGTGTTCTAAGCCTCCTGTACTTGGCTACATGCAACGCAGATGGAGCACAGTCGGTGGATCTACTCGTCTGGATCACAAGATGCTCACGCCACACTATTCATCTCAATAAAGAGAAGGGTGCGACCGTGTGCCAGACATATGTCCTCGTCAGCTCTAGTTCTCTACCCCTGAGGCCAGAGAGGAATGGCAAACACTGCCTGGAGGCACCACACTGGGAAACCCTCGTGTTTATATACACTTAATAACGTTCCTCTCAATCTGTTTTATCTGAAGATTTCTACAACTCTTTGCTGGAACCTTTACCTGCTATTAGGGACAGTCTCAGTTTAAGATGTGGACATTTGAAGACCAGTTTAGCTCTCAACAAGATTATGGATCTGCAAATCTCTTTCTGGCTCATTCTGGGTAACACGGGTTACATTCTTGGCCCCTTTCGATAAGTTGAGGAAGACCTGTAAGTGCACTATGTGGTGTAGGATCTCCAAGATGGGCCCCAGTGGTCCTTAAACAGTGAGATTGCAGTTTGTTAACAGAAATAGGCAAATTCAGGTACCAGAGAATCTTTTATCTTCACTAATCTGAGCAAATCTGAGATACAGTGACAGTTTATACTAACACTTTGGTTTCAGCCACAGCTCCATCAAGGCCTCCGGAGGTGGAGCACCATGCTATTTTCTTCTACCCTGTATGAACCACCTCTGTGAGGCCCTCACCAAGGGTATTATTCCCACAACGCTACCTGATGAAGACTCAGACTGCTTTATCCTGTGAGCTAAGGTGGCCATATACCATTCGCCAAACGAGTGGATCATACACTGATATACCCACCTAAATTCAGCATTACTGGTCTTTAATCTGATTGTTAGCTTTAGGGCCAAACAACCGGGCCAGACCATGAGAATACAAGCTGTCTGAGTGAGGACCATATCAACTAGTCGATGTGGTCCTGATTCAACGGGAAAATCAATGATTGATGATTAGCTAGATATTGGTTGGGTGGGCACGTAGGAGGTCCACATACACATTGGCAGATTAAATTTTCTCCATCTTAAGACTCACACTGAAGCCTTCAGCCCCAATAGACACGTGTGCTTTTTGTACCCCCCACTACTAGACACACATCTACCATCATTCATAAGTGGGAGAGATCCAAGAGAAACAACATGGAAACTCTTCTCCTATATATATATATATATATATATATATATATATATATATATATAACTCATACAAAAAAGCCGCACTCCTAGGTCTTTGTCAAATACAAAAATATCCAAGTGTTTATTTATTCAACGTTTCGGCAACAATCCGCGTGCCGTCTTCAGGAAAGTCCTTTCCTGAAGACGGCACGCGGATTGTTGCCGAAACCTTGAATAAATAAACACTTGGATATTTTTGTATTTGACAAAGACCTAGGAGTGCGGCTTTTTTGTATGAGTTACATGTTCGTTTGACCTGCACCCAGGCGGTTGGCCTTTGGGTCATGTGTGCACCAATAGTGGGTTTTTATATATATATATATATATATATATATATATATATATATATATATATATATATATATAGGAGAAGAGTTTCCATGTTGTTTCTCTTGGATCTCCCACTTATGAATGATGATATATATATATATATATATATATACATTAAGACCAAATCTTACAAAAATGAATATATGAATATATATAAACATTAATACCAAATCTTACAAAAATGATTGCTTAACAAACACCCTTCTTGAATGTATCAAGAAAAAGCATTAGAATTCACCTCAATCATCTCATGACTGCCATACCTGTTGGACCCACCATGAAGTGCTGTTGTCCCCTCAAGGGTGGGCAGCAAGACAATGTGGTTTAGAAGACTACTGCAATTAGGTTTTATTGATTTACTAGTCCTTAGGCTTGTATCGGGGCACATAGGCTTACATTATAGAAATCGGCAAATGCAGTGCACCGTTTGGCATTCAGGAACTTGCTGAGAGTTGCTGCCAACTGCATAGCTGGCAGTTGCACGTTGAATTATTTAAGCAGCAAATTACACTTCACTGAACTTGGAGTCTAAAAGATTATCTATACATACTGTATATATATGTATATATGTATATGACAGAGCCTTCCTTTGCCTCTCTTCGGGTTCAGTCAACGGTTAATATCAGGTTCTTAACACAATCCTTCACAGGAGCACTTTATGCATGTTATCATGGGTAATTATGTTTAAACAGGGACCAGACCTGCACTTATGGGAAATTCAGTCCCAAACATGCTCTCGCTCTCTCTCTCATTCTCACTCTGTCTCTCTCTGCTTTGTGGATTTTCAATTTAGGAGAAAACAATCAAGGCTTAATTCCGAGAACAAGTCGCTAATGTTACTGAAGCAAAAGTCATTAGTAAGCAATAAACTGCGGGAGAGGGTTACTGCATTTGGGACCCGGGCACTTACAAGAAAGTGGAATTTGTTTTAACAGAAATTGAACTTTCTCCGCCGGCTAATTGTCATCTCACTCTGTAGATCTCGTGGCTCCAGCTCCGGGGAATACAATCGGCAAGGACATAAATTAGCCTGCTCAAACCAAGCTTACGGATTTTTCTTTATGCGGTTCGGTCGATTTTGCAGTGAATTGCATGATTTTCTGTGTGCGGCCCCCATGGGGTCCCTCTCTGTGCTCTAACATATAACTCATAACAAAGCAACATACAGTCACTCTGCTGTAGTTCCAGGGATATCCAAGAAAATAAATATACAGGTATTGAATACATCATCCGGAAACCCATTATTCAGAAAGCTCCAAATTACAGAATGGCCGTCTCCCATAGACTCAATTTTATCCAAATAATTTTAAACATTATTTCCTTTTCCTGTGTAATAATGAAACAGTCGCTTGTACTTGATCCCAACTAAGATATAATTAATCCTTATTGGAGGCAAAACCAGCCTATTGGGTTTATTTAATATTTAACGGATTTTATACTAGACTTGAGGGATAAAACATCCCTTATCTGGAAACTCCCAGGTCCCATCCATTTTGGATAACAGGTCCCATACCTGTACATTTATCCCCAAATTCCCATCAGTTGGGCTTCCATTCTACCAACAGTTTGGGAACCATTTCCTTAGGGGGAGTTACCTTTTAATATATTATAGAATGCCAATTCTTAGCTGCTTTTCAGTTGGCCTTTAAAATGCTATCTGGTTGTTAGGGATCACTTTTTATAGGTCACTTTCCCCAAAAACCAAAAATATTGTTGCTCTCTGAGGCTAAAGTTTTATATTATTGTTTATTATATTTTATTACTGATATATTTATACTGATTTATTACTGATTTTATTACTGATCTTGCTATTTAGTGTTCTTCTATCCCTCTTTTAGTCTGTCATTGAAAATACTGCGAGGGTAAATTAGACCTAAGAGGGAAACTTCCCCTTTAAAGGAGAACTAACCCCTAAAAATGAATATTGTATACTGAACTTATTGCACGAGGCTAAAGTGTCAGCTTGTCAATAGCAGCAATGATCCAGGACTTCAAACTTGTCACAGGGGGTCACCATCTTGGAAAGTGTCTGTGACACTCACATGCTCAGTGGGCTCTGATTGGCTGTTGAGAAGCTAAGCTTAGGGCTCGTCACTAATTATCCAGCAGAAAATGAGCTTCCCTGGCTGTAATATAAGCTGATGCTACAGGTTTGCTGATTATTAAATTCTGATGCTAATTGCACTGGTTTCTGTGCTGCCATGTAGTAATTATCTGTATTAATTACTAATCAGCCTTATATTGTGACATTTCTATTCTATGTGTACTGTATATTGTGAGTGGGTCCCTAAGCTCAGTAAGTGACAGCAGCACAGAGCATGTGCAGTGAATCAGCAGAAAAGAAGATGGGGAGCTACTGGGGCATCTTTGGAGACACAGATGTTTACTGCTAAAGGGCTGTGGTTGCCTTGGGCTGGTACAGAAGCATAAAACATAATGTACAACATTTCTAGCTACTTCTTTAATTAAGCTTTAGTTCTCCTTTAAGTTTCATATAGCCAATTTTGGGGGTGCCCTTGCTTGTTTCCTTGCCACCTCCTCTCTGCCCTGCTTTTCATTGCCCCTCCAGGGCCACTCATTTCTTTACTTTGCCTGTACAAAATGGAGTCTGAATGGAAGTAGAGGGATAAAAAAGGGAAGAAGAGCAAAAGCGGAGCATTATCCTAATGGCCTTGTTAGATGGCCCTGTGCAGAGAAGAAGTCATTAAGTGCGTGTGTGTGACAATCAGAAGCAGTGCCATTCTCCGCTGCCTCGCAGCTTCATTTTCCAGGACTCTTTTGGATCAGTGCCACTTAAGTCTGGAACAAAAGCACCTCTGCTGAACTCATGACATTGTCCCCAAATCAATCTTCATCTCTGCTTTATTAACTGTACTTCTTTATGGTCAGCGGCTTAATCAAATCAGATAACGATGACCACAAAACTAATTTAGCGCTCTGATGGCGTGTTCTGATCCGGTGTCCTGCCTCGGAAATAGTGGCGGGTTACAGTCATTTGTCTGAGGATGGCTCGTTCCCGGCACATCGGCAGTCTGTCATACGGCCCCATTGCTCAGTGCAAATAAGGGCCATTAATATTTCCAAAGCAACAGGCTGTTCTTCAATAGCTTAAAAGGAAATGATAAAATAGAGTACGATCCCCTCTGAATGAATATTATGGAACATTTACAAATGAAACGTTTTCGCAAAGCGACTGAACTTTATTTCAGTGACACAATCACGTATTAAAAATACTAAATAAAATTGTAGTGGTGTTTTAAGAGCCCCTAAATGGCAGCTGCTAATACATCCCAGGTACATTTTGAGGTACATTTTTTTTTAGAGAGGAGCAACAACTTAGGGTCCCATGTACGGTTGCCACCTTTCCCGCTGTGAGATCTGGGCGGGGAGGCGGGCTGATTATGTCACTGGGGCGGGATGATGAAGTCGTGGGCGGAGCAGTGATGTTGCATGGGTGGTGGATGGACGTAGCTATGATGTGGTGGTTGGCAATTAGCCAATTGCTGAGTCAATCATAGGGAATGCTGCCCAAATTTCCAAATAAGGAAAACCGGGTAGGGCCAGATTAGAGAGTAGCGGTCGCCCCAAGGCCGCGTGTGCACTTTCAAGCCCCGGGGCACTGGAGAGCTTTGAGACCTTAGAGCTCTCTAGGGATGCGATTGGATGGCACGCAACCTTAGACCTAAAACTAGGCAGGCCCTTCAAGACAGCCCTTCCGAAACCATGCTGTCCGTATCAAATCTGGACAGGTGGCAGCCCTAGTCCCATGTTAGCATGGTATGGTGCCTAATAAATTACCATCCACCCCCAGTTAACACCCCAGGTCACATGCTATACCGAGGTATCCTAGCCACACCCCTGATCTGGTTCCAGCCACACCCACTTTTCAGTAAGCCCTGCCCTAGTATAGCTCACTTGATCATGACAACTTCCTCCCAAAATAAAAATGTATTCCATAAACTCTTCCCATTCTGCATCACCCAAGCCTTAAGGTGGCCATACACTGACCAATAAAACAGACCAAGTCAGCAGCTTATTGGCCAGTGTATGGGGGCCTCCAATTGGCTTCTCAGACCAATATCCGGCCGAAAATTGTCCAGATGTTGTTCGGCAGGTTTAAAAATGAGCCCCCTCCCCACTTTCCACATTAAATAAAATGGTTTTCACTTACTAATTAATGAATGCTTAATGTTATCTCACTCCCTAATCAGACGAGAAGCTCTGCATAAACAGTGTCAGTAAATAACAGTCTATTCATTGGCGGTGGCAGCAGCGTTGGCTCTTGGATAGGTGCCTTATTGATTCTCAAGTAGGGAGCACGAAGAAAAGGTCGCCCGCGCTCATACGCAGACACTGGACTCCGAGAGGACGTGCTGTGAATTTGCCTCATTAGCTAAATCCTCGGAATTACTTCTATTTGAACTCGCTGCTCTTCTGTTGTAGAAACGATTGGGGGAAATAATGGATTTTGTTTAAAACGAGAATATCATTCAGTAAAATACGGTTGGTAATGAACTGCATCGAATAAACCACGTTTTATTTTGCTGCTACTTTTACACTCAAGGCGAAGCTGTTGTATTAGGATAAGGGATCCGACAATGTACAACTGGATCTCCATTGCTTTATTTGTCACCATTTATCAGTGCTTTAACATTTCACTGTGCAGCTATCTAGGTTGCAAACTAAAGGGCTCTCTGGTTTCTAAGGTAAACTTTCCCTAGAAACCAGGCAGAAAGAGTTAGAACTGAAAGGAAAAATGGAATATGATGGAGAGATGTAAGATCACTGCAGAAAATTAATTAGAAGCATTGCATTAACCCCAGTCATGCCAATAACTTTACTGCAGAAAATGCGTAATGAGCCCTTCATTAACTCAGGAAAATGGATAATAAGCTCTTAAGGGGGAAGTAAAGTGTAAATTAGAATAATGCAAGAAATGCTGTATTTTGTATACTAAACATCACACCACAAGCCTAATCAAACTAGGGATGCACCGAAAATGCATCCACTATTTTGGATTCGGCGGAAGTCCCGAATCCTTTGTGAAAGATTCTTCTGGATACCGAACCGGAGTGGGAAGGGGAAAAAAATGTACTTTTCCCTCCCCACTCCTAATTTCCATATGCAAATTAGGATTTGAATTCGGTTCGGCCGGGCAGAAGGATTCTGCTGAATTTGAATCCTGCTGAAAAAGGCTGAATCCTGGCTGAATCCCGAACCGAATCCTGGATTCGGTGCATCCCTAAATCAAACAAATGATTTATGCTTTCAAAGTTGGCCACAGGGGGTCACCATCTTGTAACTTTGTTAATCATCTCTTCAAGACTAAGACTGTGCACATGCTCAGTGTGGTCTGGGCTGCTGATTAGGGATCGTCATAAATGATCAAAACAGCACAAGTCAAATAATATCTGTCAGAAGCCGATACAGCAAGACTGATTAATAATCAGAATATACAGACTGCACTGGGTCCTGTGTTGTCATGTAATCTAATGTGGATTTTATAGTTTTTGTATTGTTTAATACAAACTTTCTCCAAGTCTACAGAACCAGTGGCTGCAGCAAAATAATCTTCCAAATAGAATCCCAATTTACCTGTTTAAATCTGGCTCCACGATCTTTGTCCCTGCAGCTGGAGTTGGAAACAGTAAAGGGGATGTAAAGGCAAAAATAGATCCAATACAAATCTCTACACAGTCGCCGACCGCTCTACAGGGAAACAAACAAAGCTGCTTGAGTTCTGCATGGCTGGGAAGTAAGGCGGGGCTCCCCCTGCTGTTCATAAATTTCATTGTTTCCCTGCAGAGCAGTTAGGGACCGTCTGACAATTCCTATCCACAGCAGGTTTCTTATATAAACGGTTGACATTTTTTAATTAAAGTATATTGGAGATAGGTTTCTTTTTCATTAAAGTAAAAATGAGATTTAATTTTTTTGCCTTTACATGCCCTGTAAAAATCTTTTATGTTCTAAGAGATCATATACCACCTATACCATAGTATAAGAATACTGGAAATCACCTTGAAGGTCTGCGATTTATATAAAAGTACTCAGTCTGTGGCTTTGAACCTTTGTATGCATGAAGATCCACATCTAATTTACAATAGAGAGTACATTATCCTGTATAACTCAGCCTGCAGCCTTGTGCCTTTATATGGTCACAGAACAACCCCTCAGTGACTTCTAATATCCTTATCATTTACAGTAGGGGGTATATTATCCCTTATAATACATTAGTGATACTCAGAGTTCCCTGTATAACTCAGCCTTGTGCCTTGTGCCTTTATATGGTCACAGAACCCCTCAATGACTTCTAATATCCTTATCATTTACAGTAGGGGATACATTATCCCTTATAATACATGAGTGATACTCAGAGTTCCCTGTATAACTCAGCCTGCAGCCTAGTGCCTTTATATGGTCACAGAACCCCTCAGTGACTTCTAATATCCTTATCATTTACAGTAGGGGGTACATTATCCCTTATAATACATGAGTGATACTCAGAGTTCCCTGTATAACTCAGCCTGCAGCCTTGTGCCTTTATATGGTCACAGAACAACCCCTCAGTGACTTCTAATATCCTTATAATGTACAGTAGGGGGAAACATTATCTCTTGTATATTCATTTCATATTATTTGCAAGTGAAGTGCAATATGTTTACAGCATGGACAAGAAAAATGGCGTAGACATTCAAAGATGGCTACAACCTTCCAAGGTGTAAGAAATGAATGAATGAATTATTCATATTAATTTTGCCGAGCATTTCCGAGATGCATATATATGTGTGTTCATTCATGTGCATTGTTATTATTTTCCAGCCGGTGAATCTCGGCTTTATTAATCAGAGTCTTGCAGGTCATTACAGTGAGTAATATTCCGCTCATGGTGGCATCTTAATTCCCTTTCCTGTCGGCTTTATTTAGGATAAGTGCCTCTGTGATATTTTCCTTTCTCATCATAAACAACCTTTAAGAATCAGTGATGCAGACACTATGTTTTGGTGTAAATGATAGCTAATAAAGCATGAAAGGAGAAAATGGGAAAAATATATATTAAGGTACAATCTTTTCAAAGCCATCTCTGATTAAAGCCATAAGAATACAACAGAAAGGCAAAGAAGAAGACGTTAAAACAATAAAAAAAGGGGTGTGAGGGGTGTCTGCCTTCCATGATGTCATACCAGATATGGACTCTCTCGGGGTAACGCCCCAAACACAGACAGGTTGGCCCCTCTCCCAGTCACCAGTCATGAGGTCCCAGCCTCCATCTACGTTTGTCCAGAATTCATCTGGCAGTCTATGTTGAGGTCCTTATGGGATCTCCCAAAGTTGCTTTCGGTGAACCCGGCACTGGGAGGGGAAAGGGTATGATCTGGGGGTACAGTCAGTGGCATAGATTCCTTGTGTGTTTGCAGGTGTAGTCAAAATGCTCTCAAATAACTGTTTCATCAAGCTGAAGTCTCTGAGATTTGCTGAGGCTGCTTGATGCTAGTAACCCCAGGTAACTGCTTACATAATTCCCGGTTGCTATGGGTTACAAGATCCAGGTAAACATTGTATGTGTAACCTTCAAAATGTTAAAATTGTCCTTTCCCCATTAACAATAAGACTGTGAATGTGCTTTGCTTCTTGTTCTAAAACTAGTGAGCATATATAATGCAGAGGAGTACTTACCCTTCAATTCCAATTGTGAATGGTACCATCGATGTTCAAATGGTGTGCTCTCTCTTCCTTAGGTATGATACCATCATTAACCAATGGGAAACAGTGGCTGCCCTTCCCAAACCTGTACACTCAGCCGCTGCCACGGTGTGTGGGGGCAAGATCTACGTGTTTGGTGGGGTGAACGAGGCCGGCAGAGCGGCGGGGGTGCTGCAGTCCTACATACCGCAAACAAACACCTGGAGCTTCATAGAATCCCCCATGATAGGTAAGAAAATGTCTGTGTATCCTTTATTATAGGAAACTGTATTATATATAAATAACAGGGGGACCCGTCGATCCTTCCATAGGACACAAGGTTGTCTCTTGAGGTTAGTAGAAAGGAGGAGTCATCGTCCAGCCTGAAAAGTTGGAGCTTTGAAGTTTGGTACTGGAAGATACACTAATGCTCATCAATAAGCATCCCATGAGCCCTAAATGTTCTATGCCGCTATCTGTTGTCACTGCAACACAAATATTTCCATCTAACCAATGAATCCTACTAATTAAAAAAACAGACTGAACATCAAAACGTGTGGAGGTTAGAGCTTTATTATCCATTTAGCATGTCCCCTCCACCAAGTCCAGTTGACATCACATGTAATTTTTAAGAGCACCCACCAAGAAGGAGCCCAGAGCCCTTTGTCCTGCTCTCCCTGGTTTCTCTCTAGCGCGCCCAAAGTCTGTCTATACCACAGGTTTCCGCTCAACACTGATCACAGCCTGCTAGCCTGGGTATAGGACCCAACCCTCTGCCACTTACTCCTCTGCCACTTACTCTGTCCTGCCGCATTCTCTCAATAAAAAAAAAGAGGGGATTCCTAAACCAGACCTCCTTACATATGGTCCAGCATCGCACTCTTCTTTTTACCCCACTAACAATCTGTTGCCATCACTCTCAAAGTGCTTGCTGTGCCTCTGAACCCAAAACCTTCTCAATGCTATCCTGTAAATGTGCATTATCCAAACCAATGTCTGAGAGGTGCACACCATCCTGCATATACAATACAATATAATCCATATCACTTTAAAGAAAGTCTAATCCTCCAAAACAGACAGAGCAGGGAATGTGGTCTGGATGGAACTGGGGCGTATTTCTGTGTAAAATGGGCATTTCTTGGGCAGAAAGGGGCATGGCTAAGAGACACACAGTTTATAATAAAACCAGGTTGGCTGATCAATTGACTGTTCAGAGACCAGAAAGAATTTTTCCCCCTTCCAGAGACAAGATGGAGACATCTATGTATAGTTTAGTGTCATCTTGATCAAATAGTAGGTTAGTAGTATGTATAAGTACTGGACAAAGGGTTGCCTAAACCCTTACAAAAAACCCCTTTCCTCTGGTCTCGGTAGATGCCCTCTTATGTCTCGTTGTCCCATAGACGAATAGCGCATTAGACAAAACTTCATATGAACTTTGCATATTTTTTTTATGATTCACATACAATTATTTTGTAACCAAAAGAAAGAGTCATCATTTTTCAGGTACAAAGGGGTGGGTGGGCAGTAATAATTCTGCAGCGTTGCTCCCGGTTAGTTGCGCATTCATTAGTGCCACGTGAGATGCAGCAGGCAGTGCGGCTGGCGTGTAACCTCTGCTGGATGGCAATAAAGGCATTCGGCACAGCTGGCTTTGTTATAGGTCATTATCTGTAGTGAGAAAATGTGCAAGTCAGGGAAACATGTCGCTACACAGTTGTAGGACAAACTTTGAATCCCTCAGAATATTCTTGCTTTTATGAGTACATACAAGTCTGGGTTGCAGTGATGCTTGTCCTTTAGAATGTCTCTTGGGTAGGACTGTGTCTCCTCCTATAGCTTACTCAGAACTCGCCCCTTAAGGTCGCCATAGACATTCCAATTATGATCTTTCCTGGAAAATATATTTCCAGGAAAGATCGTTCATTTCAAAACACACGTGTAGAGCTGAACTGTCACTTATACAGCTAGAAACAATCGAATTCTACCTGTATCTGACGATTCAGCCCTAACAATGGGCGATGTCTTCTGCCGATATTGGTCGGCTCATCCCCCACCACACACGCACCGGATATTGTACTGAAACTTTGTTTCGTTTTTTATTATCAGTGCGTCTATAGACCCAAAACTGCACCAATAACAGTATTTTAGTTACCGGCTCTGATCTGACTATTTCCGTCAAAGCGATTTTGTGCTTGGTTGCTGCAAGGGCAGCGCCAAATACGGAATCCTCCATCTAACCAAATCTGAATACTTGGCTCCTGGAAATTGATGTTGTGTGGGCAGAATTAGATGTGCGCATGATGATGCAGCCAGGCTCTTGGATTCACGCAAATCCTGCTGAAAAAGGCCCGGATTTGTCCAAATCCCAAATCTGCAATTTACAGCACTAATCACAAAAATAATTGTATGTTGTTTTCTAATGAAAACGAAAAGTTATGGAATTTGGGGTCTGTAGGACCTAGAGCACCGCTCAGCAGTTAAGTCAGCCATCATTAGCACATTGTTAGTTTCACACCACCGGAGGTTTCCACTAAGATTCAAACTAGGGTCTTTTTTTCATAACCAGTGTTCTATCTCTTTGACGCATTGGGGTTGGGCTTCTGTTAATTTGTGGGGAGTGAATAATAATAGTTGGGCATCAGAGGTTTGGTCTAAAATCACTCTCACTCTCACTTTGAGTTAGGAATGATTCAAACAAGTCTCCATCAGAAAACATGTGGCTCCACACTACTTACTTAGCAGAGCCTAGGTTATTATCCCATTGCCTGCTTGGGCCCTCAGTTTGGTAGGACTTTCAAGCTAAGTAGAATTAATCCTTGTTTAAAAAAAAAAAATCCAAATAGAATATACAGGTACACAGCCCTGATCATCATGGTCCTGAATAGTTCTGGTCAATGCCTTCAAGCCCCACCATATTGCTAACTGTGGTGCTGCATCTGCCCAGGTCCCCTACTACAACATTGTCCCTGACAAGACTCCCACCTGTACTCCCAAATGGTAGCCTTGGTTCCAAGGCATGATTTAACCTTCATAGACAACTGTAAATCATGGAACATTATGAGTTGGTGAGGGGCCCCAGATATTAAGGGATGATCAGTATCTGATGAGTATATTGACACTGTGCTAGAGTCAGACTCTTACTTGGTCTTCTATAACCCTGGGCCCTATCGCTACTCTGCTGCTTTGTTTTGTAGGGATCTGCAACAACCCCAGTTTATGAATGTGTTTCCTTTGAATATAGTATAAAACACATTCATCACGATTTGCAGGCAAACTGATTGACTTCAATTAGAGAACAGTTTAATATTCAGCAATAAATCCTTTGTTCTTAACCCCTCTCAGCAGTGGAGATGTTCAGGCTGAACTCCTGTGCCCTTCCAGCTGCCGAGAAATGGAATTTAAATGTGTCCTTTCCAAAACTGTCCTTTTTCCCCAGGCTGCATTCATTTTATGTAATATTAGGAAGGATCAGGACTGCGGATTAAAGCTGCTTAGATAGAGAGTCCCAGCTTGCATTTAGACCAGAGAGAGCCCTGTCTTGTGTTATCTTTGCTGGATATTCAAGGTTGTGTGTGTCACCCGAGAGTCTCTAATAAGGGCAGGCAGCCTAATGGCTAAAGTCACTTTTGTGTAGGAAGAGGACGTGCTCGGTGTCTTGTGTTCCCAGGGCAGGTATCAGAGTTCTCTTCCAAACAGCCATTTTGTGCGGCATCCAAGGCTAAGCCTCCGAGGCTTCCATTTCAAGCTAGAAGAACACTGATGAGTATTGGCTGGCTAATTATATGTCAGGGCTACATGTTCAACAAGAGCTTAAGGTATTAGACGTATAATGAGAAGTCTAAAGACAATATAACTGTCTCTGCGTGGGCCTGTTTTAGCCTGATGCCTTTCACAGATATCCCGTTCGATAGGAATATGCACGGTGGAAATGGACATGAAGATATATGGATTGGTGATTGTGCCGCATAACAAGGTTCCTCCATGTGACCGAGCAGGTCTGGTTATATAATCACTGACTGCTCTGCACTTTGTACGTGGGATATGGGAGCAGCTCTTTTGCGATGCTCTTGATTGATGCTGAAGAGGCTCTTGATTGCTCCATTGCAAACAGAGCAGCTTTATTGGGCACCAGCAGGATTCCGGCTTCTAAAGAGTCGAGCCAGCGTCCTGCAGTTTGTCTTCCAGATGATTAGGAGTAATGATAATCTATATCTCGCCTGTGGGTTCAGGCCTCGTGCAGGAAGCAGGTGCGTTTAACATTTGTTCCCGGCCTGATTATTAAGTGGAGCTTTTGGAGAGCAAATGCAAGACGAGACATCATCAGCCGTCTCATCAAAGCCATAGGGCGTAGTAGGGCACTTTATTTCTAATAAACAGATGCCCAACATATGGTACTGCCAGCTAATATGAAGTTACGACTCCCAGCATCTTCTGTCACATGCTAGGTATGTTGATTAATTTAGGGGACAATTACTAAGTTGTAATGGATTCTGTTATGGTCTATTTTTTGTTTTTGGACTAAAATACCCTCTTATTTGCGCATAACATGCCTCATTCTAGAGTTGCAAAGTCAACAAAGATTTCTGTCATTTAGCCCCTATGTCAGCCTTGTCAGAGCAACCGACATGGCAGATCTCATGCTTTTATACATGTATATGTATTTCAGTAAGGCTCACATGTCTGTATCCCTGGCCACCAAAACCCATGAGCAGATTGTGACTAAAAGTTTTAAAGTATGGATTGCGAGACATCAATGCTCCCAATGTTAATAACAGAATAAGCATGTGTTTTTTTTGGCCAAAGTCAATAGTAGCTCTTGATGGTACCCTGGAACTAAAGCCAACGTATTTTCAGGTTTCCCTAGTGTCAAGGTGGACACTTGTGGAATATTCATCAGAGTAGGCTGGACGGGTAGATCAGTGTCCATATCACAAGTGGAAGGACCTTTTATGAGCATGAGCTCAGTTTTGAGTTCATTGGTTGTGGTTGTAAATGAGCCTTTATATCTCACATTGCAGAGAGACTTAGAAGGTCCATGTATCACCAAGAGCATGGTTGGTCCTGGCCATCATGGGCATTTAGGCTTAAGGCATGCACAGTGGGCCAAAGTTGAGTTTTCCAGATTTTCTACATTATTTTATTTGCTAATTTGTGTACTGACTTTCCGATCCTTTGTCATTGCTTATGTAGGGGACTGGTAAATTAGTCTCCCAGTATTATTAAGCAGGCAGTCCCCTAGTGTTATAGATGCCTAACTGGGTCCTAAAATACAGTTAGGAGGGGGACCTGTTCCTATTCCTGCTTAATGGGCATGTAAAGTCTAAAATAGAATAAGGCTAGAAATGCTGTATTTTGTATACTAAATATAAACATGAACTTACTGCACCACAAGCCTAATCAAACAAATGATTTATGCTTTCAAAGTTGGCCTCATGGGGTCACCATCTTGTAACTTTGTTATACATCTTTGCAAGACTAAGACTGTGCACATGCTCAGTGTGGTCTGGGCTGCTTAGGGATCGTCATAAACAAAGCTGCTTGAGTTCTGCATGGCTGGGAAGTAAGGAGGGGGCTCCCGCTGCTGTTCATAAGTATGATTATTTCCCTGCTCAGCAGTAAGGGACCGTCTGACAATTCCTATCCACAGCAGTAAATGAAGGGAGAATTTCACTGCATACAGTCAGATTTTTTATAGAAAACGGTACACATTTTTTAATTAAAATATATTGGATTGGATAGGTTTCTTTTTCATTAAAGAAAGTAAAAATGGTATTTTATTTTTATGCCTTTACTTGCCCTTTAAAGCTATGCCCCTTGGTATTCATAATAGTGACCAGTAGATGATAAAATATACAGTCATGGGTAGCCATGTGCTCAGGGTCCATCTTGTGCTGGCTCTGGCCTGAGCAGGCAGGCAAAGCTTGAGTGAAACCTAGACAGGTCAGGTCTAGTAAGGAGAGGCTACTCACCTTAAGAGGTCACTCTAGGAGTGACTGATAGACAGATTATTTAGCTGAGCAGCTTGAGGCTCCTCTGAGGATTGTGAGTGCGATTATGACCCCGTGCACTAATTGCCCAGAAGTAGTGACTAAGGGGCAGATTTACTAAGGGTCGAATATCGAGGGTTAATTAACCCTCGATATTCGACTAGGAACTAAAATCGTTCGACTTCGAATATCGAAGTCGAACGATTTAGCGCAAATCCTGCGATCGAACGATTGAAGGATTATTCGTTCGATCGAACGATTAAATCCTTCGAATCGAACGATTCGAAGGATTTTAATACAACGATCGAAGGAATATCCTTCGATCAAAAAATCACAGGCAAGCCTATGGGGACCTTCCCCATAGGCTAACATTGACTTCGGTAGCTTTTAGCTGCCGAAGTAGGGGGTCGAAGTTTTTCTTAAAGAGACAGTACTTCGACTATCGAATGGTCGAATAGTCAAACGATTTTTAGTTCGATTCGAAGTCGAAGTAGTAGTCGAAGGTCGAAGTAGCCCATTCGATGGTCGAAGTAGCCCAAAAAACACTTCGAAATTCGAAGTTTTTTTAATTCGAATCCTTCACTCGAGCTTTGTAAATGTGCCCCTAAGTGTACAGACCTAGGGATGTGAGTTTCCTTTAAGGTTCCACTTAGGGAAGAGGCTTAAAGCTGGGCATACCCGAACAGTTGTTGTGTACATTGTCCCCACCTCTGTGGGGGACAGCTACTGACCAAAGTTGAAGTGAGTATATGCCTATCCACTGTTGATATATGATCCTGTTTGCTCTGTCTGTACACTCCATTGAGGATTGTTATTGCTCAATACATATATCTGGTTAAGTTATAAGAACCACTGGTGGCCAGTTATTGCACCTTGCATCAAGTTACAGTTACACTACACGCTGCCTCCACACCGTTTCCGAGGGCTTACTCCCTATGATTTAAGGTCTCATCCGGAGCACAGTATTGTGAGTGGAGCTCATAGTTAGAAAACGTTGCACTCAATTTACTATAGCGCTACACTTATAAACGTCTTTCTCTCTTAATTGGCTTCAGATCGTGGAAAAGAAAGACAACGTTTCAAGGCTGACACTCTCTTGGCATGAACACAATTGATTTTTAATAACTTTTGTGTCGTCAGGAGAGAAAGAAAAAGGCTGAGAATAGACCCTCAAAAGGGCCACACTCTCCGGCTTTTCATAGCAGCGAGAGAGTGTGTTATCTGCCGTCTCTCGCCGCGCGTCTCCCATCTTGTGACAGCAGCAGGGCCCATTGTCCGGGAAAACTCCCTCCAGCTTAAAAAAATAATAAGAGCAATTTGATTGTGGGAACCAGCGGTACGATATCTAATAAGAAAATGAGAAAAATGAGAAGTGGAGGGTGAAGGAAAAAAATTGAGTTAGGAGGTAAACATTGGGGACCCTGAGATGTTATTGTATCTAATAAAAAAGGCTTTTTGGCTGTTTTCTTTGTTGCCTTCCTCTAGGGCCTGTGTGTAGCGCTGGAGTCTCTGCTTATGAAAGTCCTCATCAGGGATTCACAGCCAACTGATAAGAAAACTTTTTCATCTCTTGCTTTAAAAAATAGCTGCGGCATGTTCCGTATCAGCCGCCGCTCGCACTGTTCCCCCAGCGCGATAAGGTTAATGCATGGAGATTTAACACGCTGACAGATATGGTTAGTAAGTTTTATAGCCGGGGATTCTGAGCGCACATTTTAATCTGATGGCGAAATGTGTTACGATAGAGATTTGCCACAGAGAAAGTTTTCTTTTGTCCGTCTAATTAAATACCCTGCTCATTGTCAGGGGACTTGATAAGTTAGATTGCTTCTTCCATGCCTCTAGTTCCGGCAGCAGAAACGATCGGCGTTGAGTCTGCCCAGTGAAGCTTTTAAAGAGTATCAGGCCGACGGAATACGGTGGGAAAATGCTACGTGTGGCATTGGATTAGTGTTTTCAGTTTTTCACTCTGGGGCACATTCACCCAGGGCAGCAACAAGGATCACAGGGACCAGAAACAAGATGGCGGCACAGTGCTCCCTACAACCCTGATCAGTGCAGTTTTCAGAAAAGAGAACCTACAGCCCAAAGTTTGAGGTTTGTAACCCCCAGTGACTGAGCCTTTACTTAAAAATAATAATAATAAAATAAACCCCATTATGGAGATTATGCCTATTTACCTCTGGTCTTATTTTTCATAGGTTAGCACCCCCCCAAAACCCAACCCATTCACAGTGGCCTTATCATTATTAACATGTATTTAAAAATAGGTGACTGCATAAGGTTCAGCCTGTAAGGGTAATGCTGTGATATGGAGGCTCTTTCCCCAAGCAATGAAACCAAGTGGGGAGCTGCTCACCTATGAGAAATGTGACTGCAATTAGATTGGATTTTTGAAATAGTATTTTTTATGATCATAAAAAGAAGAAATAAGTATTAAAAATTAATTAGGCTAACAAATACTACACAGGGCTTCTGTACCAGCCCAAGGCAACCATAGCCCTTTAGCAGTAAAGATCTGTGTCTCCAAAGATGCCCCAGTAGCTCCCCATCTTCTTTTCTGCTGATTCACTGCATATTGTTTGGGCTGCTGTAGGGTTGCTGAACCAAACAGCCTGCTTTTTTACATAGAAATGTAAAAAAAAAACCTGGCAGGACTATCCAGGGCACACGGACACTCCCCCTAACATCAACATGTCACTGATAACATTGGCACTACCCCCACCGTCCTTATCCCTCTGGAGCAAAAGATGGCAACTCTAGATTGCTGTCACTAACCTAATCTTAGGGACCAGCTCACAATATACAGTATATAAAGACACAAAATCAAGTTAACAATACCAGGCTAATTAGTAACTAATTCAGATTCACATTATATGGCAGCTCAGAAATCAGCACATTCTGCACCAGAATTTAATAATCAGCCAGATGAACCTCACTTTCTGCTTGGTATTTCCCATGACCCCTAAGCTTAGCTTCACAATAGCAGCCCAGAGAACACTGAGCATGTGCAGTGCCACTGACACACAAAAGATGCCTAACAAGATCCAAGATGGGAGCTCCTATGGATAACTGTGAAGCCATTATAGAGTTGCTGAACCTCTGAACTGGTACAGAGAGTTTTTGCACTTTTGCGCCCGACACTTAGCACCACAGCCATAAACACCTGTGCTTCCATCATATATAAAGCTTTATTTGCCAGTAGGTCTTTCCAGCTGACACAAGGTCACCCATTCCGATTAGAAGAAAAGAGGTTCCAGCTAAATATTGAGAAGGGGTTTGTTACAGTGAGAGCTGTGAAGATGTGGAATTGTCTCCCTGAATCAGTGGTACAGGCTGATACATTAGATAGGTATAAGAAGGGGTTGGATGGTGTTTAGCAAGTGAGGGAATACAGGGATATGGGAGATAGCTCATAGTACAAGTTGATCCAGGGACTGGTCCCATTGCCATTTTAGAGTCAGGAAGGAATTTTTCCCCCTCTGAGGCAAATTGGAGAGGCTTGAGATTTGGGTTTTTTGCCTTCATCTGGATCAACTGGCAGTTAGGCAGGTTATATACAGACTTAAAAGTTTGAACTTGATGGACGTGTCTTTTTTTTAACCTCACTTACTATGTTACTATGTGTTCATTGTGCGTCACAACTGAGAAACAACAACACATAAGAATCCGCTGCAGATTCAGTTGAACAATCAGTGCACAGAGAACACACCTGACGAGATTTGTTGTCCGATGGAAATCTGCCCTACCTGAGAGTGACAAATCTCCTGATAATATCATAACATCCAGATCCTTTCGAATTACCACAAGTAACTACTTTATGTGCAGCGATCCTGGGCAATCGCAAGAAAATGTCTTCTTATGTAGCCGGCAGCACCTCACACAGTGACTTAGCGAATATGTCCCGTTTCAAAATTCACGATATGGCGAATAGACAATAGACTCCTCTGTGGAATAATCAAGGTCAATAAAACTTGAAACGCGTTCTCTTCTCAGTCCTGGGCCCTCACTACTTTCTAAAATCTGGCAGGGATCTTTTTTTTTCCTACAGCCAATAGAGTGGGAGCAGCAGAATGATGACATCACTGTGCAGGACAGTAAGCAGCAGCCATCTTGGGGGAGGCAAAGTATGTCCTGCAGGTAAAGGATAGGTTAATCCCCACTAGTGATGTGCAGGTCCCTTTTTTTCCGACCCACACGCGCCCGCCTCACACCTGCCTACCGGCTTTTTTATATAGACCTGCGCCGACCAGCCCTGTCGATGACGTCACAAAAGGGGCGGGAAGAGCAGGCGCATCTATAAAAAAAGGAGTCGGAAGCCGGCAGTGCAAGGTGGCCTACCACCCGCAAATAGGGGTTCCAGGTCGGCCTAATCTTGCCCAACCTTCAGGTCCCGCGGGTATCTGGCCAGCCCGCACATCACTAATCCCTACCCTTGTACAGAACTGGACCAGAGATTAGAAAGTTAAGCAGTTCAGGGAAAGTGTTATTTGCTATATACTGTATACAGTATATATAGTGAATAAATTACCCCCTCTTGTAAATTATAAGGATATTATAAGTTACCGTGGAGTTTCATGACCATATAAAAAGTGTTTTTTTTCCGAGGTACCTTCTAATATTCTCATATTTTGCAACTGGGGTACTTTATTAAAATACACAAATTTCAGTGAGTCATGTGACAGAAATGACATCAGAACTCACCGTTTATAACTGATGACATCAGAACTCACCGTTTATAAGGATATTATTTACAAGATATTCATGGCATTTGTGTATTATATAATTATAATACACAAAAGCCATGAATATCCTGTAAATTATATCCTTATAAACGGTGAGTTCTGATGTCATCAGTTATAAACGGTGAGTAGTGATGTAATTTCTGTCACATGACTCACTAAAATTTGTGTATTATAATAAATAAAGTACCCCCAATTGTAAAATATGAGGATATTATAAGTTACCTCGGAGTTCCATGACCTGTATAAAAACACTCGGCCTTCGGCCTCGTGTTTTTATATGGTCATGAAACTCCTCGGTAACTTATAATATCCTTATATTTTACAAGAGGGGGTACTTTATTCACTATATTATCCAGATCATATCATTTAGAACTCTCTTATGTTATGGCATACTCTGAGAAACACTGTTCTAAATATATTTTGAATTGTTACTCAAGGCAAATGGAGGTTTCGAGCCCCAATAATTATAAACGATCCTTTGTCAGATCATATGCCGCGCTTGTTTATTCCTATAAAAACAGAGCAAACACAAATCTTTACCTTGTTTAATTTATATGGGGCTATTTACATTGCTTCACCTGTTCTCTCTGCCTCTGCCGCTTCATTAACTTCAAATCTAAGGCGGCTCTGCAAGTTTGCTATTTAAATCGTAGGCCGTGACAGCTCCACAGAACGGCACAGGGGGAAAACACTGCAATCCCGGCAGTAATTGAACTGGTGAATAGCAAATGGAGAATACGGCACATTTGTGTGTTTTGATCTCCCTTCCACATTAATATTTATTATTCTCGAATTTATATCTGCATGTAGGTAAATAGATTCAGCGCTTCTACAATTATATTTATAGCAACGAGAATCGTTTTATTTAGTTTTTTTTATTTCTTTATACACAAGTTACTGTCGCCATCTTGTGCTTTGTAGCCTGGTTTACTGACTGTAGCCCCTGTACCTGCCATCACTGGCTATAGATTGTAAGCTCTGAGACTGGCCCACTTAGTCTCTTGTAGCTGTCAGTATTTGTAATTTGAATGTTTCATCTCTAAACAGTATGTTGGTACTTTATAAACAATTGTTCATAATAATAATAATAATAATAATACATCCCTCAGCACCTTCCAAGAGACTATTATCCACTGTTACTATAGGCACCATCTCTCCCTACTATACCTGCTATCCCACAGTCACACTCCCTTCCCAGAGACTATTATCCACTGTTACTATAGGAACCGACTCTCCATGCTATACCTGCTATCCCACAGTCACACTCCCTTCCCAGAGACTATTATCCACTGTTACTATAGGCACCATCTCTCCCTACTATACCTGCTATCCCACAGTCACACTCCCTTCCCAGAGACTATTATCCCACTGTTACTATAGGCACCATCTCTCCCTACTATACCTGCTATCCCACAGTCACACTCCCTTCCCAGAGACTATTATCCACTGTTACTATAGGCACCATCTCTCCCTACTATACCTGCTATCCCACAGTCACACTCCCTTCCCAGAGACTATTATCCCACTGTTACTATAGGCACCAGCTCTCCCTACTATACCTGCTATCCCAGTACTTTGTGTAGACATACTGTTTAAATACAGTGTATATGTATATTATAATATAAATGTACATAGATATAATTTTCTATAGATTAGCAGTGCCAGCTCATTACTTAGCATTCTGACTATGAAGAAGTAAATTAGTCTTTATCAGAGGAATCTCTATATCAAAGTGCTTCTGTCTCCAGCTCATGATTAATGATGTGCCGTGTGCATCTTGTGACCTTGGAGAGAGTAGAGAAGAGAAAGTGTTGGATTGTGGTCTCTGGGATTAGACTCACGGTTCAGTGTTTCTTTGGTTTCAAAAGAACTGACAAGATGTCCATATGGAAGCGGAACATTGGTAACTATTATTATTTATGTTGCACAAAAGGCACTTTCTCTGGGCACAACACTGTGGGCAAATGTTTAATTTCTATTGATTCTTGTGGTTTGTAATGGGAAACATGCAATTCATGCTAAAAAACTTCTGTGATGAGACTGTGTTAATACATTCAGCATTAATTAAGTCTAGCAATGCAAATGATGCACAAGAGTCATTAATATCATGAAAACTGTATCCTTGTAAATGTTGTTTAGTGTAACTTGTGCCACATCACTTGCTGAACCTTGGGTGAAAATAGGAAATAAGGAACCTCCTTCCAAGTTATACAGGTCATATAGAGTATCACTCATATGTTATAAGGGATAATGTACTTGTAAGTGATACTCAGAGTTCCCTGTATAACTCAGCCTGCAGCCTTGTGTCTTTATATGGTCACAGAACCCCTCAGTGACTTCTAATATCCTTATCATTTACAGTAGGGGGTACATTATCCCTTATAATACATGAGTGATACTCAGAGTTCCCTGTATAACTCAGCCTGCAGCCTTGTGCCTTTATATGGTCACAGAACAATCCCTCAGTGACTTCTAATATCCTTATCATTTACAGTAGGGGATACATTATCCCTTATAATACATGAGTGATACTCAGAGTTCCCTGTATAACTCAGCCTGCAGCCTTGTGCCTTTATATAGTTACAGAACCCCTCAGTGACTTCTAATATCCTTATCATTTACAGTAGGGGGTACATTATCCCTTATAATACATGAGTGATACTCAGAGTTCCCTGTATAACTCAGCCTGCAGCCTTGTGCCTTTATATGGTCACAGAACAACCCCTCAGTGACTTCTAATATCCTTATCATTTACAGTAGGGGGTACATTATCCCTTATAATACATGAGTGATACTCAGAGTTCCCTGTATAACTCAGCCTGCAGCCTTGTGCCTTTATATGGTCACAGAACAACCCCTCTGTGACTTCTAATATCCTTATCATTTACAACAGAAGATAATTCATTCCCTGTAGATACTGTAACTAAGCTGAATCAGCTCCTACTTTATATATAAATGTTGGTAAAGTGTATATAAAGTATATATAGAAAATTGTGGAGCTTAGGAGAAGTTAGGGTGCACTAGGTATGTACAGGGGGATACAGAAGGTTTATTAGAAGATGCATGGGACACTTCTTGTAGTGAAATATTTGGAGGCCCTGTCATTGCCAGAAGGCTGAGACTCAAAGTCAAGGGTAAATTGGGGGCTCCCATATGACACATTTGTTATTTTTAGCAACAAGGAAACACTTTTTATTCTGAGAGCAGCAGCCATTTAATACGAGGATCATATCACACATGTTCATTGAGCAGATACATGGACTGGCAAAAACTGCTAAAAAAACAGTGGTTTTTTTGGGCAAATACTTTTATGTAGCTTCTGGCTTTTTATTAATGGGTAACAGAGACCACAGGGTTCCTGACAAGACAAGAAACTAAAGTGCTGGTACAAGTGAAGTTGAGTGCATTGTGCCGGAGTATAATTGTGTCCCCGAGGATCCGCTCTGTATCACAGAGCTGACACTTCTCTTTCCTGGGAAGCCACAGCTGCTGTCGCACGTTTCTGTGCTGTAATGGAGCCTATTATATGACAGTTTGGGGCGGCACATGGCTCTGACCTGTTCAGAAAATGAGCGCTTGTTTGTGTGCGAGAAGCTGATGGGGGGACAGTCGCAAGGTGAATCTGTATTCCCTGTTACAATTCCATTTGGTGGGTTTAGTTTGGTTTGTAGGTCACATGTGAAGTTATTCCAGATAATACACACTTTATTGTCACTGTATCCTGATGGATGCCTTGCGTATACGGACAATACTGAGAATTCGGATTGTCTGTTGTTAGGCGGAAACTATCTTCTAAAGGTTTCGATATATATTCATATTATTCTATGAATATCTGGTAAAATCTGCCGGCACAGCATTAGATTTATCATCAAAGCCGTAGTGATGTGCGGCCATCTTGAAGCCTACAGGACCTGGGGGTCGGGCAGGTTAGGGCCGACACTCACACAAAATGTTGGGGCCGAGCTCTTGCTGCTGCACTCAGGGGCGCTCCGCCAAAAATGCCGCTCCTGGTAACTAAGAGCCGAATTTCCGGTTTTCAACCCGGAAATTCAGCTCTTCTAGTGCAGAGAGCAGAGTTGCGCTCTCTGCACTAGCGACGTGGACCCGCCCGGCGCTGAAGATGAGAGGCAGGGGGGCGGCAAAAACTAAGGCCACCTTTAGTGGCAAATTGGCCAGGATCGCCCCTGGCTGCACTTGCCACCCTTCCCGCCCACAATCTATCTATGCCCCACTTCTGCATAGCAGCATCTATTTATAGATGTGTGCCAGCCCCTCTGTGATGTCAGAGATGGGGGAGGCATATAGGTAGATGCGCACCCGTGGGATAGGTCGGGTGTGGATTGCGAAGGGTCATTTTAAGGTTGACAATTTGTCAACCTGCACATCACGGGACAGTCCCGATTTTGACAGCTGAGCCCGCAATCCTGGGTTTCTTACTGAAATGTCCCGACTTTCTCGTTGATCTCCTTCAGTGACTCCAGAAAAAGATACAAAGTTTATAAAACTTAATTAAAATAGGAGCCAGTCACCCTAAAAAATAATTCCAAATTCTTTTCTATAGTGTTAGTTGAACAAAATGAACTTTACTTACGCTATATTTATTATTTAAATTGTGTTTCCTTCCAGTCTTGGAATCAGTGTCGGACTGGCCCGGCAGGATACCGGGAAAATACCCGGTGGGCCCCGACCCTAGTGGGCCCCGCCGGGCCAGTCCCCCTCTCCCAAACAGTCTTTTAAAAATAATAAAAAAAATTTCGGCGCATAGCAGCGCCATTTGCGCATGCACGCCGAGCGCCGTTTCCGTTTGCGCATGCGCGATGCGCCGCCTGGGCGCCGGGGAGGGATTCACCTAACAAGTAGGTAGCGGGGGCCCTGGACACCAGTCCCGGTGGGCCCCGGACCCCCCAGTCCGACCCTGCTTGGAATTACACAATCACAGCAAGCAGGCAGCAGCCATTTTGTGGACACTGTTATTAAAATAAATTGTGTATCACCCCTAAATCTTGTGTAATGCCCATGCGCAGTGCCCTGCATAATAATAGAGCCTGAGGAGGGAAGGGGAAATGTGAGGAGATATGTGGGACGTGCTGAATGGAAAGTGAAAGTAATTTACTGCCCCTATGCCTCAGGCATAGAGGCGGGGGAGATATTTGATTGACAGCTCAGATATTTAAACACCTTTATAACAGGTATGAGGTTTTAATGAAAAAAAAGAATTTGTGTTCCATGTTTAATTTGCAAAGGACTTTCATTATGCACATTTTTATGTATAGGTGAATGGTCCACTTTAAGATAAGCAGGTCTCTTGGGAGAACTGAGACTAGCAGCTGAACACATAAAACATTGCACTAAAACTCCTAGAAATATATTCATACCCTGTCAAATTTAGTAAAATAGACATGGTAATTAGGGTGTGTGTCCACTCTATTTATAATAGATGAGCCATACTAGTTGCCCTTTAAAACATGCCATCATTATTCAATATGCAGCAGTCATTTTTGGCAGTATGTACAGGCACGTGATCTGCTTCTGGAACCAACAAAGTGAGCCGCTCTATTTGCATCCTCCCGTGGCAGTCACTGAACCCTGGAGACTTCAATAATAAAGACAACATGTTCCGCTCATTGGTGGATTTTTTAAGATATATTCTGGAGCTGCAGAGGAGGGTGATGGGAAGGCTGTAAATGGAGTGGCATGTCAATAATAAACTCTTCAGAATATAATGTTGGGCAGCTGAATGCTGGAATTGCCCAAAATCCTCACACATGAGATGCTCAGCGAATCCTCGGAATAGACCTTTGTGTTTATGAACATTTATTTAAAGGACTTAAAGGATAAGTAAACCTATAAAATAAATGCATGTAAAATGAATGAGGGTGCTATTCTAAGCACTTTTGTACTGTACATTCATTATTTATTTTGTTCTTATTCCAAGACCAGTAACATCAAAAAAAAATTCAAAAATTTGTTAGCATACATAGAAAAAAACACCAAATTAAACTTTAAAATCCTTTTAAGAAAAGGCGATTGATCGCTTTCTGAAGAGGAGCGCAAGCAGTTAGTTATTTCTTAATAAAGACTTTGCAATTGTAAAGTTTAATTTGTCTTGGTGGGTTTTTTTTAATGTATACTAACAAATTTTTAAAAAAAATTTTTTTTATGTTACTGGTCCTTTAAGGGATACATGTACTGTTAATATGAATGAAATTTGTCACAACAGCACCACCTGCTGGTCAGTTTCCCACCAGTCTGACCACCGAGTAGTCAAGGAAGTTGTCAGGAGAAAGAAAGAGGCTGCTCTGATGTTCTGCTTAGGAAAAACTTGAGAAAGGTTTTTCCTAAGCAAAAGAACATCAGAGCAGCCTCTTTCTTTCTCCTCGAGTAAAAAGCAGCAATCCCAGATTTTTTAAAGGGTCAGCGCTAATTCAAAGCTCAGGGGAAAAAATATGATGAAAATTTTTTTTTTATAGTGTAGTATTTACTGAGAGTTGTAGTTCCACAAACAAATTAAACTCTTTGGTGCAATTACCCTTTACGATTCACCACGTGTGGCTATTAGATGAGTACTTACAGACGTTTAGGTCTAACATATGCACATCACGATTTGTAGAAAATAAAACTGTAGGATATGTTTTTCTAGGCTGGAAGAGGTTAAAAGTGTGCAAATATAGTGTAAAATCCTTTTTATTTTATGACATTAAAAACCAATTGGTTACACTCACTTTTTAGTAGTTAAAATAGGTATATCGTCTCTTTTCCATGCAAATCCGTGCTGCTATAAGTCTTCCCAGTGGTTTGTGTTGAGGTTCTGTCCCGCGTTTCCTCTACGCTCCACTTGTCGCTTGTTGCTTCCTGGACGCTTGGATGTGACGTCAGCCAGTCCTCCAACTGTAGAGGTCGCTGTTGGACTCAGAATTCTATTTTGCTTTTCTTGTCTTCTCTCTGGCCCAGCTCCAGGCAGGACCATCACAACCAGGGAATCAGCCGCCAAAAGAGAATTCCGCATCCAGGAAGAGCTCAGGCAATAAACTGGCACCCGCTCCCAACAGCAGGTGGTCAGATTGGTCTGAAACTCACCAGCAGGTGGCGCTGTTGTAACAAAATGTAATCATATTAACAGTACATGTATCCCTTAATATCTTGGAATAAAAACAAAATAAATAATGAATGTACATTACAAAAGTGTTTAGAATAGCCTCCTCGTCAATTTTACATTCACTTGTTTTAATGGTTTACTTATCCTTTAAATGTAGCCGTCCCTGCCCAGCCAAGGTATAAATAACTTTTAATAAGCCAATGGAAGCTACAAAAGACAGCGGGCCGTGCTTCTGAACTGGTGGTGAGAATTCTATGGATAAAATCAGGGTAGGCAGGGTGAGTGCTGAGAAGGTTGTGTCCTCTAATATGTGGGAACTTTGCAGCAATGCCACTTTCTGAGAACTTTACCAGATGTATTGAATGTTTGCTCCACCTAGTGGCAGAAGGCAGAACATAAGAAGCCATGTGAATAGCTGTAATTATGGGTCGGGTTAGAAATGTATAAATTAATCAGCGTAAAATAGTGACACAAAGCGACGTCCTGCTGATTTGTCCCTATGACTCCCTTCTTAAATAGACACTGAGTCATTAGCCTCACATATACACGTATCCATTATACACGCGGCGGCTGCCATTGCATGCTCTGTATTTCAGCCGGAGGGGTAGATAATATCATGCACCTGCTTGGGAGGAGAAATGACAGTTTTGCTGAATGTCAGATTGCCAGAGGCTTCCTCCGTGCATCGCAGCCGTTCTAATTGCTGCACTTAAACCATGTACAGTATATATATATATATACATATTCTCCAAGAAGACCAGCAACACCGGGACTTTTGTGCAAAAATAAAGATTATATTTATGTGAGTATATAAACAGCCAACGTGACGTTTCGGTCCACTCCGGGACTTTTCTCAAGGTGTATATATATATATATATATATATATATATATATATATATAATAGAACATCAGCCTTAGTCATAGTTATTAGAGGATGCTGGGAAGTGTAGTTTAACAAGCGTTACCCCACAGTTACAGCCTCTTCCCAGGATCCTGACACCATCTTGCCTTACTATACACACTATTGTTCTGTTTAATTCTATTTAAGATACAAGATAAATCTGATAACGTCTTGTACTTTCCCCTAATACTCTGTGGGTGCCTGAAGCCGCTTTTTATACGTGCTCCCTATGTCCTTATATTGTAGCTGAGAGGTTATGCACATTTTATACTCTCGCCATTTTTTCCCCTTTAACAATGGCTCCTGCCATGTAATTTGTCCGCCTGTGCTGCAATGGCTGGGAATGAACAGATTGGAGTTCATTATAGGGAGGGGGCAGCTTGCAGCCTTATTCTCACCCATGTCCCTATCAACACAAGGAAACCGTGGGAGCTTACATTAATTAGGGCACATCCTCACGTGCTGGGGGGGGGGGAGAGGTGCTGTTGGTTTCTCCCGCCCCTGGACTCACAGTGACACCTACTGACAGAGCCGGGTGTGTGGGAGAGATGAGAAAAAGCATTAAATCTTAGCAATTTTCTGGTCACTGGCTGTGTGGAAGCATGAAATGGGATGGTGGTTCCACCCAAACAGTTTGCTAAAATGAACATTTTCTAAGGAGGGTTGGGCTGCTGTATGTAGTGACCGGACATGAGCAACATTAACCGTTTTCCGTCCCTCGCTCTTCGTCTCAGCTCAGCAATCCACCTGCACCCCCCTTTAATTAAAGGGAATATAAACGCCAAACTTGAATTCAGCCCTATGAAAGAACTTTATATTTACCAATATACATTCATTAAATATGTGCTGCGCTTTTTAAGCGACATGTAAATGTCATTGTTTCTGAAGGCAGCATCTGTCTGCCCGCTTCTGTCTCTTGATCCTATGAATGTATGGATGTATATTTTTATTTGTATAGCGCTCCTTGAGGGCAAAGCACTGTACAGCAAAACAATACATTCGTAGTGACGGGTCACTGTAATAATAAGTATCAGTAAGTGCATTATTAGAAATACAATTCCAATAAATAAAATATACGTATATATATTCACATTAAGTACTCAGTGTCAAGGAGACAAAAGGATGGAGGACCCTACCCCATAGAGGGTAAATGGGAGGGTAAAGGAGGCCATACAGAGGGAGAGCCAGACATTTTGGGGATGTCGCCAAACGAGCGCATCTCTCCCCAATATGCCGACATTGAGACGGGCGATATCGGGCTAATCCAGTATAATTACTCACAGTCAGCTGCAATATACGCCAAGTGTTAAGCTGGCCATAGATGTTGAGATTTTTAAAAGATCAGATCCTGATCGTGAGACCACGATCTTCTCAGAACGATCGTACGAATTTACCATCAACTAAAAAGACCAATTTGGCAGGAAAACAAAGGGGAGCTGCCTGCTTGGCCCTGCAGACATAGATAGATTGCACTGGGACCGACAAAGATTTTTTGACCTGGCCGATCAATTTCCTGACAGATGTCGGCCGAAAAATCATAAGATGTACGATCGTTCGAATACCACTAACCGCACGATAATTTCGAAGGATTGGTCGGGCTTCCCTAAAATCGGTCGTTCGGCAAGAAGAATCGTCGCATCTATGGGGAGCTTTATCTGTGTAGTGATTCCCTGGATACTCCATTTTAGGCATCCAATTATTGTATGATCGGGCTAATCCGATCGTGGGCCCTAGGGCCCAACGATCAGATCATAATGGAGGCAATACGTGCTGTCAGATCACAGGTCCGCATCAACGAACAGATGCAGCTGAAATCTGACAGGATTTTTTACCCTGCCCGATCGACATCAGCCATATATTGATCGGGGACGCCCGTCGGATGGCCCCACACATGGGCCAATACGCTGCTGACCCAGTCTGTCGGGTCAGACCTTGTTGTGCCATTAAGTGCAACTTAAGCTAATAGTTAAAGGCTTAATTAAGCCACAGCTAATAATCATTGGGCTATTGGCAGAGAAAAAGTTAATGAGGCAAATCCCTTGGCTGTCATACTGTGTATTTTAATCTATAGTGTTGGTGTTTGTCGGCACTAAGTATAGGCCTACTGGGGCAACCATCCAACTGCTGTGCAGTCACAACCCCCAGTTCCTGTAACGACACAGAGCTCTAACAATCTCAACACAGTAACATTCTGTATTTACCTGAGGTCAGCGCGGCCCAACAACTGTGGGTCATCGTTCTCCCCGCTGCCAGGAGGCACTGGAAATTGCTTCTGCTGAATATAATAGCAGTTATGGTGCAGTTTAACCCTATACTGTAAGTTCTGTGAATGCAGGGACTGAATGGGAGGCTGGTTCCTTCCTTGGGGGAGAAAAAACACACATGCGTGTATGTCAGTGATGTCATCAGTGTTAGTGAGGTCACCTGGTGTAAAATATAAGCTATCTTCAGAGGTTATAAATACTGTATATATTAAAAAAACACATTTGAAGTGGATCAATGAAAAATAACCTTGAAGATAAAAACATTAAAATAAAGGCTTTTGCCTCTGTTCACAGTTAAGTTCTACGTTCATATTCTATCACAAGGTATAAAAAAAGTGAATCCATCTCTTGTTTCCAGGCCGACTCCTGTGTTAATAAACAAGTGTTTAACGGATTTATACAAAGATTGTGTTTTCTGTCAGGTCTGCGCTTCAAAAACGTTACTTTTATGATCTAAAATCTTATATTTTTGTGTCTGAGAATGTACGTGTATGAGATCTGTTATGTGGAAACTGGGTGTCCAGAAAGCTCTGAATTACCGAAAGGCCACCTCCCATAGACTCCATGTTATCCAAATGTTTAAAAATTATTTCCCTTTTCTCTATAATAATAAAACAGTAGCTTGTACTTGATCCCAACTAAGATATAATTAATCCTTAATGGAAGCAAAACCAGCCGATTGGGTTTATTTTCGTGATCTTTTAGTAGGTTTAAAGATCCAAATTACAGGACGATCCATTATCTGGAAAACCCCAGGTCCCGAGCATTCTGGATAACAGGTCCCATACCTGTAAAACAATTGCCCTAAATTTATTAAAAGGGTATAGTTGTTTAGAGGTATTTTTTTTCCTAGAAACGTATGCTGCCGGGATCCAACGGCTGAATGAAAGTTGAGGTCAGCCATTTCAGCTACAGAGTAGGTTAAAGACGTATTGATAGCTTTGTCACTTGCAGTTAGCTACAATATCCCTGCGGAGTGGTAGATTTTTTCTTCAGACGGCAACAAAGCAGTGCCAGACTGGCATTTGTGCTGCTGGCAAAGCAACTGACTGCCCAAACTGTATAGGAATCCCTTACTTTGCTAATCATGAGATCTCCTTTCCTCTAGTATGAATATCTCTGAACTCAGTTTCTATACAAGTGTGTTCTGTATAACAAATATATTTTATATTACACAGTTCCCTTTCCAAGGTGTGCTGCTTGGCCTCCTGTTCTTTATGTCTGGCCTTCATCTTTATGAAACTCCATTTAAGCAAGTGTAATGCTCGATTGCTTGGAACAAACCTTCTAACACTCCCTATTTCTCCCTCCTGTCTGACAGATAACAAATACGCCCCAGCGGTCACTCTCAATGGCTTCATCTTCATCCTCGGAGGGGCCTACGCCAGAGCCACAACAATCTATGACCCTGAGAAGGGGAATATAAAAGCCGGCCCCAACATGAATCACTCCAGGCAGTTCTGCAGGTGAGTAAACAGAAACTCTGCTGGAGCGTGTCACACAGAATACACAGATGTGATTTATGGCTGTGAACTGGTAATGGAGCTGGCGAGGCGATGGCAAAGTCTATTGTGTGATATTTTGTGAGTAAATTATGGGCACAATGCATTTGGTTGCTGTTCAATTGGCTGCCTGTGGCTGAGGGAGTCAGATTGTATCATGGGGCTCTCAAACATTCTGTGAGAGATATAATTGACCCACTACATGTATTATGTTGCACAGAGGAACATTTCTTTTCCCTTTACTGCTCCTTTAATACTGGCATTTAGACAATACTGGCATTTAGACAGCCTGGCACTTTCTTGAGCCACCATTTTGTGATGTGCTGTGTCACTGTCGCTGATCACCTGACAGGAAATAAAGCAAGTTCTATCAGGAAACAGGAAGAAGTGAGGGAGTCAAAGACACAGCTCTGTCCATTCATTGGCTGAAGTAGCCTAGCAAGCAAGTGTGCCCTCGGTTTGTGTGTGAGCACAGTGCCTCAAAGAAGCAAGAGGGACTAGGGTTGCCACCTTTTCTGGAAAAAAATACCAGACTTCCTATATATTTATCTTTTTTCCCTATGAATAACATTTGTATCAACCATCATTTTTACTGGCCAGACCGGTTAATACCGGCCAGGTGGCAACCCTAAGAGGGACAGACTTTAGTATTAAAAATGGCAGTGTTTCAGTATGGAAATTATCCAGTGACACATGCTATATAGTAAGGAAGCACTGAATCCACTATTTTCAATTCGGCTGAACCCCCGAATCTTCACTTTCACTTATGCAAATTAGGGGTGGAAAGGGGAAAACATTTTTTTAATTCCTTGCTCTGTGACAAAAAGTCACGCGATTTCCCTCTCCTAATTTACATATGCAAATTCTAGGGATGTGCCGAATCCAGGATTTGGCCAGAATTCTGCCTTTTTCAGCAGGATTCGGTTGAATCCTTCTGCCCGGCCGAACCAAATCCTAATTTGCATATGTAAATTAGGGACTGGGAGGGAAATTGTGTGCCTTTTTGTCACAAAACAAGGAAGTAAAAAATGTTTTCCCCTTTCCACCCCTAATTTGCATGTGCAAATTAGGAATCAGATTCAGTTCAGTATACGGCCATATTTTTCGTGAAGGATTCGGGGGTTTGGCCGAATCCAAAATATTGGACTCGGTGCATCCCTAGCAAATTCCGATTCAGTTCGGCCGGGCAGAAGGATACGGCCAAATCCTGTTGAAAAAAGCTGAATCCTGGATTTGTTGCATCCCTACTCTATAGTGAATGAAGTACCCCCTGTTGTAAAATACAGTATAAGGATATTATAAGCTACCGAGCAGTTCCATGACCAAATAAAAGCACGAGGCCGAAGTCATGGAAGGTAACTTCTAATATCCTCATATTTTACAACAGGGGGTACTTAATTTATTATAATACACAAGTTTCAGTGAAACATGTGACAGAAATGACATCACTAAACATATATAAGGATATCATTTACAGCAGGGGTCCCCAACCTCTGGGGCGTGAACTGGGCCGCCTCTGGTCTCAGCTGCAGTCTATAATAGCTGCAAAAACAACGAAAAGGGCCCTAATTACCTGCAATCCCAGCTCCCCGTCGCGCCATTGCCATGACAACAACTGTGCAAAGCCCAGGAAACTTTCAACTGATCGCAATAAGGACCAAAATACTGTTTGGAGAGTTTTTTTGGTAAGCCTGAAATGTGCCCATTCATCTACATCCTCCTCTTGAAACTGGTCCATGTTACAAAAAAAAAAAAAAAATATATATATATATATATATTTTTTTTTTTTCATGACATGGGATAGTTTACATGAAACAATTCTATATAGGGGGTTTAGGGCTGAAGTTTCCCTTTCACAGCAGCTGCAGGGTCATGAGCTCACTGCTTTAACCCACTCCAGACTCACAGCATCAATATTTTATAAAGGTCTTTCTGTCCCTGAGTGAAATGCAACCTCCGCTCCCAGCCTGTGTCTGACAGACAGAACCGATAACTTCCCCGAGCAAATAACATGCGTTTTCCATTGTCTCAGCCTTAAAGGGTAACTGTACCTGCTCGTATAACTCGCCGAGATCTATCAGTCTGACTGACTGGCAGCCTCCATCTGGTGCAATATTCCACAGAGCCAGCTGGATGGAAATTCACAGCTGGTACCATGATAATTTACTAGACAGTGTTTTCTCTAAATATTTATCATTCTTTTTTTCTACTAAATTTTAAGCTTGATGGGGAAAAAATGGAGCAGAAACTTTATTTCAAGAGTATAAGTGTATTTAATTCATATATATATGTTTGGGTGCTGTTACAGTTGAATTGGTAGGGTCCGTGTGTAGGGAGAGCGCATTTATTTATGGCAGTGGGGTATTGTGCACAAAGGCAGCTGATATTCTTGGTCCCCCCACTGTGCACCCGTCACACATGCTGATTGGCAGACAGACCTTCCTCATAATAAATGAGTACAGCTCGTTAGCATGTCTGGGAGTCCCAGAAGCCCCGCGCTGCATGCATTGCCTAACTATGGGAACAGCAGAACCTCATGTATCATTCATATTCCAGTACTAGAGGTAGATACAGTCACGTGTGCATTGGCAGATCAAGAAACAGGTCATAGGGTCTGTATTTAATTCATTCCATTTCATTATTTATATTTATATCGATTTTTATTACCTTTTCCTCCCAATCCCCTTTCAATGCCGTTGTATGGCACTTCAGCCAGGGCAGATGGAGCTGCAGCCATCGTATTGTCATTGTATATAGTATTGTGGCCAGGGCAGATGGAGCTGCAGCTACATTTTTCAGTGTCATTTTATGCTGCTTGTGACACAGACAGATGGAGTTGTAGATGCCCCATTAAAGAGGTTGTTCACCTTCCAAACACTTTTTTCAGTTCAGTTGTTTTCCGATTATTCCCCAAAAATAAAGACATTTTTCAATTATTTATTTTTTACTGTTTTTCCAAAATCTAAGTTTAAAGTAGAATGTCTGTGTCTCTGGTGTTCGAGTCTGGCAGCTCAGTAATTCAGGTGCAGATTCTAAACTGGTACAATTTTGCAACATTTAGTTGATCCATTTCTCAGCAGCATCTTTGGAGTATCAGCAACTATTGTATCAATTCTAACAGCTGCCTGTAATGAAACCCAGAGATTCTGCTCAGCAGGGACAAAGATAAGAAATGTATCAACTAAATGTATCAATTTAGAACAGTTTACCTCAACCGTCGAACGGTCCGCCGAACCGAAAAATTCTTGATTTTTTTTTTATCTAAAATCAGACTTTTAAAAAAATCACATTTTTCGGAATTTAGTAAACCCCGAGGATGGAAAAGTCCAAATCTGAAAATCCGGCATCTCAGACCTGTCGAGGTTGCATATAAGTCAATGGGAGAAGTCCCAATGATTTTTTGATGTGCGCTGGGTTTCAGGCAATGCCCCGAAGTTTTCGTGTCAAAATTATGGAAAAATAGTATATAAAATTTGTGAAAATCAGATTTTTTTCCCCACAAAGCAAATTTTCAGGAAAATGTAATAATAAATAAGCGTAAAAACCCCGAGTGGATTTGATCGGAGTTTGTAGCAGAAAATATTGAGATAAATTCGGACTTAAATAACCCCCTTAGTGTTCCACTGGGCTCAACACTTTCCAGCAGTCATAGGAGCTACTTCATCTACAGTGGACTACAGTCCTGCGTCAGGGAGGGGAGCACCAGCAAAGTGGTTGGGTTTTGGGCAGAAAGCCCCATGACCATGCGGCAGTCCACGGATTCGCTGCCTGGGTACCCGGGACAATTTCAGGATCAGATTCACCCCACCTCGTAAAGTTACAACTTTTTCCCGTGTTGAACCGCCTCTGGAGAGACATCACTTCCGGTTTGCTTGGGTGCCAGGTCAGGCTAAAGTTTCAGGCAGTGCTGGTAGGTTCCAGCAGTAAGGTCAGGGTGCTCGACAGCTGGCCAGCGGGTCTGGGTTTGGCATGGGTCTGCCCAGCTGGAGCTGTGCAGTAGTGATGTGCACCCACGGGTTCGGGCCGACCTCGCTTCCCCATTTGCGGGTCGTGGACGGGTTCGGGTTGCGCTATTCTGCCTGCTCTCCCCACCCGCGACCTTACACTGCTGGCTTCCGGATTTATAGGTGCACGCCTGTCTGCCCTGCCCCTTATGTGACATCATAAGCAGGGCCGGCTTATAAAAGGAATGCGGGCAAGGATCAGGTTAGAGTTGGGTATGGGTCGAGTTGTACTGTAAAGTGCAGGACCCCTAGCCAGTTGGGCAAACCAGCTACATAAAAAGTAATTTATGAACTGTTTGGAGGATGCTCTGTCTATGAACCTTTTCATATGTTGTTTTTCTCTCTTCTCTGTGTAGCGCTGTGGTCCTGGATGGTAAAATCTACGCCACCGGGGGAATCGTCAGCAGCGAGGGGCCGGCGTTGGGAAACATGGAATTCTATGATCCAAAGTCGAATACATGGACTCTATTGCCCAACATGCCTTGCCCTCTTTTCCGCCACGGATGTGTAGTCATAAAGAAATACATCCAGAGTGGGTGACGAGAAATTCCGTCCATACGCTGAGTTTTTTTGTTAAACCTTTTCAATGGCAACCCTGCCAGAACTGAAGAGGTTAACCATATTTTTTTCCCTTTATCAGCATTTTATTCTTTTTTTATTTTTCAAAGAGCAGAAAAAAAAAACGGACAATGGACACTTTGTTTTCCTCTGCAGGTACTGAATAAAGTCTACATTGAATGTAGAAGATCATCCTCACCTTTGGGTGACGCCGGAGCTTTGGCCTCCAAGCTATGTACAAAACTGTCAGCTGACGGGGCACATGTGTCTCGCTTGGTACCATCGTGGCACTGGCTGTTACCGTCGGTGCAATAGATTCCCATATTTTTTACTGGGGTTACATATAATGGAGTGGGTTCAAGATCTGATTTTTACATAGAAACGTAAGGATTTTAAAGGGTCTTCTGTTTTGCAGGTTGATTGTACGAAATAATCCTTACTACCAACTCCCTGGTGAGAATACTGGGGAGTTTTTTTGAGTTAGTTGCTGCATAATCTCACCGGTGGGCATTTAGCTGACCACCAAAACAGAGAACATTTACTGTAGGCATCTTGGTACCCTTCTGTATTCTGCCTGGAGACCTCCCAGTACAGGTATGGGACCTGTTATCCAGAATGCTCGGGACCTGGGGTCTTCCGGATAATGGATCTTTCCATAATTAAGTCTACTAGAAAATCATATAAACATTAAATAAACCCAATAGGCTGGTTTTGCTTCCAATAAGGATTAATTATATCTTAGTTGGGATCAAGTACAAGCTACTTGTTTTATTATTACAGAGAAAAAGGAAATCATTTTCAAAAATTTGGGATTATTTGGATAAAATGTAGTCTATGGGAGGCGGCCTTTCCGTAATTCGGAGCTTTCCTGATAATGGATCCCATATATATATATTTACTGTATCTACTAACCAGATCTTGAGAAGCAGAAATAGCTTAGGGGTAAATACTCGGTGTACCCAAATTTTAGTAATCACATAAATGGGGGACAATACAATCCTGGTTTAGCACTTCTAAGAAGTCTCTGTTTGAATTTCTCTTATAAAACATGGTTTGTTTATATTCATTTATAGCAGCCCCTTATGCCTTGCTTCCAGTGCTGCCAACTTAATTTCACATGCATAAAGGATTTCTCCAATCAGGTGTTGCCTGTAAACTAGCTCAGTACAGATGGGGAAGAGGGACATAAAAGTGACTGGTTATAGATTAGAAAGCTGTGCCTTTTTTTGCTGAGGATAAGTCAAGCATTATTATTTGGGGGGGAGGCAAGAAAGCATTCTGACAAGGATTTAGGATAGTCTGGCCACTGGAAGCTCCTTTAAGTTTCTTTGGTCAAGGGTTTGGTGGCAAAAGTCATCCCAAGTTAAAAAAATGTTGTTGCTAGGGTCACTGACCCACTAGCTAAATAAGGGTGTAATCTGGGCAGAACAAACTAAAACAAATCTAGCCTCACAACCAATACATTACTTTCTAATTGCTGGGGCCACTGACCATAGCAACAATGAGGGATTTTAGAAAGATTTTGAAAAAAAAAAAAAAGGCCAATGGCAAATATTCCACTTCTACCTCCTACAGCTTAAAAAAGTTGAAATAATGGCGGCAAATAGAGAATTCTAAATAAAGCCAGAGCGACTGAGAATTGGTTACGTTCCTCGGGGTTTATTATCTTGTCCACGACTAAATGATATATATATGTATGCTGTAGAACTCTTTTGGAGAGAACAATGAGCTCCATTTCTGGGACAATTCACGACTTTTTCAGCCATCAATGCCTTATCTGTTGCAGCAGTTACACCCCTGGCGCTGTTCCGTTGCATCCCTATGGCAAATCTGGCTGGTTGCTACACCTGGTCACTAGTGGTACTGCAACTACTCTTCAACCAGTTTTTTTTTTATATTTACGGCAATATCTTTGCTATTTTCAAAACATAATATGAAAATAGCGCTGGCTTTATTTTCATCAGCTGCCAAGGCTCTACAACATATTGAAACATATTATTCTATTTTTGGTACAGTTATACAGCCCTTTCATTCTACCGTAAAGGTCACTATTACCATCTGCTGTATTGAGTTATTGTCCAGAAGAAATAATCTAATAATCTATTTCCTTTGTGTTGTTTAATACATCAATTTACATTACATTAGCCAACCTTAAATACTGTAACTCAAACCCCTTTTCTGCATAATGCCCTGTAACCCCCTCTCTGTATAAGATACTGTAACTTTCCTCCTTTTTGTGCACAATATCTTGAAACTCAACCCCCTTCACTACATAATATCCTGTAACTTCACCCCGCTCTGCAAAAGATACTGTAACGTACCTCCTTTTTCTGCATAATATCCTATAACTTCACCCCCTTCTCTGCATAATATCCTGTAACTTCACCCCCTTCTCTGCATAATATCCTATAACTTCACCCCCTTCTCTGCATAATATCCTGTAACTTCACCCCCTTCTCTGCATAATATCCTATAACTTCACCCCCTTCACTGTATAATATCCGGTAGATGAATGCCCTTCTTGCCCAGTAGTGGACGTGGGTGTAGGGAAACAGACACTGTTGGGGCACATAATGGACTCAAAGGGACGGATAAACCTGAATAGGGGGTGAAATAGAACATCATATCTGTAGTTAATCAATACAAAATGTATACTCTACCCGTAGCCTGGAGATGGATCTTCCTCGGTTGTTGAGCTTCTCAGATATTTCACTTGTTATAAGCTATTTTTTTTGACAAACTGTTTATTGCCTTTTTATGTTCCTGCATTATGTTAAAGGAAAGCAAATTGTAGACCACAAACTTTATAGAAAACTGTTAGTCTTCCTAACAAATCTGAATGTTCTGCTACTGTACAATGACATGTAACACAAAGAGAAAGACAACACATATATATATATATATATATTATATTTATAACTAAAAGTTGTTTCGTATCAAATAGCTCCTTGCAGAACCCTAAGGACTTTGTTATGGTGTGATCTTCAGCATTGTTAGTGGGTTCCATACACATGATGGTCAAAAGCTTGAGGTGTTGCGTCCATCACATTTCTAGTTGCTGGAAAGGCTTTGCCAAATGCAGGGTCAGAATGAACGATCTTGGGGGGCATTATACATGGGGGACAAAAGTCAATCTTATTCACTGATGGTCAACCTGGGATGCTACAACCTAGAAGTTGTAGTAAAGAAAGCTTCAGATGGGACATGGCTGGCAGATTTTGCCCCTCTCCTACCATAAAACTGCCTGAGTGGCTGTTTTGGCCAAATGTAGACCCTACAGAACTGATTCCAACCTGCTTCTAAATGTTGAAAGTTATTCCTTACCCAAACAGCCTTGAGTTGTGTATACATCTTAGAAGAGAAGACACTAGGCGCATTAGAAGAGAAGACAATTATCTTTCCATAAAGAGGTAAGGTAACAGAGTAGCATTTTTCAGCATTGGACATCAGGACTTCATGATTTTCCAAGAAAACAGTGAAATGTTGCCTGGAACACCCCCGCTAAAAGCATTACCTAGCACTGTTTCAGCAGCTGAGAAACAGGGAAATCTGAAGGGCATTTTCAGAGCTTTCCAGAAAGGAAAGGTCTCCTGTCGGAGGCAAGATGAGAAAACCAGAAAGGAGATCTAAATGATGTTGTCCCATGATGAGTAAATTTTACCATTCTCTGAGACAAAATATGTATAATGTACTTACTTAATATATTTGTTATATATAAGAAAATGTAGCATTTTTTTTTTGTAAAGACAAATGGTCACTAAAAGCCAGAAAATGTCTACAAAAAGTCCATTATTCTTCCACAGGGTTCATATAGCAATTACCTAACCCTTATATCAACTTCATGTTACCCTCTTCAGGGACAATGGCAGGATTTTCACAGGGACAGATTCCACCCATTTCATAAAAATGAGGTCACATCAGGAATCCTGGCACTCGCCGATGCAGATTTAGCAAATTCTATTGGTTTTATGGGAGGCAGCAGCCAACTTACGATTTATTCTACCTATTGTTGAGTAACAGCACCGAGGTCAAGATTATAAACTGATGTGGACGTTGCTAAAAGGTAGAAGGGACATTGGTCCAACATTTCTGCTTCATCATTACATCATATTGATTCTTCTGTCTGGTCTTCTGCCAGTAATTCAAAAAGATTTCAACATCACATTGTGGTGTCCAGAAACGCCCATGATGTATCTGGCCTGTTCACCACTCAACCTCCCATAATTCACAGGACTGGCTATTTACAGCTTACATGTGGTGCAACCTGGTAGGACTCACCACCCAAAGGGCCATATAAACTTGGCTAAAACAAAACATTATGTATCTTTGTGCTTCTGATGTACAAAACCTTGGGTCAAAGTGCCAGAATTCCAGTCACCATCATACTCCCATTGTCCTCAGTCTGTCTAGTCACTGGTGAACGCTATGAAAGGCTGGTTCTTCAGCAGAAGACAATTTAATATGAACACAAAGCAGGTAATGGCCCCAAACATTGAATTCATGGAAACGCGCACTTCCAGTGACCTTCCTGTAAAAGTTCATGCAGATCAGGAGCGCGGCTCTTGGTTGGTTGGGAGAGGTCTCCATTATGGAAAGGATGTGTGGGAATGTAAATCTTTTGTATACATTTTTGTTCTTATTATAAGCATTCTTTGATTTAAATGTAAAATAAAAAAGCACAAGTGTATCAAGTACCTTCTAGGTCCTTCAAAGGGTGAACCTTCAGCTATAGGAGCACAAACTATAATCTGCCTGAAGCAGGCGATTTTTCAAGATGGTGTCTCCGGGTCTTTTACCTCCAAGGGAGGTCCTAGAATACAAGGAAGAGACTCCATACACACAACTCCACTTTAAGGTCACACATCGCCTCACACTGAAACAACTTCAACAATTTTCTGTGAATAATAGAAATACAGGGTTATCTGTAATGGTACTGTACATAGTTTATGTTAATGGTTAAGATCTTGTTATATTACAATAAATATATTTATAGACCTAGGCTGATGACTCGTTTTTTTCAACCAAAATGATGTTGGTTTAAATGGTAACTATACCCTTAAATTATATACCCGCCTAATGTTTCCATTAAGCAAATACAAAGGGGAGAACTGAAATTAGGGGAGAACTGAATCCAGAAATTGGCTCAGGATTCAGCCAAATCCCACGACTTTTTGAAGGTATCGTATTTGGCCAAATCCAGCTGAATCAAATGTGAATCTTTAAATTGTCCGAGTGAACAAGTCTTTTATTTAATTTGAATTAAACAAAAAAAACAAAACAAATAAAAACTGAAATATGTTGGCATGCTAGATGAACGACTAAAGGAGAGATTATAACTGTAACAAACCCAAAGTACGTGATTAGTGAACAAGTTTTTGTTCAAAGTCAAATCCGCTTTTTTAAATTTGGCTGAAATTAAAATATGTAAATTAGGGTTGGGATTCTCTATTCCCCTAAATATTTTGTGGAGGATTCAGCTTTTGGTCAAATCTTAAATTTATGAATTCAGTGCACGTCGAATACAAAATTGAGGACACAGTGGCCTTTTTCTGTCCCTAACTGGTATTCTGATGGGATATGAATTATACAGAGTTATAAAGATTTTTATAAGGTTAAAAATTCATCAGATGAGTTGATTTGGGGGTAAATATTTGATGTAAGAATTCACTGTATCCACTGTATATAAATCTACTTCTTTATTTTGGTCAGGCAAAGAGTAAGAGGCATCTATCAAAATTCTAATTTGTGTAATTTCAATGGGTTTTTTTCTACTTCTGAAAAAAAAAAAAAAACTTGAATGTATGTTTTATTAAAACATCAAAGGTTTTTTTCTACTTCTGAAAAAAACCCAAAAAACGTGAATGTATGTTTTATTAAAACATCTTAACATAAAATAAACTTGTGGCCAGTCTCAAATAATTTGTGGGTTTACAAGTTCAAACTAAACTTTAAAAAAAAAAAAACTTACATTTTGCCTAGGATGGCTCCCATTGACTTCTACATGACCTTGCATAAGTTTAGATACTGAAGTTTTACATTCAAGGTTTTTTTTTAGCTTAATAAATGCTTCATTTAGAGGTATAATTTGATTTTGTGAGTTTAAGGAAAAACCCAAATTCAAACGTTGATAAATCAGCTCCTAAAAAATCAATTCACGCTAAAGTTTCCTAGACTAAGAGAATTATTTATTAAAGGTCGAGTTAATTTTTACCTGGAAAATTTGAGTTCTCTGCGGTATTTTTCAGTCAAAACTCGAATTTTTCAAGATTTATTATACCCCGAAGCTGGAAATAGCTCAAATCAGAAAATTCAACGGCAGAGGATCTTTCTGCACCATTTGAAGAGGTTTGTAGCCTTCATGATGTTCAGGTTTTTTTTTTTTGGTATGTTTCGCTTGAAAACTCGATAAATTCATGTGATTCTATTTTTTTTTTCGCTGAAAATTCGATCAATTTGAGTTTTTCACCCCAAATTCACTAATTTGAGTTTTTTTACATTCAAGTTTATTCATAAAACTTTCGAGTTGTGAGTTCATCACTAAAACTCAACCTTTAATAAATAACCCCCTTAGACTCAGCATAAAGAAAACAAGATTAATCCTGGATATCACAGGCATCTCTAATGCATATATCTGGTAAGATATAATTTTGCAGAAATAATTACGGTATCTGCACATTTTTCGCTGGATAAGACCCATTATGTGTTGCAGTGAAACGTTCTGGGTGAAGCAGCAAAGTCGGTGTAACAAAATAAGAAGCACCTATTAGGATGGAGCTAACAAGAGCGAATAGCTAAAGGTGAGTAGAATTAATAAGGGAACGTACATCAGTGTGAAAGAGCCTTTAGCCTGGCTGGATTGTGATGGATTTGTCATGTTATTAGAGGGCTGCATTGTGACTCCTGGCATGTCTTTGGAGAGCCCACCAAGTATTCTGTGTAATTGGCCCCTTGACTTAATTGGGCAACATTTCAGCCTGGCTGCTGTTTGTACCCTGGCACCTGTTCCGCTGAGATCTGCCCGTGCCTGAAAGCTTCATTACACCATGCTGTGACCTTCTATTACTTTAAGTGAACAATCGCAGCATTGGGTTCCCTGGTGTATTAGAATCACTCGTCCCATTGCTTACGTTCTTCTAAGACTTCAGCACATCTATAACACTGTTGAAAGCAGTTCAAAGTCCCCTAGATATTGTGACTCACTAATAGGTGTTAATGTTCAATCACTTTCCACAAACCCTCCTGCCTAATTGAACAGGTGCATTTACCGATGACAATAGTCACAGGAGTGTTCTGGCCACTATGTGTATTTTTTCCCCCCTAAACGGCCCCCATGTGAAACCGTTGAAAATACAAGCACCCATTGAAGGTCAAAAAATTCATTCGAAGCTGTGTTTTTGGATCTTTCATAAATGTTGGTCAGAGACAGTGCTATGAAATGTCACATTTGTTCTTTTTGGGTGGTTGCTCTCGGAAGGTCACTGTCCATTGAGCTTTTGTTGAAGGATGTTTCGATGTTTGTAATGGTAAAAGATACTATGTCATTGAGTCCTGTCTATGCAGTCAGCTGGTTGCAGATCGGGTTGCGGATAAGGTACTTGCGGGTCGGGTAGCGGGTCAGGTTTAACAAATTGGTTCCGCACAGGACCCTAGCAAAGGATGCTGCAAGGAGATGTTGCCTCATTAACGTTTGGGTCAGTTGCTAATCCTCTTGGTGCAAGAGTCACTTGTAGACTATTGGGTACAGTTGATGTCACTGAAGATCAGAAAGTACTTTTCTATAGTTCTTAACTTCTTAACTACAAAATAAAAATGTTGGCGCTGCACACCAGATAGTATAGCAGGTTTTTTCCTCACCTTCAAGGCAAGTCCATACAAGATTTAATTTAACAGCTTGACATGATCCTGTGTTACGTATTATCATCTGGGTAGTAAGGAGTGGATCTTGGGTTTGTAGGCTAAAGCTTGAGACATTGGAGTGGTGGGCTAATTAGGGCTCATCTAATCATTGAAACCATGGATCAATGATAATGCCATATGGGCACTCCTGTAGACTGTAGTAATGTCATGACATAGTGAATTACCCAAATAAAGATCAAAGAATGACTGGGGAAGATATATCAAGACCACTTGGCAACCATAAAACATCACTGCTTAGAGCCACATCCAGCCCATCTTCAGGAGAATTCCTCCTCTAGGTCTCTGGTTATGGACTGAGGAACTGATCAAAGTAGCATTTATTGACTTCTATTCTAGGAGCACAATCAGTTGTGTCTAAGGGTGCAACATGCAGCCCCATAGATATGTTTGGGAGTCTATAGTATAAATACTAGAAGCATATTTATGCGATTGAGCAAGATTCTGGGAGGCCCAATGGCAATCACTGGCTCAGGTCCCTCTTGCCTTCAATTAGAGCAGTGGGCAGGGTAAGAGTATTGCCCAGAGGGGCCCTGGTGCATATTGGGTGGCATTGACACTATATCGGTTGCTCTCTCAGGGCTTCATGTTCTTATTCCCTTATTGAATCCTCTGCAAGATGAGGTTGTGTTAGACCTTCATAAAGTCTTGGGTAGTATTTGAGTAAATAGTATTATTTAATGGTTCAAATGATCATTCTAATCCAGTCTATTGTTACAGGGAGGTGTCCCCTTTATTACACATTATAAGTAGAAATAAAGTTGCTTTTCATCCCCCCCCCATGAGATTTGTCTCAAGATGAACGAATGTCTATTTTCCAGACGACATCACAGTGTAACTATGCCGCTCCGTCGCGGCTATCGAGAGCCTGGGAGACCCGTGCCAGCCATTGTTCCACTCAGCGCATATTTGATGAACTCCTTTAAATCAGCCACATACTTGACATTTGAATAGAATAATGAGATGAGACTGGTTTGAATGCTGAACTAAAGAAATACTTTGCAGGAATGAAGTTCTCACTTTTTTTTCTGTTCAAATTCTCAGCCCAGTGTCAGGCTGAATCAGGCTACGTGCCCCCCTGCTGTCACAAGCTGCAGGGGGGAGTCAAAATAAAATAAAAATGTTACTATAAAACACATGTAAACAGTCCTGCAATGGATCCCTGGGAAATCAGTGAAGATGGCAGTGTGGAGCTCAGAGCAAAATGCAGGTATGGGACCTGTTATCCAGAATGCTCGGGACCTGGGGTTTTCCAGATAAGGGATCTTTCTGTAATTTGGATCCCCATACTTCTAGTCTACTAAAAAATAATGTAAACCCAATAGGCTGCTTTTGCTTTCAATAAGGATTAATTATATCTTAGTTGGGATCAAGTACAAGCTGCTGTTTTATTAGAGAAAAAGGAAATCGTTTTTTTTTTTAAAAATTGGATTATTTGAATAAAATGCAGTCTATGGGAGACGGCCTTTCCGTAATTCAGAGCTTTCTGGATAATGGGTTTCTAGATAACGGACCCTATACCTGTTCCCTTGTGGGGAGAGGGATACAAAGCATTGGCTGTACTCGTGTACTTTTTGGAGCAGATTTATCAAAATGTGAGTTTAAAGCTTCATAAATAATGGGTGAAAGTTAAAGCTGAATGCAGTTCTAAAAATCCCATAGAAAGAATAGAACGTGTATTTTTATTTATGAAGCTCTAAACTCTTTTGATAAATCTGCCCCTTCTTGTGTGCAATGATCCAATTATAAATTATAGGGAGTCTGTAGCCCCGGAGGAAGGCCCCATAGGCATAAAGGTCTGGGCAGGACTACGGTGGTTCCTCAAACTGGGAAATCAATGACACTTTACTATCATCTTGTTCTACTTCTTACATAAAGTACCCTCCATTTTAACCTCCTTGGACACTTCACGTTGGGTTTAACACTTGTGCACAGATTAGGCAGGACCAGAACTAAGGGTAGGCAGAAGAGGCACGTGCCTAAGGCACAGCGGTGGGGGGCGCCAGTCACTAGTGATGTGCGGGTCGGGATTTCCCCAACCTGCACATGCCGCCACTAGACCTACCACCACCTGCCTGAGCCCGACTTCCTTTTATAGACCTGTGCTGACCTGCCCCACCGATGATCTCACAAAAGGGGCGGGTTAAGCAGGCACAGCGTCTATAAAAGAAGAACCAAGAAGTCGGAAGCTGGCATTTGACAGTGGAGGGCGGGGAAAGAGCAGGAGAAGAGCCGCCACCCGCAGAGAGGAGTGCAAGGTCGGCCCAAACCCGACCGCCCCACAGGTGGGTATCAGGCCAGCCCGCACATCACTACCAGACACACACTTTTTTTATTAACATGTAGCACTGTAACTTCTTCCATCACTTACCCCTAGTCCTGACCCATGTCCTCTCACTGCCGCCTCTTCATGTAGTAGCCCAGGTCACGCCGTGGTCTCATGCACAAGTGCAGGTGGGGGGGGTGAGGTGGCCAGCCGGGTTACCTAGGGCACCCAGCCAGTTTGGCCCTGATATTGGGGTACCAGTTGCACTTTATGAACTCCATAGAAGTCATTACAGACGGTAGAACCCAAAGGATAGCTGGGCCAATATTAACTGCCAACTCGGTCAGTCCAGACTGGGTTGGTAAATTACTGGCCTGGAGGACCTTCCTGACATCCTTCCTTCCCGGTGAGGACTGGCCAGATATCAATCAAGCAGAGAAGAAAATGCTTGTGGGTACAACTATATTAATTCATTGATGGGGCTCTGACAGGTTTATATAGGCTCCAATTATGGCCCATTTGGCAGAGTGCAGAACATACAGATTAGAGCTGTATCTCACCCCTTGGTTCCCGACTGCCGAATTCCAACCCTTCGCTGCTGATCAGTAGCAGGTTGACTAGACCCCCACGTACTTTGTACAAGTTTAATCAAGCCCAAACCCATGCCTCCAACACATAAGCCTACAAGATGAATCCATTCACACGTATTTTCCCATCTTATCTTTATTCAAGTATGTCACAGCAGTTATATTACAAATTACAGTAATTTTTCCAAAAAATTCAATGTCAAAAATTCTTAAATAACTTACTTTAAGTGTAATGAATAAAGTTGCAAAAGCAATATAAAGGGAGAGGGGTAACGAGAAAAAACAAAAAAAAACCCATGGGAATACTAGCGACGGATGGTGAAACCCAAACACTACTGAATGAATATACCGGATGCCTTGGAGAGTCCATAGATGTACACGAGCTTAACAAAAAAAAATTTAAATCTCAAAATAAAAAAAAAAGTACAAAAGATTAAGGAATAATCCCAAACAAATTCAAGCTTATTGTGATCACAACAGAAGGATGGTAAGCTCCTGCGCCAAGCTTCCAAGATGCCAAGAGAACAGCCATAGCAAATGGGGAGAGGAAAAGACAGACACATAAATAAGAGACATACACTTATCTAAAAAACACATTGGCGCGTGAGAAAACCAAGTAACGATACAAAGGAAAGTTGGGGGTGGCATTCAGACATTAAAGTAACACCGGCGCTTTATATCCATCGCAATTACTTTTACGTAACGATGAACGCAGCAAAGTTCCAAATCAGCTCTGCTGGCTGGGGCATGCTGGGAAGTTTAGATCCCCAACTGGCGGAACACCTAATCTCTGCTGTTAATAGAGAGACAGAGAGGAAAAAAACACATTTAATAACTTCAGCAAACTTATTTCAACATTTAAAAGAATTTTAAAACCTGTCCTTGACCCACCAAACACCCAGAGGGCAGGGTGAGGGATCCCAGCCTGAGGTGCTGAGGGACCGACCCCCGACACAAAAAACACCTGTGCTAAATTATACTGATCCACTTTCACACCAACAGGGATACCCCAAAGACGTGGCCTGCTGAGACACTGTGGAATGGTTTTCTAAAGTGATAGAGTCACAGGTTCCCCGCATTCCATTTCCTAAACCAAGACAAAGTGATCCAGGCCAATACTTGTGCCATGCCAGAAGGTGACCTTCCCAAGTAGCCATGAAGTCACATGAAGACGCAAGAGATTTAGAGCAAAATGCACCAACTGATTGTTAGGCAACAAGAGGGCAGGACCCAACTATTAAAGTGGCCTAATGTAAGTTTCCCATAAATGCCTGGTAGTGTATGACCTGTATTTTTGTGTTTTCAAAGGGTAAAGTTGGCCACAGACAAACAGATATCATACGAAACAAATGTCCGCACGATATTCGGTGTGTGAATTGTGGGAGACAAGCCGACTGATAATGGCTGAAGACTTTGATATTGATTGGCTCATGGATCGGGCTGGCTGTAAAATTTTGATTGGTCGCCTTTGAAGGCACTTGAACATTGGCCATTGATAGTGCTGAATCGTCAGATACAGGTAAAAGTCTATTGTTTCTACCTGTATATCAGATGATTCAGTGCTACAAGTCTTTCTTGGGAAGATCTTTTCCAGGAAAGATCGTAATTGTAACATCTATGGCCACACCTAAAACTGCCCTCCCAGCTGACTTTTACTGAAATCGCCTGGAAGCTATTGGATCGGCTTGTCTAAGGTTTCTTTGAAAGAGCTCCGTACAATTGGCTAAGACTCAAAAGCAAGTTCAAATCAAGTCTATGGGGGGCAGTCACAGGACTGGATCAACTAAAGCAGAAGCAATGTCCTCTGCTCCTGTGTGTACAGCCCCAGATCAAATCAAATAGACACCACACAACTGGGTACCGAGCCTGGTACAAAGAGAAAACATTTAACAATACGAATACAATAACATTTCCAGGAACAACCAAAATGGCAGCTTCGGCTCTCTGGGAATTAAGTTGTCCGCAATCTGTGCTGCCATTTTGAAAACAATCCGAATGTGCTTAGAGAGAGAGAGTGAAAGTCCAGTTGTGGATGTTATCCTGCAGTACAGCACGCCGGGGGCTCTCACAGCAGCGGGGGGTGACAGAAGGCTCTTGTACAATAACTAATCTTTATGGATTTTCGGTTTCGTGGAAATGTTACGGTCGGCTGAGCCGTTCCGCTGTGAGAAAGGACCGCGCAATGTTTTCATTTCTCTTTAGGACATCAGACTCGTGAAATGGAAAAAAGTGGGGGGATTTTGGATGTATATTGGCACAGTAGGAACCCATTACACGGCCGGCTATTCATACGGAAATATCTGTACAATATATATATATGATGTTCGCTGAAGCAGAATATTTCTAGAAGAACATTTCATTAGGGAAGAGGTAACAAAACTTTTCATTATTAGCACTCATGAGGAAGGGGCTGAGGTTTTACAAGCAGCTTGACTGTAAAAAAAAAAAAAAAAAAAAAAATGGACGCCAACCGCAATGAGCCGTTGCGACTACCACCAGCATCCTCCATTGGTGCGGGGGATTCTGGGAGTCACAGCTATAGACCGACCTGGTTCAACATCCCGGCTCTAAATAAAAACATTATACGGGATGAATCAGAAAGACAACAACGTCAGAAAAACGAGCAAAAGAAACAAGTGAAATCTATATGTATATACAGGAACAAAAAAAACATTTCTATAGGTCCCCACCCTGCCCGCTCCGTATCCATTGTGCTCACAATTGACACTTACATGGGTTTATTTTCAGAAACAGACCAGTAAAAACAGCAGCTCACTCCCTCACAACTATTAAAAAGACACTTTTTCTCTCTTTTTATTTTTTAACCTTTATTAACAAAACTGGCCTCTTCTTCAGGGTTTCAAGGCCAGCGACCAACAATTAAAAAAAAAAAAATCTCCTTACAAAGTCTGTGACCGTACAAAAAAGTTTGTATCCCAAGACGCGAGCGCAACTAAACTAGCCTTAAACACATGAAACGGGAATAAATAGTTTTTGTTTTTTTTAAAAATGCAGCAAAAAACCTGAGGTCTCCAAAAGAACCCATCATGCCAGGAAATTCCCTCAAAATATAATCTAGGTTTTGTTTTTTTTTTGTTTGTTTTTTTTCATTCAGAAAAAAATTGAATACATTTTTTTTTCTCCAAGTACAAAAGAAAGTGGTCAAGACGAGGTTATTTAGTCAACCAGCCGAGAATCTCATTGGGAAACTAGTTTTATCAGTCAACTACAATTAATGTACGGGGAGTAGAGGCTTCCCAGGCCTAGTTCACACAATGTACACATGTAATGCAGCTGCTTCTATAGGCCACATTGGTTTGGCTGCACACACACACAGGAGTAAACATGGAAGGTGAATGAACGTTCAGGGTGTCCAGTTTGTTGCCCAGGCTGCTACAGCCATTGGCTTTCAAGCAGGGCTACACAACCATTGGGGTATAAAATTCAAATGTATGCCTGGTTGCTAGGGTCAGAGGCCGTTGCAAACACTGAGCAATTAAAAAATATACAAACAAAATACAGTTCTACACATCCCTGCACCAACTTTGGCTTTGGGAGGAATTCTGCCCGTGATTACAAGCAACGTATGTGCCGATGCCACATCATTTTCCATGGAGTGTGCTCAGCCCCATGGGCAAGGAAAGGGGGTATAAACACACACCGTAACAGTTATACTGAAAGGGAAGGGAGTTTTGTAACTTATTCTTGCTTTGGGAATACTGGTCAGTATATTGGGAAGGGTACAGGAGACACTTCACACCGACGATGCCTCGAAAACAAAAAAAACAACCATTGTGCTGTGGGTGGAAACCTGTTAAAGTTGTGCCATGGATGAAATGAATTCCATGCACCCCTGACAGCTGCTGCATACAGAGATCGATGTGTGAGTTTGGTTTCAAATGTAATACACTTAAAGGTTTACAGACACTTCTTGCCTAATCGCAGCGTTCAATCCCCGATATAGAAATGCTCCTACGTTAAGTCTTTTTAAACTCCGACACTTCTCCCTGCAGTGTGTGCTTTCTGTTCTGTAGTTTGTCAAGGGCCACGACTAAGATTGTGGCAGAGGCAGTGATCCGTTCCCTGGCAGGTGCACTCCCTTTATCAGCAAGACTCACAAGTGTATGAGACAAAAAAAAAAGTCTCTGCAAACCAGGTACGCTACAAAGCAGAAAGCACAAACTGCATGGACAGCTATGGATGCTTCAATCTATTTACCAACACACACACGGCTTGTTGACTAAACCTGATTCCGCAACGTACTGACCATTATAAATCAAGAATCCCGAGCTGAAATTAGTTTAGATGTGCCAATATCACTATAAAACACTAGGAGAACCCACACAGTGTAGCTGGCCTTGTCACTATGAATTAATATTCACCAAATAGAAGAAAACCAACTGTACCTTTATAGAATTCCAGCAACCAAATAAACCAAGTCGGTACAAAGAGGCACACGCAAGCTTTATCTGCGTCCTAAGAGAAGCAATAGCATCTCCTAGTAAGTCCTCGATTAATCGAATTAAAACCACAGTGGATAAACACAAAAGTGGGAAAATGATGTTCCATGAAAGACAAACAGCTCCCAGGCTCCTTAGTACAGAGGCCTGGACCTTCTCGGCTCTAATGGGTGAGCCCGTTTGGATCAGATGAAACAAAAGATATTTGTGATATTATCCAGCTGAAACAGAAGACAAGTTATTGATCTTGCTATTCAGCTAAAATATGGACACCCTAGTGTAGGAGAGGGACATATGGGACCCTCTTCACCCTTCAGAACACGCAATGCCCTGAAACCAAATCAAGCAGCAGACATCTCCATTAATGCCAAAAACGATCTTCCCGTTCCATACCCCAAGTCAGATTGTTTCACTAGGCAGAGAGCTTTAGTGGCAACAAGACACCCCTCCCAGGCTACCCTTAAACAATACAAACCATCCAATATACTAGGTTAGCATTAAAAAAGTAAAAAAGGCACAAAAGGGGCAGCCATGGAAAGAGAGTGTTTCATATTCAACCACAGCCCCGCACTGTGTCCCATTCTGTTTGCCGCACAGCACATGCCTGAAAGGGAGGATGAACGGGAATGGATGTAGGTGTAGTCAGAAAAAAACATGAATACAAGCGTCCGGTTACTTCTTTTATCTGTGATCCGGGTTAGCTCTGTCTCTCCTCAAATAAGTGAGCCTTTTTCTGAAGGTTTAGGTGGTGCCACAGGAGAAGTGGAGAAACAAGAGCGGATGGGGTTTTCTGGTCTACCCCACATTAGCACCACTAATCTTCAAGATGTGGGATAAAGGGTTTTTTTGTTTTTTTTTGTCCTTGAGGAGAATGGAGTTCTGTTTGGTTCTAGTAGGCTGGTTGGCATCAGGTACCTGAGACAATAGCACCAATCTTTTTATTTTTTTTAAACAGTTGGGGTGGGGAGAGGTCAAAACGATGGAGAACGAGGCTCAGAGGCCAGCTTGGTGCCACTGAAAATAAATATCTGATAGCTCAGAGGGCTTGCTCTCCATCGAGCAGTTAGAAGATGAACCCAGCTGCTTGGGCAACTTTCACAGGAATGTTTCAAACATGTGAACTGTTCGCTCCAAGTCCTGCAAAGAAAGAGAGAGACATTCAAGTTGTGGGACTAACTTCTTTACGAGGATCTGGGACACATATAGCTGCTGTTCCTACTGTAGCTCACTAGACTTCTGACTTTCTAGACCAGCGATGCCCAACCAGTGGCTTGTGAGTAACATGTTGCTCACTGACCCCTTGCTCTCAGTGACCTCAAAGCAGGTGCTTATTTTTGAATTCTTGGCTTGAAGGCAAGTTTTGGTCGCATAAAAAAACTGTTGTACTGTCAATTAAAGCCTATTGTAGGCTGTCAACACAGGGGCTACCAAATAGCCAATCTCAGCCCTTTTGAGCACCTCCACGAACTTTTTTCATGCTTGCGTTGCTGCCCAGTTATTTTTATAGTTGATTGTGGCTCACTGATAAAAAAGGTTGGGGACCCCTGCTGTAGACATTAGAATGCCATTGGCCATGGAAAAAAAACATCCCATCTAGAGGATACTCCTATTTTAATCTTTATCTGACATGGCAGAGACATCAAAAACCTCTTACTCTCCTCTCTATTCAGTATCTCGCCGTTTCCTGTTCTACAGACTGTCCTGATGGCTTTGTGAAGATGGGATCCAGTTCTGTCCATGGCAATAGAGAATAATTCTTCCCTGATCTTCAGCTGTAGTACAAACTCAAACCTGCTCGCTTTACTTCATGCTAGATCTGCCCATGTCGGAGTAACACAACGGAACTGCATGTGCCAAAAATGTTGCATTGGTTGTCATTAAAGAGCAGAAAGAAACAAGACAACAAAGGAGACACTCACCTCGACTAGCTTAGTTTTGTCGTACTCCTTCCTGTGCAGGTAGATACACTGGCTGAGAAGCGAATACCACCGTTCAAGCTGGTCAACCGTTGAATTGTGGCTTTTTTTCACCAATACATCGAGAAGTTTCTAATGAGGGAACACAGTATTAAAGTCCACTAGTGGGAACAAACAACAACTCCTTTCACTACTTTTTTGTTTTTGTTGCCTCTTTTCTATTTAAATGAAGTTAATGATTTAGTTCTGTGTCCCTTCAGCCTAAAGTAACTTCCTTGGTACCACAACTGCATTGTGACGTCGCTTTTAACAGAAGTGCTTGGGGTTCCGTCACTAGAAGTCACTTGGCTGAACAAGGATATAAATTTAAGGCTAAGAGAACACATCATAATGTACCAAATGTTGAGATGCAAAGATCAGCTTTATTGGTAATTATGACGGTTTTTTGGAGTTTTGTGGCAGTCAATGCCATAAAAGTGAAAAACAGAATTTGGCCAAAAATCGGCTGAATCCAAGTGTCTGGCCGAACCAAACATGGAATTCAAAAATGTCTTAACCATGTGCGCTTTCAACCTTATCCCCATAATTTAAATGTGCAAATTAAAGTTCGGATTTGGTCCGGGATTCAGCCGAAACTTTCACAAAGGATTCAGGGTTCGACCAAGTCCTAAAATTGTGGATTCAGTGCATCCCAATCTCCCATAGACTATTTTAATCAAATAATCCACATTTTTAAAAATGATTTCCTTTTTCTCTGTAATAATACAACAGTACCTTGTACTTGATGCCAACTAAGATATAATTAATCCTTATTGGAAGCAAAACGATCCTTTTGGGTTTATCAAATGTTTTAATGATTTTCTAGTAGACTTAAGTTATGGAGATCTATTGGGTTTACATTATTTTTTAGTAGACTAGAAGTATGAAGATCCAAATTACAGAAAGATCCCTTATCTGGAAAACCCCAGATCCCGAGCATTCTGGATAACAGGTCCCATACTTAGGTCCCATACTTAGGTCCCATACTTAGGTCCCATACTTAGGTCCCATACTTAGGTCCCATACTTAGGTCCCATACTTAGGTCCCATACTTAGGTCCCATACTTAGGTCCCATACTTAGGTCCCATACTTAGGTCCCATACTTAGGTCCCATACTTAGGTCCCATACTTAGGTCCCATACTTAGGTCCCATACTTAGGTCCCATACTTAGGTCCCATACTTAGGTCCCATACTTAGGTCCCATACTTAGGTCCCATACTTAGGTCCCATACTTAGGTTCCATACTTAGGTCCCATACTTAGGTCCCATACTTAGACCAGTCTCAAGAAATCCCAATAGACAGATAGACATTCGATGAGAAAAATCAGCCATGGGTGAATTTCCCAAGGTTTTCTCAGAGACTGAAATGCCTCGGCTTATAAAAGTGGAAGAATAACTGCAAATCATTTTCACAATAAATGACAAGCATTGCCTGTGATCTTAGAATATGACCGATTGGCCGGAGCTGTACCTTAAGTCTCTTGTGATCTACGACTAAGGGAGGCTCAGGGTCCGGCTGATCTTCCAACACCTGCTCCTTGTGTGCTGTTCTGACCGATTCAGCTGCTGGAGAAATAGAAGAACTGCATTAAATCAACATCTTAGAAAACACACAACAACAGTTTATGGTTGGAACTGGAGCATTAGCACAAATGTATGAAAGAGTTGCTGTTTTCTTGAAAACTAAGTAGGCTGGGGTACTTCTTGGCTACTCAAATAGTTGGAGAGAGGAGGCTTGTAATGGATCCACATACACAAAGTGCCTCCCTCAGTAGTTGAACTCCCTACCTTGTGGAGGTAACCTTTAGTTATCTAACTTTTTATTCAGTAGCTCTCCAGTTTGCAATTTCAGCAATTGGGTCCAAATTCCCCTAGCAACCATGCACTGATTTGAATAAGAGTAGAATATGAATAGGAGAGGATGGAATAGAAAGAGAATAAAAAGTAGCAATAAAAATACATTTGTAGCCTTACAGAGCATTTGTTTTTATATGGGGTCAGTGACCCTCATTTGAAAGCTGGAAAGGATCAGAAAAAAAAGGCAAATAATTAAAAAAACTATAAAAAAAATAAATAATGAAGACCAATTGTAAAGTTGGCCATTCTAGAACACATACCTCCCAACATTTAGGAAAAGATTTGGCGCGTGCAGTGTGCTGACATTTTAGCTACACCCCCTAATTACCATGTTCATTGTACATAATTTGGCAGGTTATGAAAGTTTGAACACATTTCTGTGGTTTTTATATGTTATTATATTTTTCCAAATGAAGGTGAATTGCCCTTTAAACTGTGTCTAACTTCTTATCTTATCAGGCTGTTACATATGAATGTTAAGTATCTACTCTGGGCTGTCTGCCAAGACACAAAGTTAGATACTTTGTATCTGTTTCTGGCTGTTCAGTGCAGCAGTTCAAAGAGAAACACGGGACTTATTAGTAAAAATCCGTGACAGTGGGTTGAGCTTTTAAAAGTGGGACTGTCCCGTTCAAATGGGACAGTTGGGAGGTATGAAAACATACTAAAAGTAAATTTTTTACCCCTTTAAACCAATCAGACAAAATAGAGGGCACTTTAGAAATATCCCTGCCACAGCGGAGCTTACAATCTAAGGTCGCTATCCCATTCACGTACACCAGGGTCAGCTTTATCAGGAGCCAATTAACCTGCCTCTATCTATTTGGAGTGTGGGGGAAACCAGGACACCAGGAAGAGACCCATGAGAATGAGAACACTGGGAGAACAGGTTTGAATCCCGGACCCATCCACTGAAAAGCAGCAATTCTTCCCAGTGCACCTCTGTGTTGCCCACTAAAAATATGAGGGTCATTTATCAACACTGGGCAAATTAGCCCAAGGGTAGTAACCCATGACAACCGATCAAATTGCTGCATTCATTGTTCTACTTGCAGCTGGCTTTAAAAAGCTAATAGGTAACTGCCCTTGAGCAAATTTGCCTGGTGTTGATAAATGAGCCCCACTGTGACACTCACATTTAAATTATATATCTATATATATCTATATTTATGATGTCAGAATACAATTTGCTCCATGTCTAGGTGCTTATCCTAGCCAGGGGGTGCCCAAAATCTGTCAATAACCTGTGATCATCTGATCTTGAACCCCCACCTACAGCTTTTACCAGCCCTGATTGGGAGGCTGAGCAGCCTTCTCGGATCTATCTGCCCAATATTCTTGCTCAGGACTAATAAGAGGGGCTATTTGTAGCTGAGCTGCACCTGCATTTGTGGTTACTGAAACCTCCTCTTTAATAAAACTTTTTTTTTTTTTTAATTTAATTCCCCATCGCCATCTCCCAAAGTGCAGCTAAATTTAACCGCAATATTATTTGTAGACGAAGCAGAGTTACTCTGAGCTTGGCACCAGACATCTCATATTTCTGATGTTTAAAAACTGTGTTTGACTAAGGATCCAAAAGTAGAGCAGGTTTGATTAACCAGCTGCTCAGCATTTAAACTGAGCCGGATTCTTTGGGTATAACCTTTAGCCACAGCCCCTCGCATTTCGCACGCAGTTCAAGCTGTGCTTCCCAGTGAGAGTGGTAACTGCTGTGTGTGGTGAGAAGGGAGTCCCGGAGCCTTGGGTGGCCTCGCTGCTGCATTCCGCAGATAAACAGGCACGGAAACCTTAACATCTGTGGGTAACCAGCTCCCCTCCAATTGCTAATGAATATTAAAATTGGCCATACACACAGCCAAAAATCATACACAATTAAGTTTTGCATGATTTGATTCTCAGTATGTGAATGTTGGGAGGACAGTCCCAGCTGATATCTATATACCGTTGACATTCATAACTAAGAAATCCACAGGGGCATAAATATGGAAGTAAAATCAACTTTTATTGGAAAAAAACAAAGATCTGCTACGCGTTTTGTGCTGAGTAGGCACTAAGTCATGATACTAGTGATGTTCAGGTTGGGATTTCCCCGACCTGCACCTGACCCTAACCTGCCCTCCCTTGGCCCACGACCGCCCGCACCGTATTTCCGGGTTGCTTTTATAGACTCTCACCGCCCTGCCAATGACGTCGCAAAAGGGGTGGGGCGAGCAGGCGCAGCGTCTATAAAAGACGAACCCGGAAGTCGGCATTTGACGGTGCCACCCGCGAAGAAGCATGCGAGGTGGGCGCGAGCCCGCCGGACCCATGGGTATCGGGTTGGCCAGTACATCACAACATGATACGTAGGGCCTATAGAGATTCTGATATTTTAATATTTCCCTATAAAGGTTGCTTTTTCTGCCATTTCTGTGGCCCTGTGGATTTCCTAAAGAGCTGGGGGCTCGCTTCTGTCTATTTGCATAGTGAACGGTTCAGCACTCCCTGAGTGGAGGGTCTCGGGCACCTGGACCACTGATTGTACTTGGGGAGTTATTTATCTGTGGCACCTCTTTCTTCTTTTTCACATTGTCTTTATTAGGCAGGTTTGAGGATTTTGTCTGACAATGTCAGCGGCTGCTCCTCTTTCATTTCTGCTGTTCTAGTTATTTGGGCTTTTTTTTATCAGAATGTAAAGATGGACAGATCACATGGTAATAATGTGTCAGCTGACCTGAAACCCACGGAAGTGGAGCATATAGTATGGAACATACTCACACCTATCCTGTTCCCTTCAGTACTGGGTCAGACCCTCTCTCCACAGCCTGCACTAAGGCGCTCCTTACTCGCCTCCCCCCACCAGAAATGACACGCAGGGAAATAGAGTCAGAGGGGGCTTTGCAGCTTGGGCATGGGGTCCCTGGGGGTGGCCCCCAGTAGTTGCTCCAGTGTCATCATCAATGAGCAGGTTGGGCATGTCTATATTGTTGTGTTCACTGTGTAGCCTTTCAGTGTTCTGCAGGTGATACTAGAGTTGAACCTTTTCTGGAAACAAATACCAGCCTTCCTATAGATCTTTTTTTCCCTATCAATAACATTGGGATCAATCATTATTTTTACCGGGCAGGCCAGTAAAACACCAGCCAGGTGGCAATCCTATGTGACACTGAGGCCCCAGAAACAGGAGGCACATCAGTAGCAACTTTCCGCATGTTTTTTCAGTAAGGAACATAGAACTTAACACACCAAACATCAGGGGTGCAACACTGCTGTACGAAAGAGAGAGAGAGACATAGCAGAACAGGCACTGGAGAGAAACTGCTGAAGGTGCAGCACAGCGCCCTCTATATTACTCCAGTGGTAAAGTCACAGACAAATACACAACATATAAGCCATGATAGCTCGAATTAGGTACATGGGGCTGATTCTCAAGCTGTGTATAAATGCAGGACAAGAACCAGCTGACACTGCATTGGCCTGAATGAAGCGGATTCGGGCATGAAGATGTATACTTATGCGTTCCGCGCCAGAATCAGCTCAGCGTGTGTGTAACCAGGCCAATGTTGTGCCATTGAGCACAGATATTGGAGTGGGGAGAGGCCAGTGGATCAGCCAAATCTTGGCCTGCAGATCAACAAATATTCATTAGTGTATGGCTGCTGGTAAAGTATCTGATCATTCACCACACATGCCCATTGGTTGTATATGTAGGGACCCATAGGGTTAATGTGCCCCTATAGCTTTAAATCCCTACACTTCCTGATCTCCCTAGTTGTAATTTGCATATCCAAGTTATCGGCCAAGAGCTTTTGTGGCCACTTCCCGTCATCATAGCAGAGTGTGACAGGAAGTGACAGGTAGTGTTGTGACCACATCCTGTCACACTTTGGTATAGTGAGTGAGAAGGGGTGGATCTTCCTCTTCTGGTTGCTGATCCAGCTGGATGTTCCAGGGAGCCTGGGTACAACAAGGCCCAGTAAAGCCAAGTTTGCCCTAAAAATACCTGAACCTCTAGTGTGGAAGTGTGGGAGCAGGGACCCTGTGAATGAGGCCAGCTAGAGATAGGTTACTACCTGTAATAGTGCTCTCTAGGAGAGTAAGATAGGCAGCTAAGTAGCAAGAGCAGATTGGCTCCAACTAGGAGGGGATAGCAAGGAGGTAGCTCTTTCCCCAGGCAAGACTGGCCTGTGATATAGGGACAAAGACTAATAGGGAATTAGGGCTAGTGAGTTCCCTGATCCAACATGTGGGACCCAGGTCAAGGTGCTGAGATCCTGAGGGTGTATCTATCCTGGTGTGACGCTATCACCTCAGGGAGTTCCACTGTGCAGTCTCTGAGGCACATGTTGTAGCCATGTCATAATTCTCTGCTGAGCCTATTGTAAGTAATAAACTTGTGGATCATTTGTCTCTGACAAACTGTTCTATTTTTGTTGCAAGAACCTCCCGGCACCCTTGTATTTTGTCTTTCATGCACAGTAGCATATGGGAGTTGTAGTTGTACTTCACCCTTACTTCACTACTTCCACAAAGCAAAAGCCCAGCCTGTTGTGTTAGAGTCCAATGTAACACATGATTTATTCTTATGGCTGGATATTAACTCTTTTTTGCTTAAAAAGCCCAAAAACCCATTGCATATACATGGTCAGTGTATGGCAACAATAACCAATGAGACTTCTCAGAGTGAAAATTGGAAGAAAAACATCAGTTTTGTAATTACCTAAACATTAAGGGCAACGGCACACGGGGAGTTTTTTTTCCTGACACAAACCAGGGTGCCACTGCCTTCCAGTAATATCAATCTTACTAAAATAAATGTTAATCACAACATCCTAAGACACTTTGCTATTGATTTTAATTAGGTTAAAAATGGCTGCAAAGCAAAAAAAAAAAACAAAAAAAAACCACTCCTGACATTTCTGAAATAATAAATGAACTCCAACTGCGGAGCTTAAAGGGTGGAACTAGAATGTGTTTTTGAAGCAGCTTGCGTAATTATCCCAGCAACAATAGACTTGTATAATGAGAACAAGAGAATGGTAATCGTTATGAGAGCAGAACAATTAGTGTCTCACGGCTCGTACAAAACCCACAAGAAGTTTGGGAAGGAGGCACAAGCACCTGGAATATCCGGAGATTATTTAGAGCAGGGGCCCAATTTGGGGATACACCGAATCCACTATTCAGGAATCGGCCGAATACTGAATGGAATCTTAATTTGCATATGCAAATTAGGGCCAGAAAAGGAAAAAAATCACGCGATTTCCATCCCCGTCCATAATTTGCACATGCAAATTCGGATTCAGATCGGCCAGGATTCAGCAAATCCGAATCCTGCTGAATAAAGGCCAAATCCTGGATTCAGTGCATCCTAAAAAAAAAGATAACTCCATTATATACTAATCTGCCCATCAAATCTTCTGTGTGTCCTGTTAAATGTGGGTTTTAAACTTATAGCACAGTCGTATGCAAGAATCACTGACAGGGGCCCCCGCCCCCGATCCCGCCAGCTCCACATCACAGTTATAAGACCACACAGACATCAGCGCTAAAAAGGTAACCCCACACACAAGTTATAAAAAGCTAATTTAAAAAAAAAAAAAATATTGGCACCAGGGTCCCCCTTACAAGTTAAAAAAAATTGGGGCCCCAAAGAATATTTAAAAAACAAAACAAAAAAACATTGGCGCCAGGACACCCCTTACAAGTTAAAAAAAAGATTGGGGCCCCTAAAGAATATTTTTAAAAAAAAATTGGCGACAGGGCAACTAGGGAGGGATGCACCAAATCCAGGATTCGGCCTTTTTCAGCAGGATTCGGCCAAATCCTCGAACCTGGCCGAACCGAATGCAAAGGGAAATCGCACACAAAACAAGGACGTAAAAAATGTCCCTATAAGAATATTTTGTATGTATATAAATATGTAGATTCCATGCAGATGTATTTTAACCAATCATGTATTAGACAATGACTTTGATATGATTCGAAACATGATAGATATGTGTAAGGGTCAGTTTCTGCAGAATGTTCTCCCCCGAGCTACCGAATGCTTTTGTATTCTGTGCCTGAATAAACTTCCTTCTCTGATTGAAACTTTCAAAGGGCGTTGGCTGCAATCATTGGGATAGACACTCACCGAGGTCCAGATCCAACAAAATATTTTCCCTTCCTGTCCCTAATTTGCATATGCAAATTAGGATTCAGTTCGGTATTCAGCCAAATCTTTCCTGAAGGATTCGGCCGAATCCCAAATAGTGGAGTCAGTGCATCTCTAACTACAACAATGTTTTCCTTATATATTTTTAATGTTATATATTTTTAAAGGTGTAGAAAAGGGGGGCACTAACTAATCCATGGGCCTCCTGGACAAAAACCTCTTCCTTTAGGATCATGAGGCAGTTTAATTTGGTGTAGAGGACCCACTATTTCAGGCTTGATAGGACTCCTTGTAGTTACATCCTCAAAGCTGTGCAATATAATGGCGTAATGAATAATGAAGCAATAATGGTAGGATTTTAATTCAAACTTTAAAGCCCAACTGTTAGAGCCCACAAGCACAATATAAATCAAGCTGGCAGGATCTGATTAAGCGACCATGTTATCCTGCCAGCCGGAAAAACATAGTGAGGCTTGTAATGATCAAAAGTATTTACAGTACAGGTATGGGATCAGTTATCCGGAAACCCGTTATCCAGAAAGCTCTGAATTACGAGAAGGTCGTCTCCCGTAGACTTAATTTTATCCGAATAATTCAAATGTTTAAAAATTATTTCCTTTTTCTCTGTAATAATAAAATAGTAACTTGTACTTGATCCCAACTAAGATATAATTAATCCTTATTGGAAGCCTATTGGGTTTATTTAATATCTAAACAATTTTTAAGTAGACTTAAGGTATGGAGATCCAAATTACTGAAAGATCCCTTGTCCAAAATACCTCAGGTCGAAAGCATTGTGGATAACCGGTCCCATACCTGTACTTGACAACTCCTAGAATTACATTTTCAGAGTTATATGTCCCCCAGTCTCTTGTAATAGAGAGATAGACTGATAAGAAAACCACGATGGTCTTACCTTCTTGGTCATCCTCCATATTTACACGGATTGGCTCATCAGTCTGTGCGAGTTCAGAATGCGTGTGCTGCTGCGTTTCACCGGCATCCACTATTGCTGATTTATCACAATTACCAATGGGGTTTTCCTGTTGAGCAGAATGTTCAGAAGGCTCAGAGTTTTGTTGCTTTTCATCATTGGCCAGGAGGGAAGTGACTTTACCCTTGCCGTTTTGCAGGTCTGATGTTTCCAAGCTGTCTATAGAAGCATCGCCATTTAAGCATTCCGGAGCAAAAGATGGATTCTTGGCGGGCTCAGTTTCTTGATTCAACGTTGGATTGCTATTTACTAACAATGATTCGTTTGAGCTTTCCTCCTCTGTGGACACCACACTGCTTTCTTTTCCTAGGGTGCCATTTGGGTGCTCGGCCTCGCCGTCCATGATATCACAGGAGGACTCATCGTTGGTTACTGAAAGGTCTCCAGTTTCTTCTCCGTTCTCTTCCAGGCAGTCTGTGCTGTTCTCCAGATCCCCATTCTCCAGTCCATCTTGGTGATTTTCATAGTCATTGAACTTGGCATCCTCGAATTCTTTCTTCAAACAGCAGCTGGACTTCTTCTTCTTAATAATGCCTCTCCCCCACTGTGGCCGTCGCTTTGGCTTTCTCTTCAGAGGAACTGCACCAATAAACAGAGGCAGAACGTCAGTCAAAGTTACATTAATGAAATAAAGATAGCTTACACCCCATGAGGAATTAGGGCAGAAACTTACAGTTGCATACATCTGCTGTGTTAGCCTGGACTTATAGGAATGCTCACATCATGAAGATCCAGGACCCCAAAATTGCTCATTGAACTCCATGTTTTTGCCTCTTTTAACAATTGACATGACCAGGAATGAACAGAAGGAAAGCTCAAAGCACACGGAGTATGTGCAGTGCCACCGACACCAAGGTGTGGGCTGGCAGGACTATGGAGCTACATGGTAGAGCTTTAGAGGATGGAGATTGGACCTTTACTTTAAAGTGAATCGGTCATGATTTTTATGGTGTAGTTTTTCTTCCTAAATTACACGATTTACAATGCAAATAATTTACTCTACCATATAAAATGACAAATTAATTATATATATATATATATATATATATATATATATATATATATATATATTATAGTTGTAATATTGGTGTGTAGGCAGCCATCGCAGGTCATTTTGCGTGGTCATGTGCTTTCAGAAAGAGTCAGCACTTTATGATGGAACTGCTTTATGGCAGGGTGTTGTTTCTCCTACTCAATGTAACAATGTGTCTCAGTGGGACCTGGATTTTACTATTGAGTGATGTTCTTATATATACACCAGGGAGCTGTTATCTGGTTACCTTCCCATTGTTCTGTTGTTAGGCTGCTGGAGGGGGGGAGGAAGGTAGGGCGTGATATCACTCCAACTTGCAGTACAGCAGTAAAGAGTGACTACATTTTTCAGATCACAAGTCACATGACTGGGGGCAGCTGGGAAACTGACAAAATGTCTAGCCCCATGTCAGATTTCAAAATGAAATATTAAAATATCTGTTTGCTCTTTTAAAAAACTGATTTCAGTGTAAAAGTCAACACTATTAACAGATTTTCCCATATCCCTTTAGCAGTTGCTGTTCCTGAGGACTGGTGCAGTAAACCCTTTAAATAATTTACAAAATAACACAAACGGCCTTTGGTTGGCCATCCAGTCCCATAGTTGATATCCCTGCTTGAGTACATATGGACAACTGCAGTCTGGATAAGTCTATTATTGCTAATCCTTTATGTAAAACATGACTGAAAGTCCATAATTAATCCATAAGAAATAATATGATCTCATATAGAACATTTGAACATTTGCAACGAGTGAAGAAGGATGCAGGTAAGTATCTAAACAAAATGCTTTCTTGATTTTTCTGCTCCAAACCAGGAAAAAAAAAACGAAGTAAAAGTGTTTTGCCTGCATTTGATCAGATCTGGGCCTAGCAGATGAAGGAGCAGAGAAGTTGCATGAGCATGCTCTTAATCAACAGTGCCAAGTCTCACCCACGTGATAATAACTCTTCCATCTAAATTTAATAAGTAACCATCCCCTCTTAAAAAACAAACAAACCAAAAAAGGTCCTATTAGCAGTGACACGGTAATCTGTATAAAACCTCAGTGATAAATGCACATAATGTACAATGAAACTTTTCTCCATCTTTCCGGAGACAATTATTCACGGTGACTGGTGATGTTTCTGCTTGGATTTTCCACGCCGCTCACCATGTGGGCTCTGCCTAAGGAACCTTGATATTAAGCCGACTCTCAGCAGGAGAATTCTTTGGCTAAAGCTCTTCTCATTGATTGGCCCACATTCCCCACTTCACATCACACGAGCCCCCCCTTCTATCATCTCCTCCATACTCGTTGCTGTGTAGAAGAGAAGAATGCACTTTAGTCGTGCCATTTGCGGCTGAATTAAAGGCACTCAGGATCTCTCCAAACACACACACATCAGAGGTTCCCTAGCAGAGCCCAATTGGGATGGAAAGTCTGCAGCACCATAGCAAAGGAATAAATCTACAAATAACCGTCCATTTCTGCTTTAATCAAATAGGTCAGAACAAATACCATGAGAAACAAAGATGGCGGGTCGCTGGGGGGGTTGGGACTGAAGAAATCAATTCTGACCTCTGGCAAACTTGGTTTAATTGTAAAATTAAACCTTTTTTTTTTTTTTTTTAAAGGGGAACTCCGCACAAACATAACTTTAGCTTTTTGAAAAGTAAACACAATTTCAAGCAACTTTGCAATATACATCAATTAATAAATATGTAGACTTTTCATGATTTTTAATGGTTTGCAACAGTTCCCTAAGCCTAGTCCCCTGCTGATCTGTCTGACTACTTTGCTGAGCTGTCTGACTACTGTTACTTTGTATCAACAGCCATCTGTCCTCAGCCTGCATCCTCCAAACCCCAATTCCCTGCACATGTGATTTCAATAAGGAAAGGAACATCACAGTGCAATGCATTGTGGGTTATGTAGTTCCTGCATGCTGTCTGTAAGCTGTGGAGAAGTTGTTACAATTTATAACATCAGTGTTTAGTCCCTCCTTCCCTGCCAGGATTTCAAATGATGCAGAAAGAGAAGAACTGTTAAACAGCTGGATTTCAGCATAGAAAATGGCATTTATTCATACTTTTTGAAGAAACGGGTAACTGTGATGGGTATATTAGGTTTCTGTATTATGTGGGCCTCTTTATCAAATTTTGGGTTGGAAGCCGAAGTTCCCCTTTAATTATTTTCATTCATAATCTGTGATTTAGAATATTTCAAACACACTGGCTCATTTATAAAGACTGGCAAAATTTACACCTGGCAACCCATAGCAACCAGTGATTATCTTTTTTCATCCAGCTGTAGGTTGGACAGTGAAAGCAAATATCTGATTGGTTGCCACAGGTTACTGCCCAGGTGCAAATTTGCCCAGTCTTTATAAATGACGATCACAGTCTTTATATGGTATTGATGATGGAATTGCCAAATGTAAGCAGGTTGGGAGGATACTGGTACAATTACATATACACTCAAAAATCTTCCTTGCTTACCTGCGCCCAGGCTCAGACTAGCAATCTGCATGGTTGTTAGGGTCCAAATTACCCTAGCAACCATGCACTGATTTGAATAAGAGACTGGAATATGAATAAGAGAGGCCTGAATAGAAAGACGAGTGATAAAAAGTGGCAATAACAATACATTTGTAGCTTTACAGAGCATTTGAATTTAGATGGGGTCAGTGACCCCCATTTGACAGCTGAAAAGCATCGGAAGAAGGCAAATAATTTTAAAGCTATAAAAAAAATGAAGACCAATTGACATAACATATTAAAAGTGAACCTCCCCTTTAAATCCCAGTCTAGACCAGCCTGTACCTACTATAGCGCTATCAGTTTTTGGTTTTTTTTTTTTTTAAAGTGTTTTACAATGAGGGCTGTGTTGAGAATATAATGTATTACTTGTCGGATGTTTCCTCAGGCAAAAAAAAAAGCAACACTGTATAAAATAAAGAGCTGAAATCTCACAGTGGGTCCAGAAGTTGATTTGGCATGTTCTGTCTTTCCCATTACTACGTATTCGTCCAACATATTGTCCCCGGTGTTTATTTAGTAATACAAGCTTCACTGAAAGGCCTTTTTAATGGGGTGACAGAGAATTACTGAATAAAATAGGACTAGTGATAATAGTTTAGTGCTCTGCTTGCGCCATCTTCTGGGGACGGGGAGAATTACAACAACATTTAGCAAATTCACACCAGGACTATTGGTTATTATTTTTATAAAGAATATTCCGCATGGCTTTATGGATTATACATTATCCTGCCCCAGTGGAGCTTACAATTTAATGTCCCTATCACATTCTCAGATAGTAGGGGCAGTTTTATCAGGAGCAAATTAACCTGCCTGTATGTTTTTGGAGTGTGGGAGAGAACCGGAGTACTTGGAGGGAACCCAATGAGACCAGGGAAAATCATAATGGTTTGGGATCCATTATCCGAAAACCTGTTATCCAGAAAGCTCTGAATTATGGGATGGCCGTCTCCCATGGTCTCCATTTTATCCAAATAATCCAAATTGATGAATACAAAATAATATATTTAATACTTATTGCAAGCAAAACCAGTCTTTTGGATTTATTTAAGGTTTACATGATTTTCAAGTAGACTTAAGGTGTGAAGATCCGAATTACAGAAAGGTGGTCTCCCATAGACTATTATAATTAAAAATGCAAATTTATTTTTTAAAATAAACCTTTTTCTCTGTAATAATCAAACAGTATCTTGTACTTGATCCCAACTAAGATATAATTAATCCTTATTGGAAGCAAAACCAGCCTATTGGGTTTATTTAATGTTTAATTGATTTTATAACAGAATTAAGGTATGAAGATCCAAATTATGGAAAGATCAATTTTCCAGGAATACCCTAGGTCCTGAGCATTCTGGATAACAGGTCCCATACCTGTACTCTATTAAAGGGACACATGCAGGTATTCATTACCATGCACTGCAGCTCTTGCCATTAGGAATGATAAAAGGGAAGATCAGAATTTGTCCCTGGTAAATGAGCTGCAGGTGCCTGTGGGCCAATGAGTCACAGGACTGAAGTTACAGGTCAGAACACAAATTGTCTATCATTTTCTACATGCCATTTTATTCTTATAGACATTAAAGGACATTATAGACATTAATTTCAAATTCAAGAAATTTTAGTATGTTATAAAATCAACAGTTCTAAGCAACTTTACAATTGGTTTTCATTATTTTTTTTACATTTTTGAATTATGTCTTTATCTTCTGATTGTTTCCAAGCTTTCAAATGGGGGTCACTGACCCCCATCTCAAAACAAATGCTCTGTAAGGCTACAAATTTATTGCTATTGTTACTTTTTATTACTCCTATTTCTATTCAGACACTCTCCAATTCATATTGCAGTCTCTTATTCAAATTGGTGCATGGTTGCTAGGGTAATTTGGACTGTAGCAACCAGATGGCTGGAATTTCAAACTGGAGAGGTGCTGAATAAAAAGCTAAATAACTAAAAATAAAAAACAATTGCAAGTGGTCATTTAAAGGTTAACAACCCCTTTAAAGGAACAGTAACATCAAAAAACTGCCACCCCCTAATTACCATGTTTATTCTACAAAATGTGGCAGGTTATGAAAGTTTGAACATATTTCTGTGTTTTTTTTTCAGTTATTACAGTTTTGCTAATGAAGGTGAATTGCCCTTTAAGCTGTGAGTCTAACTTCTCCCAAGAGACCTGTTACCTTATATTGTTACAATTACTTATTTGCTTATCTAGAAATTGTTACAAAGGTATCTTATCTGAAGCTGGGGCTGTTCTGGGCTCTCTGCCAAAAGCCAATTAAGATGGAAATTTTGTTTCTTTTTCTGGCTGTTCAGTGCAGAGAAAAACGGGACTTTCCAGTACAAGCAAGGGACTACGGGTTGAGCTGTCAAAAGAGGGACTGTCCCTCTAAAAATGGGAAAGTTGGGAGGTATATTTTTTTAGTTATAATATTGGTGTGTAGGTGCATCTCAGGTGATTTTGCTTGGTCATGTGCTTTCAGAAAGAGCT